>NC_084480.1:169763389-170063389 GCF_030035675.1 Rhineura floridana | reverse complement strand
ACGTGGGGTTACCCTTGAAAACGGTCCGGAAGCTGCAACCGGTACAGAATGCGGCGGCTCGTCTGATTAAAGGCAGCCGCCGGCAAGATCACATCACTCCAGTGCTGAAGGAGTTGCACTGGCTACCGGTTGTTTACCGGGCCCAATTCAAGGTGTTGGTTTTGACCTTTAAAACCCTATACGGTTTTAGCCCAGTCTATCTGAAGGAGCGCCTCCAGCATCGTCAGGGATGCCGCTCAACAAGATCAGCCTCAGAAGACCTTCTCTCAATCCCACCGGTTAAAACAGCTAGACTGGTGAGGACTAGAGAGAGGACTTTTTCAATAGTGGCCCCCACCCTGTGGAACTCTCTCCCAAATGATCTCCGCCATGCCCCTTCTATGATGAGCTTCCGCCGGGCCTTGAAGACCTGGCTCTTCAGGCAGGCTTTTGGGGTGGGTTAGGTTTTTACTGTTATGGTTTTAAATTTTAACGTTTTAATGTATTGTTTTTATATTGTACGTCGCCCAGAGTGGCTGGACAACCAGCCAGATGGGCGACTAATAAATTTAATAAATAAATAAATAAATATTGGCCAAGCTTGTCAGCCAACCTGAGCTCAGCAGAAACATATAGCTACGGTCTCCAGATTGTAAGAGTGGGGTTTAACAGGACAAGGTATTACTAAGTGGTGGCTAGTGCTCACTGAACCTGGTGGAGCTGCATGGGGGCATGGCCAACAAGGGGTCACGGGGGCATGGCCAAAAATGGGTTATCAGGGTGTGGCCAGGTTGTTCTGATTTTCTCCTCATCTTCCTCCCTTGCAAAGATACCGTGAACACTTGAGCATTGCACTTTTACAAACAGCACCTAACTAAACTGAAAAGTGTCTTACCTTGGTTCACAAAGGATCCCTTCTGTCACAGTTGCTTCTCTGCTGGGAGAAACATTGTGTGCCTCCCTGCCACATGTTCTGGTTCTCTCCCTGTCCTCCTCCTTTGTAAAGAAACAGTGGCCTCTCAGAAAGGAGCAGCAAACTGCAGTAGGGAATCCTCTTGCTTATCAGCTGATAAAAATAATATATATATCCCTGCACAGAAATACAGGAAGACGAGTTTGGTAGCCCAACCAAAAGTATCTAGATTTTTAAAAATGAGGCAAGGAATAAAAGGAACATGGTGGTTGGAGGCTACTAGTGACCATCCAGTCAAAGAGAAGCAAATTGCCAGTGTTTCAAGAAGGCATGGTGTAATGGGAGATTTCAGTTACCCTTACCCCAATATCTGTTGGGAGACAAACTCCTCACTTGTTGGAGATAACTTTCTCCAACAGAAAGTGGAGGAAGCAACTAGAAGATCAGCTATCCTTGTCTTGATTCTAACCAACAGAGATGACTTGGTAGATGAAGTGGCAGTTATGAGAACTTTGGGGAAAAGTTACTACTTTATACTAGAGTTCTTGATTTTAAAGGAAGAAAAAGCTGAGAGTAGCCATACCCGTCCGTTTTGAATCAGACACACCTCACTCCCAATACTTCCTCCAGGAAATTCAGTCCCACTGCTAACACCAGTGTTGCACACCACTCCAATCTCCAAGCGATGCAAGGCTTCCAGGGGTTCCTGCCTTTACCCAGAGTTTTGTTTTCTTGGAAAGAAGATCAACAGAGTCTATTGTGTCTTATAGGATATATGGCTTTTTATTTACACATATTCCAACCAGAGCTTAAGATGAAGGGCTTCATAGCATTATCAATCCATCAGATCTTTCTCCCCATTGCCCATAGCTTTGGGTGTCCAGAGACCAAGCAAGCCTGTCTATCTCCAGTTCCCAGCCTTTCTTCAGACTAGAATAAAAAAAGCACAAGCCTGACCTTGGCTCCAGGAAGGGGGGGCCTCCAGCCAGGTGATGGGGGAGGACGGCCACTCCCTGAAAGGAGTTCCAATAGCTCCCTTTGGATATGTGGATTGACCATTCAATAAGCCCATTAACTTACAGGCTAGCTTAACAAATGAAACTAGCCTGTCCAGTAGTATAGGTTTCTTGCTTCCATATCCCAACTTCAGATACAAGATTACAGGCTTGAAGGGGACACAAAGAAACCATCTATCTCATCCCTCAATCCCATAACACTAGTGTACACAGCAATATTTATATTCCTCTAGGGCTGTTTTCATCCTTTGCCATCAAGTAATTAAGAAAAAGAAGAAGAAATGGTCACTATGGTTGTGAGGATAGTGAGTGCTTTAAAAGAATAGCCATTTGTTCAGATCACTTTCAGTTATGTTTTTATTTCACCCTTTAGCAAAAAACACCCAATCCTGCTCTACTCATTTTAATAACTGCAGAATAAACAACTCTTCTTACTGCAGGCAAACAAACATGCTTCTTTATTGCTGCCTGGCAAAGCATTTTTAAAGTAAGAGTTGTGTGCCCAAATGAAGAATTTTAGTCTGCTTGCCTGCTGCATAAGCAGAATCTAGCAGTTTAGAAAACTGAACATGCTCATTTGATTAACATATGCAGCTCTACCCCTTACCCATACACTTTCAGTTGCATCAGCAAGGAGAAGCAGCTTTCTTCTCAGTTGCCTGTTTCTCAGGATATGTGTCTTAAGTGGTGAATGCAGTGGGAAGGTCTGCCTGTCCATCATGGAGGATGGAATAAAAGGGTTTGATTCCTCCAAACACTCCCTCCCCTGAACAGATACAGATACAAGATATAAAACACTCCCTCCTTTGAACAGATACAAGATATAAAAGCAAACCTCTCTGTAGAATAGGCAGTGATACTAGCATTTGCATTTTTCAGCCCTGTACCCACCTTGTTCAATGGTGCTTACTCCTAAGTAAAGTTGCATTGGAATGCAGCCTCACTCACCCTGTTGCCCCACTGCAACTCAGAATTCAGAAAAGGCTAAAATTCAGAAAAGGCTAAAAAGTATTTTTTGATACATACCCTTCTTCAGAATGACTGGCAGGCATCTCCCCACCAAAGATCACCCTACTTCCATCTCCCCAGGGATGGATATGTGTGTGTGTGTGTGTGCACGTATACATACACACATGTGTGTATATATATATATATATATATATATATATACACATACACACAGAGGCGCTCCCTCTCTATGCATACAGTATAGTCAATGGTGGGGGTGTAATCTTTCCCCCCTTAAGACTAATAGGAATGGTTAATAGAAATACAGTTAAAAACACTCTAAAATTAGAAATGATCAATGACCTTGTCGACTGAACAAAAAGCTCTGACCTGGCTTGGAACCAATGCCATCTTGCAGAGGACCCTGTCCTGTATGAATATGTGTATGATTTATGGTATTTTGAAGAAAGTTTTGGAGTGGGCAACACCAGATCCTTCCCCCCCACCTTATTTAAATATTTGGATGTGTATAGTTGCTCAGATCCACTCCTTCTGCCCACAAGAAACTCTGGGCCAATCAGGACGCCACGGATTCTCATAGAGGATGTTTTTGTCCATTTTTGTACATGTTGGTTGTATGTAGATGCCCTCATCCGCACCCTGCGCCCTGCAGAAGCTCTGGGCCAGGCAGGATGCAGTGGTATGTTATAGAGGACACCCTCCCCTTTCCTGGGGTGCATGGTTTGTCCTGGTCCAGAGAAGATTTTGGGGTGGGCACCCCAGTTACATATTTTTTCCTGTATTTGCCTGCTTTGGTTTTGCATAGATGCCCTCATCTGTGCCGTGCACCCAGCAGAAGCTCTGCGCAAGGTGGGACACAGTAGCATCTCATGGAGAACACCCTCCCCTTTCCTGGGGTATATGATTTGTCCTGGCCCAGAGCAGATTTTGGGGTGGGCACCCCCAGTTCCTTATTTTTTCCTGTATGTTTTTGTCTGCTTTGGTTTTGTGTAGATGCACTCCCCCATGCCCTGCACCCATCAGAAGCTCTGGACCAGGTGGGATGCAGTGGCATCTTGTAGAGGATACCCTTCCCTTTCCTGGGGTATATGATTTGTCCTGGCCCAGACTGGAGTTTGGGGTGGGTACCCCCAGTTACTTATTTTTTTCTGCCTGTTTTTTGTCCATTTTGACTTTGCATTGATACACCTGTGCGTGCCCGGTGCCAAGCAGAAGCTCTGGGCCGGATGGAATGCACTGCCATCTCATAGAGGACACCCTCCCCGTTTCTGGGGTATATGATTTGTCCCAGCCCAGAGCAGATTTTGGAGTGGGCACTCCAAGTTACTTATTTTTTTCTGCGTGTTGTCCATTTTGATTTTACATTGATGCACTCGTGCATGCCCGATGCCCAGCAGAAGCTTTGGGCCAGATGGGATGCACTGGCATCTCATAGAGGACACCCTCCCCTTTCATGGGGTGTATGATTTGTCCTGGCCCAGAGCAGATTTTGGGGTGGGCACCCCCAGTTACTTATTTTTTATGATTTTATGACATCAGTATGTATTTATGATAATCTCAGAAGCCTGATGATTTTGATTGCATAAATGTATTGTTATTCTTGACGGGGAGAGTCCTCTGATCACAGCGATATATCATACAGGGTACCCCAACATATATTTTTGGGTTCAGAGACATGTTAGGTTTGGCTTGAAGTTGGTGTAGCTGTCAACTTTTCTTCTTTGTTAGTGTTTTGAACTTTCACGCAAATAAGGAACTGGGAACTGGGAACTAGGAACTGTCATGGCCCCGTCAGAGGACTCCTCAGATGAGGACGACTCAGGAGTAACAGCAGCAGACCCAGGAGCAGCAGGAGACACGGAGGAGCCTCCTGAGAATCCAGCTCCTTCTGCCCCTCAGCTGCAGAGCACCCCAGGGACAGCAGAGGCCCTGCAGCCAGACACAGACAGTGAACAGGATACTCCCCCCTCACCGGCAGAACGTAGACAGCAGAAGGTCAGGCAGAAGAGAGGCAGGCCTGTCTCCTTAAGGCCCAAATGCTGAGGGCTCACACCTGCTGTCCATCCTGCTCTTTATAAGGCACACCTTGGCTGCAGCTTGTTGCTGACTGCAATGTCAGGCGTGGCTTGTATGTTCCTAGTTTCCTGGCACCCTCTTTTGGACTGACCCCTTGGCACTTGATCCCGGACCTCTACTGACCTCACTTCTGGACTCCTGACTCGGCAAGTACGCTTTGGATAGGCCTGGCAGATTTACAACCCGACTGCTGGCTAAGGACTTTCCTTCCCTGCCAAAGACCCAGGAATTTCCAGCCCCCCCTGACACTGCTGAGGCAGTGTAGAGCTGACAGGAACCAACTTCAGCGTCATTCCTAGCTCCCAGTTCCCAGTTCCTTATCTGCGTGAAAGTTGAATCACTAACAAAGAAGAAAAGTTGAGAGCTACAGCAACGTCAAACCAAATTTAATATGCCCCTGAACCCCAAAATATATGATGGGGTACCTGTAGGATATATTGCTGCAATCAGGAGACTTTCCCCGTCAAGACTAACAATACATTTATGCAATCAAAATCATCAGGATTCTGATATTATCATAAATACATAATGACATCATAAAATCATAAAAAATAAGTAACTGGGGTACACGCCCCCAAAACTGCTCTGGCCCAGAACAAATCATATACACCAGAAAAGGGGAGGGGGTCCGCTTCGGGATGCCACTGCATCATGCCTGGCCCAGAGCTTCTGCTGGCGCAGGGCACATGGCAGACCATCTATCCACCAAAGCAGACAAGAACATAGAGGAAAAAATAAGTAAATGGGGGTACATGCCCCAAAATCTGCTCTGGGCCAAGACAAATCATGTACCCCAGGAAAGGGGAGGGTGTCCTCTATGAGATGCAAGAGCGTCCCATCCAGCCCACTCGCATTTTTGGGGTATTTTGGGGTATATAATTTGTCCTGGCCCAGAGCAGATTTTGGGGTGTGTACCCCCAGTTACTTATTTTTTTCTGTGTTTTGGTCCAGTTTGATTTTGCATAGATGCCCTCGTGAGTGACTGGTGCCCAGCAGAAGCCCTGGGCTGGATGGGACGCTCTTGCATCTCATAGAGGACACCCTCCCCTTTCCTGGGGTACATGATTTGTCCTGGCCCAGAGCAGATTTTGGGGGCGTGTACCTGCAGTTACTTATTTTTTCCCATATGTTTTTGTCTGCTTTGGTTTTGGATAGATGCCCTCCCAGAAGCTCTGGCACCAGTCACTCACGAGGGCATCTATGCAAAATCAAACTGGACCAAAACACACAGAAAAAATTAAGTAACTGGGGGTACACACCCCAAAATCTGCTCTGGGCCAGGACAAATTATATACCCCAGGAAAGGGGAGGGGGTCCCCTACGAGATGTCACTGCGTCCCGCCTGGCCCAGAGCTTCTTCTAGGCACAGGGTGTTGCGCTGTGTGTAGTTGTGTTGCTTAATTTCGTTTAAAAGCAGCACCACAGCAGCAGAGAGTAACAGCAGATGTTGAAATGCGAGTGTGCCAGCGTGTGCATGCGTTTGCCTAAGAAAGCAGGCTTTTACCCTGCATCAGCATCACTGAGACTGGAGGCTTAGTAAAATAAGAAAAGCTACTTTATTTAGAGAAATACATAGTAGATAGAAAAGGCATCCCTAGTTCTAACTAACTAGCTAAGTTGGAGGCATAACTCCCAGGTGTAGGAGTCAGCCCCATGCTTGGAGAGAGAGCAGAGACAAAGGGATGTCTCCTCTCTCACGGACAGCCAGAGAAGAATGGAATGGAAAGGGCGGAAGGAGGAGGAGCAGGTAAGCTTCCCTAAAGGCACCACAGTCTAGCGACAGAAGGAAGTCAGTCAGAGCATCACAGGTAAAGGTAAACAAGCCTATCCATCTGGAGGACCCTAGCTCTATCTTCCTTCTGGAGCACAAACAAAAGAACAAAACAGGAGTTGCTCTTGCCCCACTTCCAACAGCCCAGAGCTTCTGGGAGGGCATCTATCCAAAACCAAAGCAGACAAAAACATATGGGAAAAAATAAGTAACTGGGGGTAGACGCCCCCAAAACTGCTCTGGCCCAGAACAAATCATATACACCAGAAAAGGGGAGGGGGTCCTCTTCGGGATGCCACTGCGTCACGCCTGGCCCAGAGCTTCTGCTGGCGCAGGGCACATGGCAGACCATCTATCCACCAAAGCAGACAAGAACATAGAGGAAAAAATAAGTAACTGGGGGTACATGCCCCGACATCTGCTCTGGGCCAGGACAAATCATATACCCCAGGAAAGGGGAGGGGGTCCCCTATGAGATGCCACTGTGTCCCACCTGGCCCAGAGCTTCTGCTGAGCACAGGGCACATGGGAGTGCATCTATGCAAAACCAAAGCAGACAAAAACATACAGGAAAAAATAAGTAACTGGGGGTACATGCCCCCCAAACTGCTCTGGCCCAGGACAAATTACATACCCCAGGAAAGGGGAGGATGTCCTCTACGAGATGACAGTGTGTCCCGCCTGGCCCAGAGCTTCTGCTGGGAGCAGGGCATGCATGAGGGCATCTATGCAAAACCAAAGCAGAAAAAAACATACAGGAAAGAATAAGTAACTGGGGGTACCCGCCCCAAAATCTGCTCTGGGCCAGGACAAATCATATACCCCAGGAAAGGGGAGGGTGTCCTCTTCAGGATGCCACTGCGTCCCATCTGGCCCAGAGCTTCTGGTGGGCACCGGGCACGCACAATGGCATCTATGCAAAATCAAACTGGACAAAAACACACAGAAAAAAATAAGTAACTGTGAGTACACACCCCAAAAACTGCCTTGGCCCAGGACAAATCATATACCCTAGGAAAGGGGAGGGTGTCTCCTACGGGATGTCACTGCATCCCACCTGGCCCAGAGCTTCTGTTGGGCACAGGACAAGCAGGAGGGCATCTATGCAAAACCAAAGAAGAGAAAAACGTACAGGAAAAAAAAGTAACTGGGGGTACACACCCCAAAAACTGCTCTAGGCCAGGACAGATCATATACCCCAGTAAATGGGAGGGTGTCCCCTACAAGATGACACTGCGTTCCGCCTGGTTCAGAGCTTCTGCTGGGCACAGGGCACATGGAAGGGCATCTATCCAAAACCAAAGCAGAAAAAGACATACAGGAAAAAATAAGTAACTGGGGGTACACGCCCCCAAAACTGCTCTGGGCCAGGACAAATCACATACCCCAGGAAAGGGGAGGGTGTCCTCTACGAGATGCCACTGTGTCCCACCTCACCCAGAGCTTCTGCTGAGCGCAGGGCACATTAGAGGGCATCTATCCAAAACCAAAGCAGATAAAAACATATAGGAAAAATAAGTAACTGGGGTACAGGCCCCAAAATCTGCTCTGGTCCAGGACAAATCATGTACCCCAGGAAAGGGGAGGGTGCCCTCTATGAAATGCAAGAGCGTCCCATCCAGCCCAGAGCTTCTGCTGGGCACCAGTCACTCACGAGGGCATCTATGCAAAATCAAACTGGACCAAAACACACAGAAAAAAATAAGTAACTGGGGGTACACACCCCAAAATCTGCTCTGGGCCAGGACAAATTATATACCCCAGGAAAGGGGAGGGGGTCCCCTACGAGATGTCACTGCGTCCTGCCTGGCCCAGAGCTTCTTCTATGCGCAGGGTGTTGCGCTGTGTGTAGTTGTGTTGCTTAATTTCGTTTAAAAGCAGCACCACAGCAGCAGAGAGTAACAGCAGATGTTGAAATGCGAGTGTGCCAGCGTGTGCATGCGTTTGCCTAAGAAAGCAGACTTTTACCCTGCAACAGCATCACTGAGACTGGAGACTTAGTAAGATAAGAAAAGCTACTTTATTTATAGAAATACATAGTAGATAGAAAAGGCATCCCTAGTTCTAACTAACTAGCTAAGTTGGAGGCATAACTCCCAGGTGTAGGAGTCAGCCCCATGCTTGGAGAGAGAGCAGAGACAAAGGGATGTCTCCTCTCTCACGGACAGCCAGAGAAGAATGGAATGGAAAGGGCGGAAGGAGGAGGAGCAGGTAAGCTTCCCTAAAGGCACCACAGTCTAGCGACAGAAGGAAGTCAGGCAGAGCATCACAGGTAAAGGTAAACAAGCCTATCCATCTGGAGGACCCTAGCTCTATCTTCCTTCTGGAGCACAAACAAAAGAACAAAACAGGAGTTGCTCTTGCCCCACTTCCAACAGCCCAGAGCTTCTGGGAGGGCATCTATCCAAAACCAAAGCAGACAAAAACATATGGGAAAAAATAAGTAACTGGGGGTAGACGCCCCCAAAACTGCTCTGGCCCAGAACAAATCATATACACCAGAAAAGGGGAGGGGGTCCTCTTCGGGATGCCACTGCGTCACGCCTGGCCCAGAGCTTCTGCTGGCGCAGGGCACATGGCAGACCATCTATCCACCAAAGCAGACAAGAACATAGAGGAAAAAATAAGTAACTGGGGGTACATGCCCCGACATCTGCTCTGGGCCAGGACAAATCATATACCCCAGGAAAGGGGAGGGGGTCCCCTATGAGATGCCACTGTGTCCCACCTGGCCCAGAGCTTCTGCTGAGCACAGGGCACATGGGAGTGCATCTATGCAAAACCAAAGCAGACAAAAACATACAGGAAAAAATAAGTAACTGGGGGTACATGCCCCCCAAACTGCTCTGGCCCAGGACAAATTACATACCCCAGGAAAGGGGAGGATGTCCTCTACGAGATGACAGTGTGTCCCGCCTGGCCCAGAGCTTCTGCTGGGAGCAGGGCATGCATGAGGGCATCTATGCAAAACCAAAGCAGAAAAAAACATACAGGAAAGAATAAGTAACTGGGGGTACCCGCCCCAAAATCTGCTCTGGGCCAGGACAAATCATATACCCCAGGAAAGGGGAGGGTGTCCTCTTCAGGATGCCACTGCGTCCCATCTGGCCCAGAGCTTCTGGTGGGCACCGGGCACGCACAATGGCATCTATGCAAAATCAAACTGGACAAAAACACACAGAAAAAAATAAGTAACTGTGAGTACACACCCCAAAAACTGCCTTGGCCCAGGACAAATCATATACCCTAGGAAAGGGGAGGGTGTCTCCTACGGGATGTCACTGCATCCCACCTGGCCCAGAGCTTCTGTTGGGCACAGGACAAGCAGGAGGGCATCTATGCAAAACCAAAGAAGAGAAAAACGTACAGGAAAAAAAAGTAACTGGGGGTACACACCCCAAAAACTGCTCTAGGCCAGGACAGATCATATACCCCAGTAAATGGGAGGGTGTCCCCTACAAGATGACACTGCGTTCCGCCTGGTTCAGAGCTTCTGCTGGGCACAGGGCACATGGAAGGGCATCTATCCAAAACCAAAGCAGAAAAAGACATACAGGAAAAAATAAGTAACTGGGGGTACACGCCCCCAAAACTGCTCTGGGCCAGGACAAATCACATACCCCAGGAAAGGGGAGGGTGTCCTCTACGAGATGCCACTGTGTCCCACCTCACCCAGAGCTTCTGCTGAGCGCAGGGCACATTAGAGGGCATCTATCCAAAACCAAAGCAGATAAAAACATATAGGAAAAATAAGTAACTGGGGTACAGGCCCCAAAATCTGCTCTGGTCCAGGACAAATCATGTACCCCAGGAAAGGGGAGGGTGCCCTCTATGAAATGCAAGAGCGTCCCATCCAGCCCAGAGCTTCTGCTGGGCACCAGTCACTCACGAGGGCATCTATGCAAAATCAAACTGGACCAAAACACACAGAAAAAAATAAGTAACTGGGGGTACACACCCCAAAATCTGCTCTGGGCCAGGACAAATTATATACCCCAGGAAAGGGGAGGGGGTCCCCTACGAGATGTCACTGCGTCCTGCCTGGCCCAGAGCTTCTTCTATGCGCAGGGTGTTGCGCTGTGTGTAGTTGTGTTGCTTAATTTCGTTTAAAAGCAGCACCACAGCAGCAGAGAGTAACAGCAGATGTTGAAATGCGAGTGTGCCAGCGTGTGCATGCGTTTGCCTAAGAAAGCAGACTTTTACCCTGCAACAGCATCACTGAGACTGGAGACTTAGTAAGATAAGAAAAGCTACTTTATTTATAGAAATACATAGTAGATAGAAAAGGCATCCCTAGTTCTAACTAACTAGCTAAGTTGGAGGCATAACTCCCAGGTGTAGGAGTCAGCCCCATGCTTGGAGAGAGAGCAGAGACAAAGGGATGTCTCCTCTCTCACGGACAGCCAGAGAAGAATGGAATGGAAAGGGCGGAAGGAGGAGGAGCAGGTAAGCTTCCCTAAAGGCACCACAGTCTAGCGACAGAAGGAAGTCAGGCAGAGCATCACAGGTAAAGGTAAACAAGCCTATCCATCTGGAGGACCCTAGCTCTATCTTCCTTCTGGAGCACAAACAAAAGAACAAAACAGGAGTTGCTCTTGCCCCACTTCCAACAGCCCAGAGCTTCTGGGAGGGCATCTATCCAAAACCAAAGCAGACAAAAACATATGGGAAAAAATAAGTAACTGGGGGTAGACGCCCCCAAAACTGCTCTGGCCCAGAACAAATCATATACACCAGAAAAGGGGAGGGGGTCCTCTTCGGGATGCCACTGCGTCACGCCTGGCCCAGAGCTTCTGCTGGCGCAGGGCACATGGCAGACCATCTATCCACCAAAGCAGACAAGAACATAGAGGAAAAAATAAGTAACTGGGGGTACATGCCCCGACATCTGCTCTGGGCCAGGACAAATCATATACCCCAGGAAAGGGGAGGGGGTCCCCTATGAGATGCCACTGTGTCCCACCTGGCCCAGAGCTTCTGCTGAGCACAGGGCACATGGGAGTGCATCTATGCAAAACCAAAGCAGACAAAAACATACAGGAAAAAATAAGTAACTGGGGGTACATGCCCCCCAAACTGCTCTGGCCCAGGACAAATTACATACCCCAGGAAAGGGGAGGATGTCCTCTACGAGATGACAGTGTGTCCCGCCTGGCCCAGAGCTTCTGCTGGGAGCAGGGCATGCATGAGGGCATCTATGCAAAACCAAAGCAGAAAAAAACATACAGGAAAGAATAAGTAACTGGGGGTACCCGCCCCAAAATCTGCTCTGGGCCAGGACAAATCATATACCCCAGGAAAGGGGAGGGTGTCCTCTTCAGGATGCCACTGCGTCCCATCTGGCCCAGAGCTTCTGGTGGGCACCGGGCACGCACAATGGCATCTATGCAAAATCAAACTGGACAAAAACACACAGAAAAAAATAAGTAACTGTGAGTACACACCCCAAAAACTGCCTTGGCCCAGGACAAATCATATACCCTAGGAAAGGGGAGGGTGTCTCCTACGGGATGTCACTGCATCCCACCTGGCCCAGAGCTTCTGTTGGGCACAGGACAAGCAGGAGGGCATCTATGCAAAACCAAAGAAGAGAAAAACGTACAGGAAAAAAAAGTAACTGGGGGTACACACCCCAAAAACTGCTCTAGGCCAGGACAGATCATATACCCCAGTAAATGGGAGGGTGTCCCCTACAAGATGACACTGCGTTCCGCCTGGTTCAGAGCTTCTGCTGGGCACAGGGCACATGGAAGGGCATCTATCCAAAACCAAAGCAGAAAAAGACATACAGGAAAAAATAAGTAACTGGGGGTACACGCCCCCAAAACTGCTCTGGGCCAGGACAAATCACATACCCCAGGAAAGGGGAGGGTGTCCTCTACGAGATGCCACTGTGTCCCACCTCACCCAGAGCTTCTGCTGAGCGCAGGGCACATTAGAGGGCATCTATCCAAAACCAAAGCAGATAAAAACATATAGGAAAAATAAGTAACTGGGGTACAGGCCCCAAAATCTGCTCTGGTCCAGGACAAATCATGTACCCCAGGAAAGGGGAGGGTGCCCTCTATGAAATGCAAGAGCGTCCCATCCAGCCCAGAGCTTCTGCTGGGCACCAGTCACTCACGAGGGCATCTATGCAAAATCAAACTGGACCAAAACACACAGAAAAAAATAAGTAACTGGGGGTACACACCCCAAAATCTGCTCTGGGCCAGGACAAATTATATACCCCAGGAAAGGGGAGGGGGTCCCCTACGAGATGTCACTGCGTCCTGCCTGGCCCAGAGCTTCTTCTATGCGCAGGGTGTTGCGCTGTGTGTAGTTGTGTTGCTTAATTTCGTTTAAAAGCAGCACCACAGCAGCAGAGAGTAACAGCAGATGTTGAAATGCGAGTGTGCCAGCGTGTGCATGCGTTTGCCTAAGAAAGCAGACTTTTACCCTGCAACAGCATCACTGAGACTGGAGACTTAGTAAGATAAGAAAAGCTACTTTATTTATAGAAATACATAGTAGATAGAAAAGGCATCCCTAGTTCTAACTAACTAGCTAAGTTGGAGGCATAACTCCCAGGTGTAGGAGTCAGCCCCATGCTTGGAGAGAGAGCAGAGACAAAGGGATGTCTCCTCTCTCACGGACAGCCAGAGAAGAAAGGAATGGAAAGGGTGGAAGGAGGAGGGGCAGGTAAGCTCCCCTAAAGGCACCACAGTCTAGCGACAGAAGGAAGTCAGTCAGAGCATCACAGGTAAAGGTAAACAAGCCTATCCATCTGCAGGACCCTAGCTCTATCTTCCTTCTGGAGCACAAACAAAAGAACAAAACTGGAGTTGCTCTTGCCCCACTTCCAACAGCCCAGAGCTTCTGGGAGGGCATCTATCCAAAACCAAAGCAGACAAAAACATATGGGAAAAAATAAGTAACTGGGGGTAGACGCCCCCAAAACTGCTCTGGCCCAGAACAAATCATATACACCAGAAAAGGGGAGGGGGTCCTCTTCGGGATGCCACTGCGTCACGCCTGGCCCAGAGCTTCTGCTGGCGCAGGGCACATGGCAGACCATCTATCCACCAAAGCAGACAAGAACATAGAGGAAAAAATAAGTAACTGGGGGTACACGCCCCAAAATCTGCTCTGGCCCAGGACAAATCATATACCCCAGGAAAGGGGAGGGTGTCCTCTATGAGATGCAAGAGCGTCCCATCCAGCCCAGAGCTTCTGCTGGGCACCAGTCACTCACGAGGGCATCTATGCAAAATCAAACTGGACCAAAACACACAGAAAAAATTAAGTAACTGGGGGTACACACCCCAAAATCTGCTCTGGGCCAGGACAAATTATATACCCCAGGAAAGGGGAGGGGGTCCCCTACGAGATGTCACTGCGTCCCGCCTGGCCCAGAGCTTCTTCTAGGCGCAGGGTGTTGCGCTGTGTGTAGTTGTGTTGCTTAATTTCGTTTAAAAGCAGCACCACAGCAGCAGAGAGTAATAGCAGATGTTGAAATGCGAGTGTGCCAGCGTGTGCATGCGTTTGCCTAAGAAAGCAGGCTTTTACCCTGCATCAGCATCACTGAGACTGGAGGCTTAGTAAAATAAGAAAAGCTACTTTATTTAGAGAAATACATAGTAGATAGAAAAGGCATCCCTAGTTCTAACTAACTAGCTAAGTTGGAGGCATAACTCCCAGGTGTAGGAGTCAGCCCCATGCTTGGAGAGAGAGCAGAGACAAAGGGATGTCTCCTCTCTCACGGACAGCCAGAGAAGAAAGGAATGGAAAGGGTGGAAGGAGGAGGGGCAGGTAAGCTTCCCTAAAGGCACCACAGTCTAGCGACAGAAGGAAGTCAGGCAGAGCATCACAGGTAAAGGTAAACAAGCCTATCCATCTGGAGGACCCTAGCTCTATCTTCCTTCTGGAGCACAAACAAAAGAACAAAACAGGAGTTGCTCTTGCCCCACTTCCAACAGCCCAGAGCTTCTGGAAGGGCATCTATCCAAAACCAAAGCAGACAAAAACATATGGGAAAAAATAAGTAACTGGGGGTAGACGCCCCCAAAACTGCTCTGGCCCAGAACAAATCATATACACCAGAAAAGGGGAGGGGGTCCTCTTCGGGATGCCACTGCGTCACGCCTGGCCCAGAGCTTCTGCTGGGTGCAGGGCACATGGCAGACCATCTATCCACCAAAGCAGACAAGAACATAGAGGAAAAAATAAGTAACTGGGGGTACACGCCCCAAAATCTGCTCTGGGCCAGGACAAATCATATACCCCAGGAAAGGGGAGGGGGTCCCCTATGAGATGCCACTGTGTCCCACCTGGCCCAGAGCTTCTGCTGAGCACAGGGCACATGGGAGTGCATCTATGCAAAACCAAAGCAGACAAAAACATACAGGAAAAAATAAGTAACTGGGGGTACATGCCCCCCAAACTGCTCTGGCCCAGGACAAATCACATACCCCAGGAAAGGGGAGGATGTCCTCTACGAGATGACAGTGTGTCCCGCCTGGCCCAGAGCTTCTGCTGGGAGCAGGGCATGCATGAGGGCATCTATGCAAAACCAAAGCAGAAAAAAACATACAGGAAAGAATAAGTAACTGGGGGTACCCGCCCCAAAATCTGCTCTGGGCCAGGACAAATCATATACCCCAGGAAAGGGGAGGGTGTCCTCTTCAGGATGCCACTGCGTCCCATCTGGCCCAGAGCTTCTGGTGGGCACCGGGCACGCACAATGGCATCTATGCAAAATCAAACTGGACAAAAACACACAGAAAAAAATAAGTAACTGTGAGTACACACCCCAAAAACTGCCTTGGCCCAGGACAAATCATATACCCTAGGAAAGGGGAGGGTGTCTCCTACGAGATGTCACTGCATCCCACCTGGCCCAGAGCTTCTGTTGGGCACAGGACAAGCAGGAGGGCATCTATGCAAAACCAAAGAAGAGAAAAACGTACAGGAAAAAAAAAGTAACTGGGGGTACACACCCCAAAAACTGCTCTAGGCCAGGACAGATCATATACCCCAGTAAATGGGAGGGTGTCCCCTACAAGATGACACTGCGTTCCGCCTGGTTCAGAGCTTCTGCTGGGCACAGGGCACATGGAAGGGCATCTATCCAAAACCAAAGCAGAAAAAGACATACAGGAAAAAATAAGTAACTGGGGGTACACGCCCCCAAAACTGCTCTGGGCCAGGACAAATCACATACCCCAGGAAAGGGGAGGGTGTCCTCTACGAGATGCCACTGCGTCCCACCTCGCCCAGAGCTTCTGCTGAGCGCAGGGCACATTAGAGGGCATCTATCCAAAACCAAAGCAGATAAAAACATACAGGAAAAATAAGTAACTGGGGTACAGGCCCCAAAATCTGCTCTGGTCCAGGACAAATCATGTACCCCAGGAAAGGGGAGGGTGCCCTCTATGAAATGCAAGAGCGTCCCATCCAGCCCAGAGCTTCTGCTGGGCACCAGTCACTCACGAGGGCATCTATGCAAAATCAAACTGGACCAAAACACACAGAAAAAAATAAGTAACTGGGGGTACACACCCCAAAATCTGCTCTGGGCCAGGACAAATTATATACCCCAGGAAAGGGGAGGGGGTCCCCTACGAGATGTCACTGCATCCTGCCTGGCCCAGAGCTTCTTCTAGGCGCAGGGTGTTGCGCTGTGTGTAGTTGTGTTGCTTAATTTCGTTTAAAAGCAGCACCACAGCAGCAGAGAGTAACAGCAGATGTTGAAATGCGAGTGTGCCAGCGTGTGCATGCGTTTGCCTAAGAAAGCAGACTTTTACCCTGCAACAGCATCACTGAGACTGGAGACTTAGTAAGATAAGAAAAGCTACTTTATTTATAGAAATACATAGTAGATAGAAAAGGCATCCCTAGTTCTAACTAACTAGCTAAGTTGGAGGCATAACTCCCAGGTGTAGGAGTCAGCCCCATGCTTGGAGAGAGAGCAGAGACAAAGGGATGTCTCCTCTCTCACGGACAGCCAGAGAAGAAAGGAATGGAAAGGGTGGAAGGAGGAGGGGCAGGTAAGCTCCCCTAAAGGCACCACAGTCTAGCGACAGAAGGAAGTCAGTCAGAGCATCACAGGTAAAGGTAAACAAGCCTATCCATCTGGAGGACCCTAGCTCTATCTTCCTTCTGGAGCACAAACAAAAGAACAAAACTGGAGTTGCTCTTGCCCCACTTCCAACAGCCCAGAGCTTCTGGGAGGGCATCTATCCAAAACCAAAGCAGACAAAAACATATGGGAAAAAATAAGTAACTGGGGGTAGACGCCCCCAAAACTGCTCTGGCCCAGAACAAATCATATACACCAGAAAAGGGGAGGGGGTCCTCTTCGGGATGCCACTGCGTCACGCCTGGCCCAGAGCTTCTGCTGGCGCAGGGCACATGGCAGACCATCTATCCACCAAAGCAGACAAGAACATAGAGGAAAAAATAAGTAACTGGGGGTACACGCCCCAAAATCTGCTCTGGCCCAGGACAAATCATATACCCCAGGAAAGGGGAGGGTGTCCTCTATGAGATGCAAGAGCGTCCCATCCAGCCCAGAGCTTCTGCTGGGCACCAGTCACTCACGAGGGCATCTATGCAAAATCAAACTGGACCAAAACACACAGAAAAAATAAGTAACTGGGGGTACACACCCCAAAATCTGCTCTGGGCCAGGACAAATTATATACCCCAGGAAAGGGGAGGGGGTCCCCTACGAGATGTCACTGCGTCCCGCCTGGCCCAGAGCTTCTTCTAGGCGCAGGGTGTTGCGCTGTGTGTAGTTGTGTTGCTTAATTTCGTTTAAAAGCAGCACCACAGCAGCAGAGAGTAACAGCAGATGTTGAAATGCGAGTGTGCCAGCATGTGCATGCGTTTGCCTAAGAAAGCAGGCTTTTACCCTGCATCAGCATCACTGAGACTGGAGGCTTAGTAAAATAAGAAAAGCTACTTTATTTAGAGAAATACATAGTAGATAGAAAAGGCATCCCTAGTTCTAACTAACTAGCTAAGTTGGAGGCATAACTCCCAGGTGTAGGAGTCAGCCCCATGCTTGGAGAGAGAGCAGAGACAAAGGGATGTCTCCTCTCTCACAGACAGCCAGAGAAGAAAGGAATGGAAAGGGTGGAAGGAGGAGGGGCAGGTAAGCTTCCCTAAAGGCACCACAGTCTAGCGACAGAAGGAAGTCAGGCAGAGCATCACAGGTAAAGGTAAACAAGCCTATCCATCTGGAGGACCCTAGCTCTATCTTCCTTCTGGAGCACAAACAAAAGAACAAAACAGGAGTTGCTCTTGCCCCACTTCCAACAGCCCAGAGCTTCTGGGAGGGCATCTATCCAAAACCAAAGCAGACAAAAACATTTGGGAAAAAATAAGTAACTGGGGGTAGACGCCCCCAAAACTGCTCTGGCCCAGAACAAATCATATACACCAGAAAAGGGGAGGGGGTCCTCTTCGGGATGCCACTGCGTCACGCCTGGCCCAGAGCTTCTGCTGGGTGCAGGGCACATGGCAGACCATCTATCCACCAAAGCAGACAAGAACATAGAGGAAAAAATAAGTAACTGGGGGTACACGCCCCAAAATCTGCTCTGGGCCAGGACAAATCATATACCCCAGGAAAGGGGAGGGGGTCCCCTATGAGATGCCACTGTGTCCCACCTGGCCGAGAGCTTCTGCTGAGCACAGGGCACATGGGAGTGCATCTATGCAAAACCAAAGCAGACAAAAACATACAGGAAAAAATAAGTAACTGGGGGTACATGCCCCCCAAACTGCTCTGGCCCAGGACAAATCACATACCCCAGGAAAGGGGAGGATGTCCTCTACGAGATGACAGTGTGTCCCGCCTGGCCCAGAGCTTCTGCTGGGAGCAGGGCACGCATGAGGGCATCTATGCAAAACCAAAGCAGAAAAAAACATACAGGAAAGAATAAGTAACTGGGGGTACCCGCCCCAAAATCTGCTCTGGGCCAGGACAAATCATATACCCCAGGAAAGGGGAGGGTGTCCTCTTCAGGATGCCACTGCGTCCCATCTGGTCCAGAGCTTCTGGTGGGCACCGGGCACGCACAATGGCATCTATGCAAAATCAAACTGGACAAAAACACACAGAAAAAAATAAGTAACTGTGAGTACACACCCCAAAAACTGCTTTGGCCCAGGACAAATCATATACCCAGGAAAGGGGAGGGTGTCTCCTACGAGATGTCACTGCATCCCACCTGGCCCAGAGCTTCTGTTGGGCACAGGACAAGCAGGAGGGCATCTATGCAAAACCAAAGAAGAGAAAAACGTACAGGAAAAAAATGTAACTGGGGGTACACACCCCAAAAACTGCTCTAGGCCAGGACAGATCATATACCCCAGTAAATGGGAGGGTGTCCCCTACAAGATGCCACTGCGTCCCGCCTGGTTCAGAGCTTCTGCTGGGCACAGGGCACATGGAACGGCATCTATCCAAAACCAAAGCAGAAAAAGACACACAGGAAAAAATAAGTAACTGGGGGTACACGCCCCCAAAACTGCTCTGAGCCAGGACAAATCACATACCCCAGGAAAGGGGAGGGTGTCCTCTACGAGATGCCACTGCGTCCCACCTCGCCCAGAGCTTCTGCTGAGCGCAGGGCACATTAGAGGGCATCTATCCAAAACCAAAGCAGACAAAATCATACAGGAAAAATAAGTAACTGGGGGTACACACCCCAAAATCTGCTCTGGCCCAGGACAAATCATGTACCCCAGGAAAGGGGAGGGTGTCCTCTATGAGATGCAAGAGCGTCCCATCCAGCCCAGAGCTTCTGCTGGGCACCAGTCACTCACGAGGGCATCTATGCAAAATCAAACTGGACCAAAACACACAGAAAAAAATAAGTAACTGGGGGTACACACCCCAAAATCTGCTCTGGGCCAGGACAAATTATATACCCCAGGAAAGGGGAGGGGGTCCCCACGAGATGTCACTGCGTCCCGCCTGGCCCAGAGCTTCTTCTAGGCACAGGGTGTTGCGCTGTGTGTAGTTGTGTTGCTTAATTTCGTTTAAAAGCAGCACCACAGCAGCAGAGAGTAACAGCAGATGTTGAAATGCGAGTGTGCCAGCGTGTGCATGCGTTTGCCTAAGAAAGCAGGCCTTTACCCTGCATCAGCATCACTGAGACTGGAGGCTTAGTAAAATAAGAAAAGCTACTTTATTTAGAGAAATACATAGTAGATAGAAAAGGCATCCCTAGTTCTAACTAACTAGCTAAGTTGGAGGCATAACTCCCAGGTGTAGGAGTCAGCCCCATGCTCGGAGAGAGAGAGACAAAGAGAGTCTCCTCTCTCCTGGTCAGCCTCAGAAGAAAGGAATGGAAAGGGTGGAAGGAGAAGGGGCAGGTAAGCTTCCCTAAAGGCACCACAGTCTAGTGACAGAAGGAAGTCAATTAGAGCATCACAGGTAAATGTAAACAAGCCTATCCATCTGGAGGACCCTAGCTCTATCTTCCTTCTGGAGCACAAACAAAAGAACAAAACAGGAGTTGCTCTTGCCCCACTTCCAACAGCCCAGAGCTTCTTCTGATACATAAATTAATGTTGTTGGTGTTGTTTAGATTTATTCCCTGCAGTTAACTAAAACGTTTCGGGCGGATCACAAAAGTTAGAAAATGCATAATTAAATACAGTTAAAAACACTCTAAAATCAGAAATGATAAATGACCTTGTCTGTGCCATGACTGAACAAAAAGCTCTGACCTGGCTTGGAACCAATGCCATCTTGCAGAGGACCCTGTCCTGTATGAATATGTGTATGGATCGTCACCTTGCAGTGGTGAGTGGGCTTGCATGTTCCAATAAACCCACCGTCGGGAGTCATGTACTCCCAGCAGGGTCATCCATGGTGGTAAGGTCAAGGGAGAGGAACCAGACAAACAACGATCCAAGAAAGTCCTCAACGGCAGAACAGGCGGAGGATAACAATATGTATGTTACAATGGCTGTGAAGGCGGATGAAGGCTGCAGCAGATAAAAGACTTCCAATCGTCATGGTATCCATGCCATTGGATCAAAGCCTTTTTCTGTCAAGATTGTGTGTTGATCGCAGTGCACCGATCTCCCCACATAAAGCAAATTCACGCACAGGCGTCTTCCAACCAAACCAAACCCAAAGTCCCATGGCAATCGGCAGATGACAACGGGGGCAGGACTGTGAAATCCAGAAGCCGCTAGTCATGGACCGACCGGCACATGGGTGGTGGATACAGACTCAGTCGTCCTGGATCAAGGACCGAGGCAGTTGAGTTGTTCGGCAGCTGTATCCATGACTGAGCAGTCCTATTCAGGATCCACTCTGCTCACCCCATATGGGGAAGGGGCTAGAAAAGGTGCCCTAAACACAGTCTGCCTCATCTCTCTCACTGACTGGATCACCACTTAGCGGTCACAAAAGACAAATGAACTTTGGAACGTGGAATATACAGACATTGCTGGACAATACAGATAGTGAACGTCCTGAACACAGGACTGCCATCATTGCGAGGGAGTTGAGACATTTTGATATTGATATAGCAGCACTCCAAGAAACTCGAAGAGCAGGAGAGGGACAAGTGAAGGAAGAAAAAGGAGGTTACACCTTCTTCTGGAAAGGACTGCCTGAACAAGAACGACGAATACATGGAGTAGGCTTTGCTATTAAAAATGATCTTGTGAAGCTCTTGTCAGAAGTTCCTATTGGCATTAATGAACAACTCTCAACTCTCCGATTAAAACTTGCCAAAAACCAGCAGGCAACTGTTGTAAGTGCTTATGCACCAACATTAGATGCTGATGAAGACATCAAGGAAATTTTTTATATCCAGCTGGACACCATCTTATCAGAGATACCTAAAGAGGACAAAATTATCCTCCTGGGCGATTTCAATGCAAGAGTTGGGCGTGATTTTGATTTCTGGCCAGAAACCATTGGGAAAGAAGGAGTTGGCAATAGCAACCAGAATGGAATTCTACTTCTGACTAAATGTGCAGAGCATAATCTTGTTATCACAAACACACTCTTTCACCAGAAAGATAAATTTAAAACATCATGGAAGCATGTGCCCTGCGCCCAGCAGAAGCTCTGGGCCAGGCGGGACACAGTGGCATCTCATACAGGGACACCCTCCCCTTTCCTGGGGTATATGATTTGTCCTCACCCAGAGCAGATTTTGGGGTGTGTACCCCCAGTTACTTACTTTTTCCTGTATGTTTTTGTCTGCTTCGGTTTTGGATAGATGCCCTCGTGTGTGCCCTGCTCCCAGCAGACGCTCTGGGCCAGGTGGGACACAGTGGCATCTCGTAGGGGACACCCTGCCCTTTCCTGGGGTATATGATTTGTCCTGGCCCAGAGCAGTTTTGGGGGCGTGTGCCCCCAGTTACTTATTTTTTCCTGTATGTTTTTCTCTGCTTTGGTTTTGCATAAATGCTCTCCCATGTGCTCAGCAGAAGCTCTGGACCAGGC
Source organism: Rhineura floridana (assembly GCF_030035675.1). Taxonomy (NCBI): domain Eukaryota; kingdom Metazoa; phylum Chordata; class Lepidosauria; order Squamata; family Rhineuridae; genus Rhineura; species Rhineura floridana. The sequence continues at coordinate 170,041,199 of NC_084480.1, read as the reverse complement.
GGGACGCAGTGGCATCTCATAGAGGACCCCCTCCCCTTTCCTGGGGTATATGATTTGTCCTGGCCCAGAGCACTTTTTGGGACGTGTACCCCCAGTTACTTATTTTTTTCTGCATGTTTTGTCCAGTTTGATTTTTCATAGATGCCCTCGTGAGTGCCCGGTGCCCAGCAGAAGCTCTGGGCCAGACGGAACACACTGGCATCCCAAAGAGGACACCCTCCCTTTTCCTAGGGTATATGATTTGTCCTGGCCCAGGGCAGATTTTGGAGTGGGCACCCCTAGTTACTTATTTTTCCTGTATGTTCTTGTCTGCTTTGGTGCATAGATGCCCTCCCATGTGCCCTGCGCCCAAGAGAAGCTCTGGCCAGGCGGGATGCACTGGCATCCCGAAGAGGACACCCTCCCCTTTCTTGGGGTATATGATTTGTCCTGGCCCAGAGTAGTTTTTGGGGCGTGTACCCCCAGTTAATTAATTTTTTACTGTATGTTTTTGTCTGCTTTGGTTTTGCATAGATGCTCTCTTGTGTGCCCTGCGCCCAGAAGAAGCTCTAGGCCAGGCGGGGTGGCATAACATCTTGTAGGGGACCCCCTCCCCTTTCCTGGGGTATATGATTTCTCCTGGCCCAGAGCAGAGTTTGGGGCGTGTACCCCAGTTACTTATTTTTTCCTGTATTTTTTTTCTCGTTTGGTTTTGGATAGATGCCCTCCCATGTGCTCTGCGCAGAGCAGAAGCTAAGGCCAGGCGGGACGCAGTGGCATCTCATAGAGGACACCCTCCCCTTTCCTGGGGTATATGGTTTGTCCTGGCCCAGAGCAGATTTTGGGGCGTGTACCCCCAATTATTATTTTTTTCTGCGTGTTTTTGTCCAGCTTGATTTTGCATAGATGAACTCCCATGTGCCCTGCGCCCAGAAGAAGCTCTGGGCTGGATGGGACGCAGTGGTATATCGTAGGGGACACCCTCCCCTTTCCTGGGGTATATGATTTGTCCTGGCCCACAGCAGATTTTGGGGTGTGTACCCCCAGTTACTTATTTTTTTATGATTTTATGACATCATTATGTATTTATGATAATATCAGAATCCTGATGATTTTGATTGCATAAATGTATTGTCAGTCTTGACGGGAGAGTCTCCTGATTGCAGCGATATATCATACAGGGTACCCCATCATATATTTTGGGGTTCAGGGGCATATTAAATTTGGTTTGATGTTGCTGTAGCTGTCAACTTTTCTTCTTTGTTAGTGATTGAACTTTCACACAAATAAGGAACTGGGAACTGGGAACCAGGAACCAACTTTAGCGTCGTCCATTGAGAAGAGATCCCGGCCCTCCTGTGTGTGGCAACCTTTCAAGTGCTTGAAGAGTGCTGTCAGTCTTCTCTTCTCCAGGTTAAACATGCCCAGTTCCTTCAGTCTCTCCTCACAGGGCTTTGTTTCCAGTCCCCGATCATCCTTGTTGCCCTCCTCTGAATCTGTTCCAGTTTGTCTGCATCCTTCTTGAAGTGCAGAGACCAGAACTGGACGCAGCACTCAAGATGAGGCCTATCCAGTGCTGAATAGAGGGGAACTAATACTTCACATGATTTGGAAACTATACTTCTGTTAATGCAGCCTGATATAGCATTTGCCTTTTTTGCAGTCACATCACACTGTTGGCTCATATTCAGCTTGTGATCAACGACAATTCCAAGATCCTTCTTGCATGTCGTACTGCTGAGCCAAGTATCCCCCATCTTATAACTGTGCATTTGGTTTCTTTTTCCTAAGTGTAGAACTTTGTATTTATCCCTGTTGAATTTCATTCTGTTGTTTTCAGCCCAATGCTCCAGCCTATCAAGGTCCCTTTGAATTTTCTTTCTATCTTCCACTGTATTAGCTATGCCCCCCAGATTTTGTATTATCTGCAAATTAGATAAGCATGCTCTGTACCTCCTCATCCAAGTAGTGAATAAAAATGTTGAAGAGCACTGGGCCCAGAACCGAGCCCTGTGGTACCCCACTCGTTAATTCCACCCAGTTTTGTCATGCTGTGTCCCTATAAGTATCCGATTTCATACTATGGTTGTACAATACTTCCTTTACATTTTAAGTATGCCTTGGGGTAGTCATGGTTCTCCATTGTTTTCATCCTGAGGGGCAGATAGGCTGAGAGATGGTGAGTAGACCATGATCACCCACTACAGTTTATAGCTCATTTTCATTTTGAAAAATTAATTAAAACAATTTACATGCAGGCAAAATTTATTAAGTGGATTCACACAATATGTGTAAAGCACATCCAACTCGCATTTAAAGCACATGACTTCCCCTAAAGAATTCTGGGAAGTGTCATTTCCCCCTCACAGTTATAGTTCTCACCACTGTTAACAAACTGCAGTTCTCATGATTCTGTGGTGGGATTCATGTGCTTCAAATGGGTGTTGAATGTGCTTTAAATGAGTGGTGTGGATCTGCCCTAGGTATGATGTTAATTCAAGAGTGAATTGAAAAGAACAATTTTAAAAGATACTTCTTACTCTTACTCATTTTTCAGACTTCTTTCTGAAGTAAAGGGTCAAATCTGTAAAAACGTTTGGAGCAGCCACGTTGAAAGATAAGGGCAGGGTATTCCAGGCAGGGGGTTGCCAACCCTGCTTGGATATGGATGTCTTTGCAGAAGAACCCTAGTCAAGGTTTACCAACAGCACAGTCCAAACTATATCTACTTAGAAGTCAGCCCTGTTGAGTTCTATGGGGCTTAATCCCTTAGTAAGTGTGTTTAGAATTGCAGCCTTCAGAAGCCTCCATCTTTACTCTCCAAAGCTCCCATCTAACATCTCCACAACTCTAGGCTCCTTTGTCTCTGCAGTGGCCTCCTGGTGACAGGCCTGGCCTGAAGGCACTTAAACCCTTCTTGCTGAAAGCAAGTAGGCTAGATTAAATGTTCCCTACCCAGGCTCCATCTTTTAGCTAAGATTTCTATCTTAATTTCCAATCAGATTTTTTTTTAATTGTATGCTCCAAGCAACTGTGAATGATGCTTAATTTATCATGCTTAATGACATCAGTGGGGCCCGCCCCGTGACATCACTCAGGCCCGCCCTGTGACATCACTGGGGCCCGCCCTGTGACATCACTGGGGCCTGCCCTGTGACATCACTAGGGCCGGCCCTGTGACATCACTAGGGCCCGCCCCTCAAATCTCAGGTTTTGGGATGCTTCTGACCTGGCAGCCCTATGTGTTTATGACATATGTTTCATTTGTTTACACACATAGCCACCTCGGCTTAAGATGGGGGGGTATGAAGCATCAGCAGTCCATGAGATGGTGCATTTTCCATCAAGGTTAACGTTAGCAGCCGAAAGTCATTGTTCATAGAGCCATCATCTCTGCCCGCCTCCATTTCCCATACTTTCCCTTCGACACAACTAAAAACACACCAGCCTGTCCTTGGCCACTGGAAGGGGAGTGGGCTACGGAATAGTTTCAATAACAGTAAGATCTCCCACGCCCATTCATGCCCATTCAATGGGCAATGCAATTAACTCACTCAGCCACTCTATTAGATTAACAAAAGGAGGAATAATGTCAACATCATAGTGGGTTTCTTTCTCACACTTGCAGGGTTCAAAATCAGAGGCGCGACGGCTACCCCTACAAACGTTTTCCCCCTTTTTTGTCACATTCGTACCCCACATTCCTTTTCATGACATAAACCCTAGGCAGCTTTCATCTGGTTCACAGGCAGTATACCATCCAAGCACTGACCAGACCAGACCATGATTTGATTCAACAGGGTGCTGGCATCATGTGCCTTCAGAACATAGCCTGGTATCATCTGTCTCTTCCCTAAAACCCATATGTGACCAAATGACCTGTGCATTCCCCTCCCCTTGTATGTGTTTGATATCTGCAGTCACAGATGGTGGAAAAACATGCAAATCTCCCAGGGAACTACGAATACATTACAGTCTGTCTTATGACCATCCATGCACTAATTCATTTGTATGGGCACAGGCCTACCTTGCAGGGTTGTTGTTCCATAGTTCAAAGGAGAGCTAGCAAGAATGAAACTACAGTAGCAGAGGTAAGATTGTTCGAAACATTGCCAAAGAAGACATTGACAAAAAAACAATGTCACCTTTCCGCTGTGTATCCAGAGATTGAGATGAGAAAAAAGGGGTTTTTCTCATTTCCGTGCAGCTCTTACCTTTTGTGTCAAGTGTCATGCATCAAAATTAGACACTAAGGATGGTCAAACGCATGACAATGGCTCCCATCATTATAAAGTGCTGTCCGAAGGAGCTGCATCACATGGTTTTATGGTAACACAAGACTCCCTTGTAGGGCTGTAATAATTTATTTATGTATTTATTATTTGATTTATATCCTGTCCTTCCTCCCAGCAGGAGCACAGGGTGCCACATACTCTAGATCAGAATGGCTGGACTTCCTGGTTAGACTACATCAGGATCTAATACTATGTATCAGGATGGTTAGACTTCAGTTTTTTTGTATTTAATTTTATTTCTGTTATTACTAACAATACCCAAGATCCGCCAACCAGAGCAAGGCACCAAAAATATGCACTTAGAGTAAAAAAAAATTTAGCCAAGGAATTTTGTTATGAGTGCCCAAATTCAACTTTTTGATACTGAATGAATGAATAGGTTTATTGCAGTCATAGACCAGCATCATTAACATCATTAAAAACAGCACGGGATAGTTAAAATCTCATTAAAATCAAATCTACATTATCAAATTATCAATCAACTTAAGAGAGTTCTTCTGCAAAGAGTCTTGGTCGAAATCTGGGGGGATTGATCAGATAAAAGAAAATCAACATAGAAAGCCTCATTTCTACCATGAATGTTTTGTAGGCTTGGGGTAATTAGGTGGGATCTAAGGTCATGATAGAATAGGCAGTGCAACAGCACATGTTCGAAAGATTCTACTGCCCCGTCACCACAGGACAGGCCCTCTCGTCGTAGGGGATTTTTTTAAAAATCTGCCCTTTAAAAGAGCCTAGGGTAGGATGTTAATCCTGGCCAGTGTGAAAGCTTTTCTGAATTTAGGGATAGTCAAAGTTGCTAGATAATTAGCAGCTACAAATGGCCTTGCATTAATCCTGAATTTTGTAGCCAGGGTCAGATGGGCTTGAAAGTCAATATCGAGGATTCGTTGGAGAATATGTTCTTTTGCTTTTACATAACCCAGATGACGAATCATGGGAGTGGAAAACCCTAAGTTTAGTAGTTTGGCATTAATTGACTTTTTCCATTTAGACTGGAAAAGGTCAGATAAGATGTAGGGGGCCAAACCCACTGGGGCAAACATCTTTAGCCATGATTTAATTCTGCACATCCAGATGTGGGATTCTATTGTAGGAAGTCCAACCTCTAAGCTCAGAACATAGTTGGGGACACAACATGGAATGGCAAGTATGGCGCATAGGAATTTGTTTTGAACTTTTTCAAGCAGGGTGTATTTGTCATAGACACAGGCTTGTGCCCCGTACAACAGCTGTGGGATGACTTTTGCCATGAAAACCTGTATAGCTGCCGGAAGATATTGGCACCCTTTATTATAATAGAAGGAGAGAAGTGCCTTCATACTTCTCTGGGCGTTGGCAATGGCAGTCTTTGCTTGAAGTCACCACGCTCCCGTTGAGTGGAAGATCATCCCTAGATAACGAAAGGAGGCGACCTGGTCAATTAGATGGTCATTTATCCTCCAGCGATGCTTTGTCCTCTTATTAGAGAAGACTACGATTTTCAACTTCTTATAGTTGATTGTCAGTGATTCAGTTCTGCAGTAGTTGGCAAAAGCACTAAACAAGCGCCTTAAGCCAATGCACGACAGCGATAGAAGAGCTATATCATCAGCATACAGAAGGATGGACAGAGGTCTTTTAGATAATCTGGGCAGATGTAAGCAGATGGGCGTCAAGGTGTCTACTAAAGAATTAATATAAAGGTTAAACAGTAAGGGGGCTAGTATGCAACCCTGCTTGACTCCTTAAAAATAGGAATAGGCCTGGATAGATGCCCAGCATTGTTACATCTAATACATAAGTAGTTGTTATCATGGAGTATTAGTAATAGGAGGCGCTTATTGATATTAGTAGCTTCTAATTTTCCCAAAGTCTGTCCCTAGGGATTGAATCAAATGCTGATTTAAGGTCAATAAAGGCCACATAGAGAGCTCCACCAGGATTGGCTGTATATTTATCCATCAGATGTTGCAAGACAAAGGAATGATATACGGTGGAGCGTTCTGCTCTAAAACAGGCCTGTTCTTCTACTAGGATATTTTCTTGTTCGATCCAGTCTTTCAGTTTCTCGTGCAGTTGACTGGCATATAGCTTGCTAACGGTGTTTAGGAGGCTGACTGGTCTATAGTTGGAGGGATCGAATCTTGACCCTTCTTTATAAATTGGAATAATTATCACGAGGCCCCAGTCTTCTGGGATATAGATATAATGGTCTATGTATGTGAAGAGAGCCGCTAATATCGGGGCCCACCAGTCTACATTCGATTTAAATACCTTGGCAGGGATGTTATCTGCCCCAGGTGGCCAGTCAGGAAGGTCCTTGAGGTCGAATTTGAACATGTGTTGGTGTAAATGTTCTGTTGCATAAGTTTTGTTAAAATGGGACTCCCAGGCATTCGCTGAGATGTGGTAGTCCAAATTAGGAGGCACTTTAGGCCGTCCCTTTGCAACCAGCCCCCAGAATGAAGTTGACTTTTTGATACTGAGCTACACACATTTCCACTGAACAACCATAAAAAGTACAGACAAGAGCTTCCTTGTTTGCAGTTTACAAAATCAACACCATTTCAGATGGGCTGGAATTAAACAATTTCACCCATTCGAAATAATCTCCTGGTTTTCAAACATCTCTGAAATAGTAGTAGATTTAGAAGAGCACCTTCTAAACTGCACATTGCACATCATCGTTATTGTTTGGTCCTTTATAGCCTCATTGCTACAAAGACTTGGAGTACTATTTTACTTTGTGAAGTCTTGGAACAGCTCATCTGTTGTCACCACATCCTGTGTTTTGAAGCTCCCTAATTCCATCCTAGAAGTTCCAATCACTTGCATTTCCCAGATTGTGATTTCCAGTGCTGAGAGTGATCCCTACCACTTTGTACCTGGAAAAAATAGTAAACATTTTTAAAATTAAGTACATTTTTGCAGTTCACAAAGTCACATATAGCCCAGCTTCCTCTTCTCCCAGTGACCAACTAGATGCCTTTTGGAATCCCAAAGAAGATTATGAACGCAACAGCACACTCCCCACATGTGTTTTCCATCAGCTGGTTTTTAAAAAAATACTCATAAATATGTTCAATAGCAACCTATAGAGAGACAGTTGAGATGTTATGGCTTAATCTGTAGTTAGTTTACATACCATTACAAGGTCTGCAATTTTCCTGTTTATGTTGCACTTGTGGATTGGAAAACAGTAGAAAAGATTGGAGGAGAAGAGACTGTAGGGGAAGAACCACCACTTCCAAAGCCCTGCTGGGTTTGCACTGGACAGGAAAATGGGACTCTTTCTTTTCCCTGCCCGCCTTTTTCCCTGCCAGTACCTCTTTCTTTAAAGAATGAACACAATCTATCCCTTCACCTCCATTGTGAGGAAAAAGAAATACTCCAGCTCCCTTGCTGTGCTAACGTAGTTTTCCTCCAAATGTGGAATAAAATGACTTTGTATCTAGTGGTCCAAAGCCAACTGACTTGCCCAAGATATGGGTCCTGGCTTGGGTTTAACATGGCCAAGGAACGATCCACAATGGTGCTGTGGTTTCCAAGCTTTTCACTGATAATTCAGACCCAAAAAATTCTTTATCTTGAATCTTGCCTTGAAACTTTCAGAAAGCCCCAGAAAACCATGGCCTAATCACCATTACTCTACTGACAAGCCCCTCTTCTGTTTCTAAAGTAACAAGCCCTAGCCAGCATCCTTTTATCTTCTGATACCACCTTAACCCTTCATGTCACGCAACATCCTTCCCCCTCACAGCTTGGAAAAGTTACTTTTTTGAACTACAACTCCCATCAGCCTCAGCCAGCATGGCCATTGGATTGGGTTGACGGGAGTTGTAGTTCAAAAAAGTAACTTTTCCAAGCTCTGTTTCCCCTACCCCAATCTCTTTCCCTGACTGCATCCTAGAGTTTCTATGGAATTTTGTGCATCCTTTTTAAAACTGGTGCCTGTATGCTTTACTTTAAGTCTATAAAATTTGTCTCTTGTTAGTATACTATTCTTGGTACAGATTATATATTTTTCTCCCCTTCAGCCTGTGATTTTGAATCTATAGTGATGCAGTTTGTATTAGAGATACAGAAGCTGAACAGGTTACACCAGCTTGTTAATTGTTTTGGCCAAACCACTCTCTTTGTGAGTTAATGGGACTGTTGAGTGGTCGATGTACATGTCTACAGATGTGGTTGACAGTGGTACTGTTGCTATATGGACTCTGACAGATGAGTGATCTCACCCTCCTGGAGGTAGATTTTTGTTTTAGTCTGAACTGTGCCTGAGAACTGGAGAGACAGAAAGGCTTGCCCTGTTCTATATACTGAATCCCAAGGCAATGGCTTTGTGGGACTCCCCAAGACACCTAATGTGGTAGCAAGATATGTTGGGTTGTTAATGCTGTGAGTCTTTCAATTTTATGGTAAATAATACCATATCTCCTAAAGACAACACAGTCCCAACTGACCTTCATTCAAAGGAAAACAAACCCAGGGTAAGTGAAGGAACCCCTGGAAGTCTCTCACACCCCCAAAATTAAGGGTGTGCACAACACTATTAAGATCTGTGCCTGTCAATTAATATATGTTCAGATATGTATGCTAATTCCCTCTTCATACAATTAAATGAACACTGGGTTTATCTTTGCTTTCCTGGCTAACTCTTGGGTACCCAAATTCTGGAATGTATTCGAGTGACAATGATGAAAGATTGTAAAAGGGGTGTCAAGGTTCCATGTTGGAACTGTACACATATGTGCTTACTAAACATTTCATAACAAGGTGATTTATAGTGCCTGGTACCTTAGGTTTGCTCTCAAAGTTGGAGATGCCAAAATAAAGACTAACAGCATCTTCTTCTATTTGTACATTGTTGTGCATTATTTTAGTATATCCCCTTCAGCATCTTCAACTTGAAGGTTGGCAGGAAAGAATTATAAGTCATAAAGTACACTTACCTAATGTCATTAACACTAATCCATTCCAAGAAGGACAAGGTGAAACTGGCTTTTCTTTGTGTTGATGTTCAAGCGGTGCTTTTTGGTACCTAGGTTGCTTTTGAGGTGTGGTGGACTGTGGTCTTTCTATCTCAGTAAGTGGATCTGGTATGACATCACTGAAACTAGTTTCTTCTGTCTTAATCTTCTTGGTTTTCTTTCTTTGGTAGCGATCACTGAAAATACCAATGGCGGTTGCACAGAATCGACCCTGAATGGTGTTTTTCATAATGTCTGTAAACTGTGCTGGTCTGCGATACCGTTTGTCATTCAGAACTTCTTTTTTAATTGTTCTGAACCAATTTTCAACAGTGGCATTACAGTCTCTAGTTTGGGGGCATTTTTGGTCTTGGAGCACAATGGCAATGTAGCAACATACCTTGACACAATTTTTTGTAGTTCAGTAGATATTTTGTTTTTTTAATCACATTCTGTATTCCAATGCTTTCCAGATTTTGGGTGGGAATAAGTTTGGAAAAAGGTGAGCTTTTACATATGAAATCCTGACTTTGAGAAATTCCTTCTTCCAGAAAAAAAGTACGTTCATGATCAGTAGTGGATATTTTTTGGTCTTTTAAACATTTCTTAACTGTATCTATTGCACATTTACGCTCATATGTTCGCTGCTTAGTCCCAAAAATAATGTTTACTTTCCTAATCATCTCTTTGCATTCTGTCTTCCCCCCCCATTTTCCAGTAATGCAAAAGCATGCAAGCAAAAACCTTTAACTTCTTGTGAAACTTTTATTCTGCTTACATGTCCAGCAATTAGCTTTATCATATGTGCTGCACAAATGTGAATTATTGTAAATTCAACATGTCTCTTATTCCAGCACACTTCAAAACATGCTTTGAGGTATTGCTTTCTTGTTAAACACTTCAGTGTCACACTTCAGTGACAGCATGAATGAAAGCCCAGCTGAAGTCACATTCAACTTTTTGTGGTCTGAGTTGTTGTCCAGTCACCTTTAGCATGTTCTTTGAATACAATGCCAGCCAGGGTGAAAGAGTTGGAGTGCTCTGGTCAGAAGTGAGCATCTCTGCTACTGGATGGATTCTTTATGCACAAAGCATAATACAAAATACGGTGTTTCCTCTGGACTAAGGACGCCGTGGCATGAAGATACAACTTGCATAAACCCGCCCTCTGAAGATCACACAACAGATGTAACTGAACTTCCATGTACATGTGCAATGTGAATGGTGATACAGCAATATACTGCACATAGCAAGGTTCTGTTTTATATGATGCTGTTTCTGAAGCATCTTGCTTCTCTTGTATGTTAACACAGTCCTGAAAAAAGGTTTTGATCGGTGCGTCCTTCAAGGTTTCCCTCACTGGAAATGTTTTGTAAGACTGCAGTACTTTTCACTTCATTATAGTTGCCAGCTATAAGTATATTAGGGTCACATTGGCTTATAAGTGTATTCCTTAGGTTACTTGGTGTTTCTCCCTTGGTTTTTTTCTTCAGTTCCTTCCTTTCTGGGATACGTGTATGCCTTTTGTATGACTGGCCAATGGTGTGTCTGAGTGATGTTTATTCTTACAATATCATCCTTCTTTGGTCTCTCTTTAATAGTCATTTGTAGCCAAATACAGCCATCAAATTTACATTTTGCTTTTCTATGCCAAAATGGGGCATTTATGTTTTGTGAGCTCTTCCTTTTAAATCAATTATATTTGAAAGCAAAGACACAAAACATGTTCTTTTCCTCCAACTTTTTTGCTCACATACTAGCATCTGTTCTGTAATCCAGACTGTGATTTGCTCAAGTATATCTCTCCTCATTCAGATGTATTTAAAGTTACTATCAACGATGATGGGCATGTTGCAGCAAACACACCTTGTCTGTAACGTTGAATTGATAATAGTCTTCTCTTCATCCCTTGTATGTGTTTCAGACACATAGAAACTGATATCTGATCTTCATGGACACTCTCTTGAAATTCCTTCCCTGTGGGTCTGAGAACATCACTGCCATTCTTCTGTCTAAATATAGTTTGATGTTCCAACTTTGGATCATTGTGCTCAGTTTGGAGAGTACCTGAGAGTAGCATCTATATCCACAGATTCAGTCAGTAAATTAAAATATGATTCATTTTGGGTAGCTTCATTAGAAATTACTTCAAATGCACTGAATTTATAGTCCTGTTTAAAATGGCAGTTCTGTTCTGATTCACATGATGGTGGTGAGGGGAACATTGGCTAGGAATGTTGATTGGAACAATGAGACAGGGACACTTGAAGATGATGAAAAAAGGTGGGGAGATTAGACAATGCAGAATATGAATATGATACTAATGAAGTGACCTGTGGCAGAGAAAATGACCATGATCATGCATTGCAGTGATTACTGGGGAATGTATTACTGGGGAGCTCCTGCCCTGCCCTGCCCTTGGTGTCAGATGCACTGCCTAATCCCACTTATGAATTTTCATGCATAGTGTTGTGGATGTCTACAAGGAAGTAACCTATGTAATTGGAACTCTGGTGTGATTGAATGTCCCAATTGTAAGGAAGCCTATGCATGAGCAACATTTGATTCTGCACTAAATTTGGAGCAGATTTAACTGATTTTATCTGGTAAATGTTTAGCAAATTTGTTGCAATGGGACAAAGGATTAAATTGAATTGATTAAATTAGTTAGAAAGCAGATTAAAAAACTTATTCCACCTGTGAAAAACCCAAATTATCACCCAATGTTAGATTCAAATGAAAGGTTACCATTCAAAAATGATGAAGAAAGATTACGTGTTGATTTTCCTGTATTGTAAATTAATGTATAAATATTATCAGGCCACAGATAATTCACAAAGCAAATGCCCCAGTTTGATTGGACTCTGCTTTACAGAATATTTAAACTAGAGTTAATCCCTCCAGCCCCGATTTGCAACCAATGTAACTGGGGACTGAGTGCACTTAAGAGAAATGATTAAAGTTCCATGCCTCGTGTGTCAACCTTCTGTAGACAGAAGTCTTGAACCACCCAGAAGAGGTACTTTGAAATCAATTGGACACTGGGATGATGGCTAGGTATTGGGCATGAAGGTTAGGAATCACCTTTAGGGCAAGTGATGAAAAAGTATATAAAATTTCAAGTCCATTCTCTTTTAATGTTGTCTTTACTTAGAGATTGCTTTTTCCTAATGCTGTCTTTGCCATTGTTTTGTTCTTGCCATTTTGCACTCTGTCTTCACTGACCTTTTCCCAAGAAACAGGATCCTTGAAGACATACAATGCTTCCTTTGTACTTGGGATGATGTCATCAGAGCAAGCTTGGCCTAGAGCACACAGTCCGACAGCCAATAAACTGAGATTCCTGATCACAGGTGTAATACCCACTGAGCTTTGTGAAGTGTTTTTGGAACCAAACACATTTTGGATTGTGAGTTGTTGGTATTTAGAGTCACTCCATGCTCTGGTAACTTCCTAACTGGATTATTGCAATGCACTGTATATGGGGCTGCCCTTGAAGACAACCTGGAAACTTCAACTGGTCCAAAATTGCAACAGCCAGATTACTGGCTGGAATTGCTTTTAGAACTTACATTGCCCCTGTTCTAAAACAGTTGCATTGGTTGCCAGTTTCTTTCCAGGACCAATTTAAGATGCTTATGCTATGTAAAAAGTCCTGAACAACTCAGGCCCCAAATATCTGAAGCACAGCCTCCTTCCCTACTGACTCTCTTTGGTGTTAAGATCAGCAGAGGGCTCCTCTTAGCAGTTCCACGATCCTCAGAGGTTGGGGGAGTGGCATGGGAGAGGGTATTTTCCATGAAGTTGTAGAAGTCCCTCCCTACAGAGGTGCACCTTGCATCCTTGCTGTACAATCTTTGGCAAATGCTAAAGATACACCTCTTTACCCTGGCATTTGACACTTGAGATGTGACCTATTGTTGTGATTGAAAGTGTTTGAATTGTTTTTAATACTGAATTTTAGAAGAAATCAGGTCAAACTTTGAAGCTCTGGGAAAGAAACTCAAGGACTTTCGGCCCAGATAATTTTCTCATCCATCCTTCTGGTGCTTAGAAGAGGAATAGAAAGGAAAAGGAAACACTCTGGGGGAATGACTATGGGGAGTGTTATGTAAATTTGTATAACTGTTAGCAGAGATTGTCAATGGTCTGAGATGCTGTGTGCCAGTGTGAGTGTTTACCTAAGAAAGCAGGCTTTTACCCTGCATTGAGATCACTGAGACTTAAGACTTAGTAAAATAAGAAAAGCTACTTTATTTATAGAAACATATAGTATAGATAGGAAAAGCATACCTAGTTCTAACTAACTAAGTTGGAGGCGAAACACCCAGGTTTGAGAGTTGCCCTCATGGCTCAGGAGAGAGAGAGCAGAGGCAAAAGTGTCTCCTCTCTCTCGGACAGTAGAAGAAGAGAGGGAGGAAAGGGTGGAAGGAGGAGGAGCATATAAGCTTCCCTGAGCATATCAGTCTAATGATGGAAGGAAGTCTGTCAGAGCATCACAGGTAAAGGTAGTCAAGCCCAGCCATCTGGAGGACGCTAACTCTATCTCCCTTCTGGAACATAAACAAAAAAACAAAACAGGAGTTGCTCTTGCCCCACTTCCAACATGAAAGTGATGCCAAGATGAGAGATTTGGATTCTAGGACCATGGGCTAAGCTTCCTGGAAGATGGACTGCTGGGGTTGAACCTCACAAAGATTGGGAAGAATGTGTTTGGCCACAGCATGGCAAAATTCAGCAGGAGAGCTTTAAATGGAATCCTAAGGGGGAGGGAGAGGTAAACTTGGCAGTAATGACTAACAGTCTTGTGCAGTAAGAGGAACTGAGGGAACGGCTCTAATAAGGCCCAGCAATACATCCTAAAAATGTAGGAAGTAAGCCAGGCTGTAAATAATATGGTCGTTGATGTCTGTATACTAATGCCCAGAGTATGAGAAACAAACAGGGCGAACTTGAACTAAATACAGCTTGATAGCAATAACAGAGACCTCGTGGGATGACTCCCATGAGTGGTATACAGCAATTGAAGGATATAACTCATTCAAAAAGAACAGAAGGAATAGAAAGGGAGGAGGAGTTGCGCTATATGTTAAAAATATATATCCCTGAACAGAAATACAGGATGGAGGAAGACCTTGGTAGCTCCACCAAGAGTATCAATTAAAATTAATGGGGCAAGGAATAAAAGGAACATGGTTGATATCTATTACTGACCACCCACTCAAGGAGAAGATGAAGATCAAGGAGAAGATGACATGTGCCTGGAAGCGGTTCCATAGCTCCACCGGTGAAGGATGTCTTCTAGTTCTTCTCCTGTCAGCTTTTTCCACAGAGTTTTCTCCACTTAGTTGTTGCTCTCCACAACAGTCCCCTCTTCTCCTTCAACATGCTGCTGTTCTTCCACCTCCTGTACTGCTCTTTGCTGTTGTTGTTTCAGCATTCTAAGAACTCTTCAGCTTCTCTTATACTCTTCAGTGTGGCCACTCACTGTTCCAGGCCCCTTACTTTTTCTTCCAACAGCATCACCAGCTTGCACTTGTTGCAAGTGTACGCCATATTGTTCTCAGGCAAGAAAACAAACATTGCACACACCTTGCAGGTCACCACTGCTGGAGTGTTCTTCCCATCCATAGTTTCTACTGCCTTTTGTTTCTTTCTTTCTTAAGTAAAATGCTTTCTTTACGTACATGCATAGTAAAAGACTGAGAAAAGAAATGGTGGTACAGCTACTGAGGATGGCAAATGATGAGAAAGGACAAAGAAAAAGCAGAAGTGCTCAATTCCTACTTTGGCTCAGTCTTCTTCCAAAGCGGGGTCTATGACCCTCCTGGGAAATGTGACGTTGATGGGGCAGGACTGCAGCTTAAAATTTGTAGACAAATGGTCAAGGAATACCTACTCACTTTGAATGAGTTCAAATCTGCAGGGCCTAATGAACTGCATCCTAGAGTATTGAAGGAACTGGCTGAAGAACTTTCAGAACCACTGTCTACTATCTTTGCAAAATCATGGAGGATGGGTGAAGTGCCAGATGATTGGAGGAGAGCTAATGTTGTCCCTATATTCAAAAAGGGCAAAAAGGAGGAACCTGGGAACTACAGACCAGTCATCCTGACATAGATCCTTGGGTAAATTCTGGAGCAGATTAATCTGTAAGCATCTTGAAAACAATTCAGAAGTCAACATGGATTTCTCAAGAACAAATAATGTTAGACTAATCTTATCTCATTTTTTGATCAGGTAACCTCCCTGGTAGACTGTGGGAATGCTGTGGACACAATATACCTCGACTTCAGCCAAGCTTTTGACAAAGTGCTCCAAATATATTCTGATTAGCAAGCTAGCTAAATGTGAGCTGGATGGAAGAACTATCTGGTGGATCCACAGTTGGCTACAGAATCGTAGTTAAAGAGGGCTTATCAATGGTTCCTTCTCATTATGAATGACTTGGATGAAGAGGTGCAGGGAATGCTTATCAAATTTGCAGATGATACAAAATTGTGAGGAATAGCTAATACCCTAGAAGACAGAAACAAAATTCAAAGGGATCTTGATAGGCTGGTGTCAGGCCCAGGATGTGACTCAGGAACCAGACCAACGGCTGTAGTTAATTCGTGTTTTATTAGGGTAATGTCCAAACAAAGACTGTGTTTTCTCATGAAGCAATACAGGGATACAGGTCCTGCGGCATTGGGAGAAAGTTGACAGAGCAAGGGACTTCTTCCCGCCTGTTCTTTAAGAAGGGGCCAAACGGGCGCGCAATCTTTCGCTCCTCCTTAACTGCCCCTCAGGTACTGCCCGCCTTCCCCCCCTTCTCTCCTGTCTTTTCAGCTGTCTGCGTGTGCGCGGTGAGGGGGGAAGCATCACCCCCTCCTCTTCTGAAGTTTCCGATTCCAGGATGGGGGATAGGGGAGGGGCTGATGGTAAACTGCCTCCCCGCTTTTCGGCTGTGAGCAGCCCTCCCTCTTTCCCCTCTTGCTCTGAGCCTGAAAGAGGGGGAGGCGTGAGAATGTCCAGGGAGGGCTCAGGCTCCCCGTTGCTAAGCGACCTTATCACTCGCAGTTCCTCTGTTTTGTCTTCGCTCCAAAGGGGGGAAGTTCCTCCCCCTTCCCTCTGCCATCCATCCGAATACTCTTCTCCCAACTCTCCGGGATCCAGCTCCCCGGGATTGGGACCCCAGCTCTGCCTTCCGACACCATCCCCCCTCCCAGGCTGTGCCCCCCTCCCCTTGTCTGGCTTGGGACGGTGGGGAAAACATTGATGGAAAAGTTTTACCAATTCTGGAGCATGCACATCAGCTGCATCTTCCCATGATCTGTCAGCCACCCCATAGCCTTTCCAGTGAATCAAGTACTGCAGCTTGTGGCGTCTGATCCTGGAATCTAAGATCTCCTCAACTTCAAACTCAAGCTGCTCATTTACCAGGAGTGGAGCTCCGGGAGGTTCCTCCGGCCGTAACTCACTGGGAGGGGCGGCTTTCGTTAAGAGGGATCGATGGAACACAGGATGTATTTTAAACGTGTCAGGCAGCTTCAGTCGGTACGCCACGGGATTAATTTGAGTTTCTATTTCGAAAGGACCCACCCTCTTGTCTTGTAATTTTCTACATTTGCCCGGCATCTGGAGGAAGCGGGTGGACAGCCATACCTGGTCTCCCGGTTGAAGGGGGGGCCCTCCTTCCTGTGCAGGTCAGCAACTCATTTGTATTCCGTTTTGGCTTCGTTTAACTGCTGTTTCAGTGTCTGTTGCGCCGCTTGCAATTCCTTAAGGAAGTTCTCAGCTGCCGGTACCAGCATTCCTTCTGAGCTGCTTGGAAAGACTTTAGGATGGAATCCATAATTAGCGAAGAACGGGGTTTGTTGAGTGCTGGAGTGCAGAGAATTGTTGTAGGCGAACTCTGCAAAATGCAAATATGATACCCAGTCAGTCTGTTGATAGGACACATAACTTCGTAAATATCTTTCCAAAACGGCATTCAAGCGTTCCGTCTACCCATCTGTCTGGGGGTGATGGGCGGAGGAGAGTTTTAATTCCGTCTGCAACTGTTTCCACATTGCTCTCCAAAATTTGGCTGTGAACTGAGTTCCTCGGTCTGAGACTACGCTGTTTGGCAATCCATGCAGCCGGTAGACTTCTTTTATGAATAACTTGGCCGTTTCTTTAGCCTCTAAGGCCCCTGCACAAGGAAGAAAGTGTGCCATTTTGGTAAGTAGATCCACCACTACTAAGATGGCTGTCATTCCTTGGGACTTGGGTAGATCAGTTATAAAATCCATGGAGAGGTCCTTCCAGGGTTCGTGTGGGACAGGCAACGGTTGTAACAGTCCTGCTGGTGTCCCTGTTTCTGTTTTTGTCCGCAGACAGACAGAGCAGGACTTTACATAACTCTCAATATCCCGACGCATTTTAGGCCACCAGAAGTCCTTGGCCACGTTCTGAATGGTCTTGTAAATCCCAAAGTGTCCTGCTGTGATGGAATCATGACACTGGCGTAGGATTCTGAGCCTTAATTCCCCTTCTGGCACATATCTGGCGGTTTTGAACCATAACAGTCCATTTCTCCAGTGAAAGGTTACTTCTGAGTCTTGACCTTGTCCCGTCTCCTGCTGATATTTTAGCATGTCTGCATCTTCTTGTTGTGCCTTTTTGAGTTCCTCTTCCCATGAAGGCTGGCATACTCCCAACGTTAATTTCTCTGGCGGGATTACGTACTGAGTCTGGTCCTTGGATTCACTTTCTTTGTATTGTGGCTGTCTGGATAAGGCATCCGCTCTCTGGTTTTTGGCTTGGGCATGGTAAGTAATCTGGAAGTTAAACCTAGTGAAGAACTGGGACCATCTTATCTGTCTCTGGTTCAGCTTTCTGGCTGTTTGGAGGCTTTCAAGATTCTTGTGGTCGGAGCGCACTTCAATTCGATGAGAGGTCCCCTCTAGGTATTGTCTCCAGTTTTCAAAAGAGTCCTTGATGGCCAGCAGCTCCTTCTCCCAAACTGTGTAATTCTTCTCTGCAGGCTTTAACTTCCGAGAGAAGTACGCACAGGGGTACAGCTCCTTCCCTTCTTGGTCTAATTGTAGCAGGACCCCCCTGATGGCAAAATCTGAAGCATCTGCTTCCACTACGAAAGGGCGGTTCGGATCAGCAAAGCACAGAATGGGCTCAGTAGCAAACCTTCTCTTCAGCTCCTCAAAGGCCTCGGTGGCATTCTCTGTCCATTGAAACTTCTTCTTCCCCCTTAAACAGTCAGTCGGAGGAGCTGTTAATTTGGAAAACCCTGGAATGAACTTTCTGTAATAATTGGCAAACCCCAAAAACCGTTGTACATCCTTTTTGGTGACAGGTTGGCCCCAGTCCAATATGCAGCTTACTTTCCCTGGGTCCATCTCCATGCCTTCCGCTGAGATTCGATATCCAAGGAAGTCTAGAGACTTGAGGTCAAATCCACATTTCTCTAATTTAGCATACAGGTGATTTTCTCTCACTCTTCAACACCGTCTTCACATGCTGGTCGTGGTCTTCCTGATTCTTTGAGAACACCAGGATATCATCTAAGTAACAGATTACATACGTGTCCAACAAGTCTCTAAACACGTCGTTCATGAATTTTTGAAAAATTCCTGAACTTCCACAAAGCCCGAACGGCATGACCAGGTATTCATACTGTCCGTAAGCGGTCAAGAACCCTGTTTTTCATTCATCTCCCTCCTTCATTCTGATCAGATTGTACACTCCTCTCAAATCCAACTTCGTGAAGATTTTTGCAGAGCGCAGTCGGTCCAGCAACTCTGAGATCAGGGGCAGCGGGTAGCTGTTGGGGATGGTGATCTGGTTCAATGCGCGATAGCCGTTACAGGGTCTGAGTCCCCCCCCTTCTTTTTCACAAAGAATAGTGGCGCTCCAGCAGGGGATTGTGAGGGGCGTATGAATCCTTGCCTCAGGTTTTTATCAAGGAATTCCTTCAGGGCCTCCCTCTCATTCTCTGTGAGAGAGTAGATTCTCCCTGATGGGATGCTGGCTCCTGGCACTAGGTCAATCACACAGTCGTAAGGGCGGTGGGGGGGTAAAGTCTCTGCCTCTTTTTCATCAAACACATCTTTGAATTCTTCATACTTTGGCAGCAGGGTCACTTGCTCGATTCCTTGCACTGCCCCCGCTAGGGTGTTCTTGATTCCTTCAGGTTGACAGTTCTCCTGGCAATACTGTGAGGTGAACCACACCACCGCCTCCTTCCAACTTATTGTGGGTTCATGCTTTGCTAGCCAGGGCATTCCCAGAATCACCTCAAAGTTCGAGAGATCTGACACGTATAGCGAAATGAACTCTTCGTGCCCGGGGACTTGAAGTTTCACTTCCTCCATGGCTTGTGTCACCCCTCCTGACTTCAGGGGTCTCCCATCGATAGTCTCCACAGATAGGGGAGCATCCAGTTTCCACCGGGAAATTCCATGACGCTTGACTAACTTTGCATCAATAAAATTTGTGGAGGCTCCACTGTCAATTAAGGCAGTGGAATTAAACACCACTCCTCTGGAAGTTGTAATCCGAATAGGCAAGACCAACACCCTCTTTGAGGGAGGTTGGATCGTTGGGGGGCCTTTATACAACGCTGCCTCCCGTCCAGCGGCCTACTCGTGGACTGGGTGTTCTAGTTTCCCGACGGCTCGGCTTTCCCCCCTTTCAGTCCACAGTCTCTGGCCATGTGGCCCGGCTTTGAACAATAAAAGCATAAACATTCCCGGCGTTGTCTTTCCTTTTCTTCTTCTGACAGTCTTGGCCTAGCCCCTCCCTGTCCCTCAGTTGCATTACCTGCCATCCCTGCAGTGGGAAGGGTCTTGTTGCGGGATGCCGAGGCTGAGTATCTCGGGACCTCCTGCTTCCTTTCCAGGCGCCTTCCTTCCATCCGGTGATCTATCTGTAGGCATAGCCGGATGAGCCCTGGTAGGTCAGCGGGGGGGGAGGTCCTGGCCAACTCATCCAGGATTTCAGCATTTAATCCACTCTGGTACATAAACATCAGGGCGGCGTCATTGTAACCAGTTTCCTGGGACAGAATTTTAAAAGCGTTAGTGTACTCGGAAACAGTCCCTTTAGCTTGCTTCGAGCGCCTAGTTGCCGCGCTACTGTTTCAGCCCTTTGCGGGTCTTGAAACATCTCGGTCATCTCCTGTATAAATCCTCTGTACCTTCCTAAGACAGTATCCTTTCTCACGAGATACGGAGTCACCCATTTTGCAGCTTCTCCCTCCAGGAGGCTAATCACGAAAGCTACTTTAGCCC
Source organism: Rhineura floridana (assembly GCF_030035675.1). Lineage (NCBI taxonomy): Eukaryota > Metazoa > Chordata > Lepidosauria > Squamata > Rhineuridae > Rhineura > Rhineura floridana. Next base: position 170,020,700 of record NC_084480.1, on the reverse strand, counting down.
CATCGTCTGGAAATTCTGTGTGCCTGACATCCAGATATAACTCACATTGAGCCACGAAGGTTGCCAACTGATCACTTTGTCCCGCGTATTTTGGGGGCAATCCAATGGGAACCTTTACTACGGCAGCTGGAGGGGCTGTTCGCATCTGGTCTATCGTGGCCTTCAAGGTTTGATTATCTGTCTTCAGCGCCTTGACTGCTGCTAGCAGGGCTTGAACATCTGTCTGCAAATCAGCTACCTTAGTCCTCAAGAGTTCCACTTCTTCCGTCTCAGAAGTGGGGTTCGTCCCCCCCCGCTGCTCCCTTTGACATCTTGTCCCAGTCAAGTGAAGAGAGCGTTGAGGGTGATTTAGGTGGCTCTGTCAAGCTGTCAGGCCCAGGATGTGACTCAGGAACCAGACCAACGGCTGTAGTTAATTTGTGTTTTATTAGGGTAATGTCCAAACAAAGACTGCGTTTTCTCATGAAGCAATACAGGGATACAGGTCCTGCAGCATTGGGAGAAAGTTGACAGAGCAAGGGACTTCTTCCCGCCTGTTCTTTAAGAAGGGGCCAAACGGGGGCGCAATCTTTCGCTCCTCCTTAACTGCCCCTCAGGTACTGCCCGCCTTTCCCCCATTCTCTCCTGGTCTTTTCAGCTGTCTGCGTGTGCGCGGTGAGGGGGGAAGCATCACCCCCTCCTCTTCTGAAGTTTCCGATTCCAGGATGGGGGATAGGGGAGGGGCTGATGGTAAACTGCCTCCCCGCTTTTCGGCTGTGAGCAGCCCTCCCTCTTTCCCCTCTTTCTCTGAGCCTGAAAGAGGGGGAGGCGTGAGAATGTCCAGGGAGGGCTCAGGCTCCCCGTTGCTAAGCGACCTTATCACTGGCAGTTCCTCTGTTTCGTCTTCGCTCCAAAGGGGGGAAGTTCCTCGCCCTTCCCTCTGCCATCCATCCGAATACTCTTCTCCCAACTCTCCGGGATCCAGCTCCCCGGGATTGGGACCCCAGCTCTGCCTTCCGACAGCTGGACAATGAGCTGAAAGCAATAGAATGAAATTTAACAGGGTTGTACACCCATGTGAGAAGGATCTTGGAATTGTCGTTGATCACAAGCTGAATATGAGCCAACAGTGTGATGTGACTGCAAAAAAGGCAAATGCTATTTTAGGCTATATTAACAGGAGTATAATTTCTAAATCACGTGAAGCATTATTTCCCCTGTATTCGGCACTGGTTAGGCCTCATCTTGAGTACTGTGTCCAGTTCTGGACACTGCACTTCAAGAAGGATGCAGACAAACTGGAACAGGTTTAGAGGAGGACTACAAGGATTATCAGGTGACTAGAAAGAAAGACCTATGAGGAGAGACTGAAAGAACTGGACGTGTTTAGCTTTGAGAAGAGAAGACTGAGGGGAGATATGATAGTACTCTTCAAATACTTGAAAGGTTGCCATACAGAGGAGGGCCAGGATCTCTTCTCAATTGTCCCAGAGCACAGGACACAGAATAATGCAAGCCATATTTTGGCAGGAAGCCATATTTTGACTAAACATCAGAAAAAACTTCTTAACTGTTAGAGTGGTATGAACCAATTCCCTAGGGAGATGGTGGGCTCTCCAACACTGGAGGCCTTCAAGAGGCAGCTGGACAGGCACCTGTCACGTATGCTGTAATTTGGATTTCTGCATTAAGCAGGGGGTTGGGACTTGACAGCCTTATAGGCCCCTTCCAACTCTATGATTCTATGACTGCTGTAACCCACCCTGGGACCTGGTGTTGAAGGGTGGGCAATAAAAAGAACAACAGGGAACCTGTGAGCAGGGGGTTGGATTTGATGGCCTACAAGGCCCCTTCCAACTCTATGATTCTATGATTGTGGGTTTCTCATGGGTATCTTGTTTGCCACTGTGAGAACAGGCTGCTGCACTAGAAGGGCCATTGGCTCTTAGATTTTTATTCCTAGACAACAGTGTAAGGCCAGCACATTAAATTGTTTGCAGTTATTAGTGATGTGATGTTGCTGCATGCTGGGAGTCTCTTAGCCCTGTTAGCTCCCTGGTGAATGGTGAAGACCTGCTCTATCTTCTGAGCACAATTTAAATACAGCCTCACAGAGCATGTTACACTAATCTAATTTATATGTTACCAAACATGAATAAGTGTAGGTAGATTAGCCTCATTCACATGTTTCAGGTTATAGAGTGTTAATTTGCAATAAAATGTAGTGACACTGGGCAGATGTATCAAAATCTCTGGCATACACAATGAATGGACCCTAGGTAAGCAGGAAGGCCTCTGTTTTAGCTCTGCCCAGGAAAGTTTAATTTGGTCAATAATTTCCTCAGCAAAGAGATTTTTTAAAAACGTTAAGCCCTTTTTCAAACCATGTCTCTCTTTCCGTATACTTTTTCATAATTAACTATTCTAATGACAACCCATCTCAGTGTGTTGATTTTGGCCAAGTCTCTGTTTCCAGGTTCATTTCTTTCTACCTCTTGCCAAGATGCTACATGATCTTTTTTTTTTTGCTTGAAACAACTTAAAACTAGCATAATATTGGTCAGAGCAAGCTTGTTCCTTCCTATCAATAACATCTAATCAGCATCCTTACCTGAAAGGTAATCTCTGTTGAGCTCCTGTTGGCCATCACAGAGCTTCTAGGAATAAGAGGGGCTTTATTTATTCAATGTTACAGCTGAGCTGACACAGGAAAGTCATTTTCCCCCAGCCCCTCCCTTTCCTTGTCTTTGTTTGCAATAGCAAGCAAGCAATGTCTAGATGTCTGCAAAGACACCACCTCCCCAATGCAGACCCATGGAAGATACCCCTTGCAGGGAAAACAAGAGGATGAAGTGGATTGATCACAGAAGAAAGTAATAATAGTTTCACTTCCATTTTTGAGGCACCTGTTTCAGAGGCCATATTTCCAGAGTGACATGGTACATATGGTAGGTGCATGAGCTGTCCTGAAAAGATTACTTGTTTTCCTGTGGCTCTGCTACTGAAAACCTGGTAAATGTCTCCCTGAGCGCTAATGTTTCTCTGGCATTTTTTCAACCATTCTCCATAAATGTAAGAGAAAAGAAGCTGCATCCAAAAACTATGAAAAGGGAGATCATATTTGGTGGAAGTTCTCATGGGCAAGATGCAGGGTTTATATTGTGCTTGCCTTACTTTTCAAGGTGGCCAAAGGGTGTTTGTGTGTCCTTTCATTCTACAAATCATTTCTTCAGTGGTCTGCATCCTATAGTCTTCATGGGTTCCTGCATTTCCTGAAATCCTCACAATGTCCTCAGGTATGCTTTCCTGTAAGCACAGGAAGATGGGGAATCTGCCTACTTTAGTGCTGACAGCTGAAAACAAAACTGGCAAGCACACCAATCTCATCCTCCTTGGATTCCCATGCTTCAATTAAAGTTTAGGGGAAGCTGTCATGAGGTATCGTCTCACATGGGGCTTTCAGATCAGGAAGTACAGGAAGCTGGGGAGTTTGCAGAAGATTGGATAAAAAATTTTATGGAAACAAAAGCATGCACACTCTACCCGCACCCACTGAAATTATAAATATATTCTAAACTGCCCATAGCAGGAGGGAGAAATTAAAAAGGAAGCATCTTTCACAGGGAAAGAAAGCTTTCAAGAAATTGGAGAACAGGTTTTGGTATAGAACTACCACTATCACATCTAAGAAAACAGCTTGTTTGCTTAATCTATGTAGTCTTACATCCTCATCAGGGCAAGACTTAGTGGAGTTGGGGGTTCTTTAATTTTTGGGAAGAGACCTTAAATAATGGCAATAGTTTTAGTGAGGCCTCAAAGAATTGCGAAATAGAAATGCAGAGGAGTAACTGTGGCCAGGGAAAGAGAGATCCAGGGGCAAACAAATGAGTTTCAAGAAGGTTTGGAAATGTTATGTCAAATATTTCTTATTGTAGTAGCAGCTGTCACCAGTAGGCTGAGCTGTGTTATATGGGGTTCATCTGTTGCTGCTGTTTCTACCCTTATTTATGGAGAAGTAGACTGAATCCCTTCTCCTTCCTGGTTTTAGGCTTCTAGGGTTCATCACTTTCTTGTCTATTTCTCCAGTCACAGCTCTTCAACCAAGATCTCCATATATAAAGTGGCACTTCAGAAACTGTTTTCAGTATCAATATTTGTGTTTTCTATAATATTAGCAGTAACTCAGACTTTCCCCCTACTACTGTAAGCTTGCTAAAGAGAAGTGTACAAAATGCCTCTTTCCAACTGCCTTTGTTTGACCACCGAGAACCCCAGCCAGAATATGTGATCTAGGTTTCTGTGTCTGAAGATCATGGTTGCAAGTAGACTGCAAGCAGCCTTTTAGGTGTGGGCACACTAGTTACTTCAAAAGCAGCCAGAATGGTTTTTCTTGCTGTGTTTTGCAGTGACACTACCCTCTGCTGGCCACACCTCCCTTCCCCACCGTTGCTTTCAGACTTTTCAGGACCACCCACAGCAAAGTGTTGGGCCAAAGGGACCATAACTGGAAGGCAAAGGGGTCAATCTACCAATCAGCTGATCCAATGAGGTTTTAAGCATTAAAAGGGGCAGTTTGAGTAGCATTATGTGCCCCCATTTTGAGAAAACAGAGAAACATGCACTACCTTTAGTTTCTACTCTTACTTTCCAAACTAAAGTATTGGGTGGTAGCTGTTTTTCATGAATATATCTTATATCTCCCTCACTTTTAAAATACGGAATGTGTAGTTTGGCTTCTTTTGACAGGCCAAGGAGCACATTCCCCTAGTACCAGATTGCTGGTTTACACTACATTCTTGGACCTAGAAAAGGGTGGATAGGCTGAATGTGGCCTCAAAGGTATGAGGAGATCCAGCTGGCTGTTGCCCCTTCCCTTATATGAGACTCACCTGAAGATCTTGCTGTTCTTCCTGTTCCCCAAAGGTAAGGGGAGTACTGTAGTGGGGAATGAAATTGGAAAGTCAAGTTTCCCTCCTAATTCCTCTTAGGGTGAGAGGAATTTGTTACAAGCATGGCAGGGAAGGGAATAATAAAATGCTATGCCCCTTGTGTCATGACACCAATCCAGATCAGTAGTGACACCACCACCCCAGCAGCCATTGATCAGTCACTTTTCAAGTTGTTTCCCTCTCCCTACCACCAAATTTAATCTCATAATTTCATTTCCACTGTGGCAGCTTCAACAACTTGTCACATTCTGTGTTGGTCCATCAGGGCAAGTTGGGGCACTATACACCGCAAACCCTATAGCCCAGTCCCTTCTCTGTTCATTACATTCATATTCAATACAGTACCTCCTGTTTAGAGACACTGGATTTGTTTCTCTCAGTCTCCTGTGATGGCCAATCATCTCTGGAGAGCACAGCCCATCATAAAAAAAGAACAATAAATTCCAGGAGGAGTGGCTTAGTGAGAGCAGGGGACCCCTCTGAACCTCCGTTTTGATTATTTTTCCCTATGAATAAACTCTAGGTAATTAGGAGTCCCTCAGAAATGCATTGAAATTTCCATAGCATTTGGGCAGGACCATGAAGAGCCTCCCCAACCGATCAGATTTATGCATTTCAATCTGAGCCATTCAGGTGCATCTGTTTGCAAGCTGCTTGTTACTCTTGTCTGAGGCTTAGATTCTTTCCCCATTCTTTTGCAAGCACCAGACTAAACAAGCACAATCTTTTTATTTTCTGTGGCTAGCCAGACTACCAATCTTTCAAAGCAACAGTGTATCTCTGTGAGTTCATTGTTCATCTTCTGGGTTCATGACTGACATACAGATTTTTGTGAGACAAGTGGTAGCTACCTACGCCCAAAGAAAGTTTAACTGGAATGGGGGGGGATGGGGGGGATGTGGTTTCATTATGGGCTGGGATGAGCCCTATTTATTGTCAGGGGGGAGGGGAGATTCTTGATGGCAAACTGCCCCCACCCAATACTTGGCTGGTATCATGAGGAAGAGGATGGGAGAGAATCTGGTTTCTTCAAGGACTGGACTTTTTTATTGCAATGGTGGGAGGAAGAGATCTGTGATGGCAAACTGCCCCAAGAATGGACTGGGCTAGACTGGGTCTTATTATTTTATTTATTTAAAGACTCAGAATATTTGATATGGGCTTATGCAAGATAAATAACTCCCATAAGGTCAAGAACTCATTGTAATGGGGCGTGTGAAACCTGGCTGCAGCTTAGAACGACTGCTCTGATTCCCGCCAAGCGCTTAACGGCAACTACAATGACTTTGTGGTAACACTTCTTGTTTCTTTCTTCGACCCCTGTTAAATGAAGCCCTGTAGCATGTTTGTGAGCACAATTTGCTAAGCTTTAAGGCATTTTACTACCTTAATTTAGTGTTTTAAAAAATTGCACCTAACAAAGGCCCAAAATGGCGGCGAAAAACGGAAAAACAGGGCAAGGGGAAATGGCGTCTGTTAACATAGAAAACCTGTTGGAAACAGTAATTACTCAAGTTCAGAGCATGCATACCCTATTAATAGCTGAATGGCAAAAAGCCTTTGAATCCACAAAGGATACACTGGATAATTTAGCACAAAAAACGCTGGCTATTGAAACGACAGCTAACGAAGCCATGGAATTAAGTGTTAAAACCTCTGACAAAGTCCAACTACTTTTAAAAGCTAATAGAGAATTAAACACAAAATTGGATGAACAGGAGAACAGAGCAAGACGCTGGAATGTACGCTTTCATGGAGTCCCTGAAGAAAAGGAACAGGGAGACATGGTTACATTTCTTACAACATGGTGGTCCAAAGTACTCCCTGAAGTCCCTGTCACCCCACTAGATCTGGAGCGTGCTCACCGTAGCTTAGCACCCAAACCTAAAAGTACTGCAATGCCACGAGATATCATAGTGGCTTTTACTCATTTTCAATTAAAAGACGGATTTATGAGAGCCATTAGAGACAAAGGAGGCTTGAGATACGACAATAAAGAAATCATGGTTCTCCAAGACCTGAGTCTGGAAACTCTGAAGAAAAGACGAGAACTGAGGCCAGCAACAGAAAAACTGCAAACTGCAAAAATCAAATATCGCTGGGGTTTTCCTTTTCGTCTCTGCGTTGAAGTAGATGGCATATTACACACAGCTACCACAAAAAAAGAAACATGCCACATCCTTCGCCTATTAAACTTAGAAATTCCTTGGGACACTGAAGAACTGGATAAAGAAGAGGAACAGCTAGATTTCCAAGATTCTGAAAAATGGAATACAGTCTTCTCCAAGAAAAAACGCCTCAGACTCAACAAACAAACAGAACCACTCTGCACTCCACGTCCTTTACGATCCAACTCTTTCACTCAGAGAGGAAAATGAAATTCATAACCAAATCCACAGGTCTAATATAACACGGTTTGTGTCATGTTTAACACCTCACTTAAGCAAATTTCATTATTACAGGTCACCTTTTCTTTTAAATGCGACCTGGTTTTTCAATTTAGCCATGTTAGGGCTTAAGACATTCTGTTGTAAAATATATATGTTATTTAACAATATTAAATATACAACAATTATAAAAGGGGGGAGAAGTAAGGGGAGGGGAAAAATAAAAATAAATAAATAAATAAAACAAGTCAAATTATAAATGGCGGGAACGGGGGGGGAGAATAATGTTAACTAGTGGTTTTTTATTTTATAACGGTTTTACCTGCATAGGATAACACACTCTTAAAGAGGTGTTACAGAGTCCCACCAAGAAATAGGGACTCTGCCAAAAGTGGGTTCAATGGTTGTATTTTGTATGATGTTAATAGTTGTTATTGTTTCTCTCCGGCACATATCTGGCAAACTGAATTTGCTGATACTTTGGGACATAAGTTATGTGGGCCGAAGCTGGGGATTGATGCATCCCTCATATCATCCTTAATCTGATTATGGAAGGTCATGTAAAAATTTACACTCTGAATGCTAAAGGTTTGGGCCAGTCAAAAGAAGAAGAATTTCAAATTTTATTTTAAAAGATAAGCCACACATAATTTTTCTCCAAGAAACACACCATAGCAAAGAGATTTCACGACTCTTACCCCATAACTATTATAAAGAGCAATATTCCTCTCATGGTTCATCCAAAAGCAGAGCAGTAGCTATACTGATAGCACGGTCTCTCCCTTTTAAACACATACAGACCTATAAAGACACAGAAGGTCATCTAATATTTGTTAAAGGACAACTGGGAAATCAGAAGTTGACTTTAGCATCCCTATATGCACCCAACAAAAAACAATTGCATTTCCTTACCTCTTCCTTATCAAAATTATCTGAATTTGCAGAAGGTGAATTGATAGTGGGGGGAGATTTAAACTGGGCTGCTGATCCAATATGGGACAAATCAGTAAACATCGCTTCAGCTATACCTACTCAGTCTACCAACAAAACTAACTTTCAAGATATCCTATCTAAATTCAACTTAGTGGATGCTTGGAGATCTTTACATAAAATGGACAGGGACTACTCTTTTTACTCCTTTAGATATAAATGTTACTACAGAATAGATTACCTCCTCATAACTGACACTTTACAAACTACTTTACAGGAATCACAGATTGGGTCTTTCTTAATATCAGATCATGCCCCAGTATGGGCAATATTAACTATGAGAAAGATGAAATAACACCTACCTGGCAATTTGATAACTTTTTACTTACCAATCAATTAGCAACAGATGCTTAATTGGCCATTAAGGATTACTTTACACACAATACAGGGATAGGGGTTAAAGAAAATATCATTTGGGATGCAATGAAAGTGGTAATACGAGGATGCTGTATTACAGAGAAAAATAAACTACAAAAACAAAAATCCATCCTAAAAAATAACCTATACGAAGAACTACAAAAGCTGGAACTTCAACGTAAACAATCAGGCTCTTTTAAAATTAGACATGAATTAGGCACCATAAGGAAAAAAATAGAAGCCCTAGAAATCTCAAAAATATCAAAATCCATGATTTATCTCAAGCAAAATTTTTATGAAAAAGGTAATCGAAATTCCAAACTTCTAGCTAATCAACTACGTCATAAACTTTCTTCAAACAAAATATGGTGTGTGCAACAAGATAATGGCCAACTTACATATAAAACCCAAAAGATTCACTCTGAATTCATGTCTTACTACCAAACACTATACAAAGCCCCAGAACCTAAGAATACAAATATACAGCCTTTTCTCCAAAACTTAAAGCTTACAAAGCTAGATCAAGACCAACAATCTATTCTAAACCAAAAGTTCACAAAGACTGAAATTAATGAAGTCATCAAGAAACTTAAAAATAATAAATCCCCTGGGCCAGATGGCTTTTCTACAGATTTCTATAAGAAATTCAAGGCACAACTGGTCCCCCATCTATCACGGTTATTTAACACTATTTGGGAGGGTAAAGAGATCCCGTTAACTTGGAAAATATCACGCATAATAGTAATTCCCAAACCAGGGAAAAATCTGACTGACAAGAATAACTATAGACCAATTAACTTGTTGAACCCAGACCAAAAGATATTTACCTCAGTTCTGGCAAACAGGCTTAGCCTCATCATGCCCGTTATTATCAACCCGGACCAAACTGGCTTTATTAAAGGCAGACAAATTTCAGACCCAATCAGACAGCTATTGAACATTATTTGGCGTAGCAAAAAATATTATAAACCATTAGCAATATTTAAACTAGATGCCCTAAAGGCATTTGACTCGCTACACTGGGACTTTCTTTTTCAGGTCTTGCAACACTACAAGTTTGGAAATACCTTCATTAACATTATACAAGGCCTATATAAACAAGGCGTAGCCAGCATCAGAATTAACGCATATGAATCAGGATTTATAAAAATTGAAAAGGGAACGAAACAAGGATGTCCCCTATCGCCACTTTTATTCGCCTTAACCATGGAACCTTTGGCTCAAGCAGTGAGAGAGGAATCCACCATTGAAGGATACAACTTTAATGGATCCACTCACAAAATAAGCCTGTTTGCTGATGATGTGACCCTCCTTCTCTCAGATCCACTAGCGTCCTCAGATAGCTTAAAAAACTTATTTCAAAAATATAAGGACATGTTGGGATTCACCATTAATTACACCAAATCCGAATCCCTGTTTATAAACATAGGTCCTAATACACAAAAATTAGTTAAAGCAGCATTGGGAATCTCTATTTGTGCTAAAAAAATTAAATATCTAGGGGTCATTATATCAAAAAATATAAATAAATTGTTTTATTTAAACTATAACCCAATTATTAGAAAACTTAAAAGTAATCTCAAATCTTGGAAAAGTAACTCTCTCTCAATGCTAGGCAGAATAGCTGCATTACAGATTTTTTTTTATTTATTATTAAATTTGTTAGTCGCCCATCTGGCTGGCTGTCCAGCCACTCTGGGCGACGTACAAAATAAAACAGTACATAAACAGTTAAAAATTTAAAAAACAGTAAAAACTAATCCATCCCAAAAGCCTGCCTAAAATCCAGGTCTTCAGGGTCCGGCGGAAGCTCATTATAGACGGGGCATGGCGTAGATCATTTGGGAGAAAATTCCATAGGGTGGGGGCTATTATTGAGAAGGCCCTCTCTCGAGTCCTCACCAGTCTAGCTGTTTTGACTGGTGGGATCCAGAGAAGGTTGGATCTTGAGGCTGATCTTGTTGAGCGGCATCCCTGTCGATGCTGGAGGCGCTCCTTCAGATAAGCTGGGCCACAACCGTATAGGGTTTTAAAGGTTAAGACCAACACTTTGAATTGGGCTCGGTACACAACTGGTAACCAATGCAACTCCTTCAGCACAGGAGTGATGCGATCTCTACGGCGGCTGCCTGCAATCAGACGTGCCGCTGCATTCTGTACCAGCTGTATCTTCCGAACCGTTTTCAAGGGTAACCCCACATAGAGTGCATTACAGTAGTCTAGGCGAGTGGTGATCAGGGCATGCACCACTGGTGGGAGCAGATGATTGGGAAGGTAGGGCCGTAGCCTCCGTATCAGATGAAGTTGATACAGAGCTGCCCGGCTCACAGCCGACACTTGAGCCTCCATGGACAGCTGGGAGTCAAGAATGACCCCCAGGCTACGGACCTGGTCTTTCAGGGGCAGTCGTACCCTGTTAAGCACCAGGTCTGTATCTCCCAGCCTTCCCTTGTCTCCCACAAACAGCACTTCTGTTTTGTCAGGATTCAGCTTCAGCTTATTCCTTCCCATCCAGCCACTCACCGACTCCAGACACTTGGACATGGTTTCCACAGCCAACCTTGGTGAAGATTTAAATGATAGAGCTGCGTGTCATCCGCATACTGATGACACTGCAGCCCAAATCTCCTGATGATTGCTTCCAGCGGCTTTATATAGATGTTAAAAAGCATTGGAGAAAGGATAGAACCCTGTGGCACCCCACAAGTGAGGGGCCAGGGATCTGAAACCTCCTCCTCCAGTGCTACTCTTTGGTATCTCCCAGAGAGGAAGGAATGGAACCACTGCAATACAGTGCCCCCAATACCTAACCTCTGCAGGCGGTCCAAGAGGATAGCATGGTCAACGGTATCAAAAGCCGCTGAGAGATCGAGGAGGACAAGGAAGGTGCATTCACCTCTATCCCATGCCCTTCTCATATCATCTACCAATGTGACCAAGGCTGTTTCAGTCCCATGTCCCGGTCTGAAGCCCGACTGAAATGGATCCAGATAATCCGCTTCTTCCAAGTGTGCTTGCAGCTGTTTAGCCACTACCCGCTCAACTGCCTTGCCTAAGAATGGCACATTTGAGACTGGGCGAAAGTAGATGATGCTACTTCCTCGATTCCTATTTCTATTTCAGGTTTTACCTATCCATATATCTAGCGATGTCATAAAATCATGGCAACATACAATTATCAAATTTATTTTTCAGCAGAAAAAATCTAGATTAGCCCAAACTTTAATCTATAGAAAATCAAATTTAGGAGGATGGGGCATTCCAAATCTAACATATTATCACAATGCCTTTCAAATTCGTCAGATGGTGTACTTAATTAAAAACATGAAGGAGAAACACTGGGTGGAGATGGAAATCAACCTTGCCGCTGATGCTTCACTTAGGTCCTTACCCTTTCTCTCAGTAAGACAGCAAACTATCAATAACATGGCCAATCCATTTACTAAATGTATGTTTCAGATCTGGAAATTATGGCAGAACAGATTGGCCCCCATAATTTCACCTTTGATACCTATTGCCTTTCATCCCAAATTTTATACTACTGACAGGGAATATCAGCTAAAAGAATGGAGTATGAGGGGACTCCATAGATTATGTGATTTCTTTGCAAACTCTCTTCCCCTTTCAGTTGAACAATTAAAACTGAAATTGAGAGGAATAAAACTGGACTGGCTAACATTAGCCCAGGTCCGCAGCGTCATTATTTTAAAATACACGAAACAACAAGCAACAAGATCTCTAACACAATTTGAGCACTTACTCCAAGATACACACAAAGGAGAAAAAGGTCTGGTCTCTAAAATTTACTTCATTTTGCTCAACTCATCTCTAAAATCCACTCTTTCTCTCAAAGAAATATGGGAGACAGATCTGGGCTCTGAAATACAACTTCGAGACTGGGATGGGTTATGGGAAATGAAACCGTTTAAGACTGTCTCTAGCTATGTCAAAGAACATTCATTGAAAATGATACATCGATGGTATCGCACACCTGTCCAGGTATCACGCATGTTTTCCATGGCCTCTCCACTATGCTGGAGAGACTGTGGGAACAAAGGACCATATTTTCATCTCTGGTGGGAATGTGAAACAATACAAGCTTTTTGGCTCAGGGTTTATGATGAAATGTTGTTGATTTCTAAAGAACACTTTGATTTTACACCAAAATTATTGCTATTAAACATATTTGATGCTACAAACGCAAAGCTGCTCTCCAAAGAATTGATCATCTACATGACCTTAGCAGCAAAATTAACAATTGCATCGCAGTGGAAATCAGCAAATGACCTCTCAATAAAACAATGGTATAACTGCCTCTGGAATATAGCCATAATGGAAAAACTTACACATGAACTAAAACTAAGACAGGGTAAGGAAAAACCAGACTCCTTTTATTTAACTTGGCACTGCTTTATTGAATACACTTCGGAAGATACGTTTATGCATCGTCCATCAATAGAAGCCTGGCAGATATGGAGACACTTATAAACGATGTAATGGCCTAACAGAAAGGAAACAGAATTTATTCACAATCATTTAGACTGCATATCAGTTTAGTCACAGGTTGAGTGTCTGAGAGATTTTATTTTCTTTGTTAGCATTTGAATGCTTCTTTGTTGTTGTTGAATAACTATTGCTTCTTAATTATACTGGTGTCTGATGTAAATGAGAAAATTCATGTCATATAAAGATACATGTGAAGAAACAACATAAAAAATAAAAAATCTATTAAAAAACAACTCATTGTAATTATTTTAATTAAAACAAAAACTTTGCAGTACTTTGAAAAGGTCTAGATATTTATTTTCTTTCTGAGTTCAGGACTATCTTTCATGATGGTGGGAAGAGAGCAGGAGACTAGTTGGTAATACAGACATCCTTGCATATCCAATTAGCAGGGCTTGTGTTACATGCTGTTGCACACTTCCAGCCCCAATTTCATTTTGAGTGGGGAGTGGCAATTGACTTGTGTAGTTAAGGAAGATGTGACTGATCAAAAGAAGGAATTTTGAGTTAAACAAATCCCTACTTTTATAAAACCCAAGAAACTTAAAGGTACTTTATGTGAATGTTGGAGAGCCCACAACAGTGGAGTACTGGAGGGGCTTATGGAACTTGCTGCTAAGGTATTTAGAGCTGAGCATACAGTGCAAAAGTCTGAGCTTGGAAGATTACTTTTAAAAAGTAATAAATTACAGTTACATGGCCCCAAAAGTAGTAATTACCATTACAATTACAATTGCTCTCAAAAGTAATCACTACAATTACTTTTTAAAGGAAACACCTACAAGTTGCTGGCCTTGGCTGCTGCACATCTAAGTAGAGTAATTCTTTTTATCCATAAGATAGCTATGGTGGTCTCTCCACTGGTAAGGGAGGTGGGGAGGGAGGCAGAGGCCTCTACTCAGATCTTTGCACGTCAAACCAAGTGAACCCCCCCCTCAGCCAGGAAGCATAATATAACCACCACCTCCCGGACCCTGCCCTGCCACCAACTAAGGGACACTCTTCCAAGCGAACATTTTCCGAGATGCAAAAAAAAATTAAAATACTGCAAATGCAGCACAGTAGCCAGAGAGGGTGGTGCAGGCCACTTTGTGTGCCAAGTGCAAACACAGTATTCATACACACATATGTTGTCATCTTTCACCTCCACAGTTCTTTATCTCCTTTCTGTTGCTGCCTCCTGCCCTCCGGCTCCTTTTTCCTTCCACTCCATTCTTCACCACCACCATTTTTAAAACAATTATTTTCTCCACTCTGCCCCATCTCACTCTCCAGCTCCTCCCTTGTCGCCTCTTACCCACCCCACAGAGCATGAGGGAAGAGCGATGCTGCACAGAAGCCCAGTTTGAGGCACATGATTTTCATCCACAAATCAGAGGAGCAGAAGACTTCCCCTGCTTCCCCCCCCCCGGTAATGCTGGAAACATTACAATTACTCCACAAAAGCAAATAATAATAATAATAATAATTTAATTTATGTGTCGCCTATCTGGCCAATGGCCACTCTAGGCGACGTACAAATCAGTTGCAGTAAATGCAGCACAATAAAATACACATAAAATACAATATAACAAGGAAACTATAAATAGGAATGATAAAACACTCCTAGTTCTATTACAATCAAAATATAAAGGAATTACTAATTCCTCAAAAAAGTAATGAATTACAAGTAATTTGTTACTTTTAACAAATTACTACCAAGCTCTGGCGAAAGTCTTTTTTCTAACATTTTTGCTTGTTCCCCCCCTCCACCTGCCATATCTTTTTCTCCGAGCAATAGCTTTACAGTTTACAGAATTGTTTTTTTTGTTTTTTTTAAAGAAAGTCTGGTGATCTTTAGGCAATAAGGATTATTCATGATACTTAAATATGCTGGTCCAGCTGAAGAAGGTTTTTTTTGTGTACAGGGAATAAGTCAGGCATAGTTTAAACAGCATAATATTGCTGAAGAAAATATTAGTTGTTTTCTCTATTGGGCTGATGTAGTCTCCATATGTAATGGTTAACTATACTGAGTAGGAGGTATAATTCAGCTGTGGTTACTAACTAACCCTATTTATTTTCCTTATGAGTAAGCCCTGCTGCATTCATTTAAGTGGGTAGAGAATTGAAACCTTGTCTTCCAGGCCCTAGCCTAACACTGTAACCATTACATTTACACAATTACAGATGCCCATTTCAAATATCTTTTTAATATAATAATATAATAATACATTTTATTTGTTAGTCGCCCATCTGTCCGAATTAACAGACATATAGAAATAAGTTGCCCAAATGTTTGTTTTTTTTACTCTGAACTTGAGATCTTTGCATGGTTTAGTGGCAAAGGACGTCAGGGTAGCCCTTTGTGAATGGTGATTGTGGCTTCTGGAGAGCTTTAGAATCTCACTAACTCCACATGTTAGATGTGCTCTGGAGCCCAATTAGAAATTCCAAATGCAACCTTTCCACTGGTTTGAAAGATGCATTCATTTAGAAGAAAGGGTTCCTCTGCGTATATAAGGCCAACCTCTGTGTTGTTGATGGACATTTGCTGGTAATTCTCCCCCATAGAACTAATGCTGGGTGCAACCCAAATCACACTGAAGTCAATAGCAGAATTCTCCATTTTCATGGAACCAGATTGCATGCATATGGGATCATTGGTTACCCTGATATTTCCAGACATGGATTTCCATTTGAAATAAATGAAGAAATGGAAAGCATGAAATTGCCTCTAGCTGAGACTGTTACTCCTCTCTGCTGCTCAGTCTTTGCAAACCAAATGTGACATTTGATAAACTCACCTCTTTCATTTAGCAACTTAAGTGCATTGAGCAATTCCTTAAATATGGTTCACATAGAAAATAAAGTTATTTTACTATACAGTGCAGTTCTATCATTAGGGATAAACCTGATCCAGTATTAGGTGTGTTTGTGCCTCGTGTAAATATAAGCACATACTTCTACATGCACACACATTCACACACCTTATCAGACATTCTGACCAGGGACCCTACATATTAAGGTGGGAGACAAAGAACTTGCAGCTTTCTAAAGCAGTATCTGCATTAACACACTATGAATGTTTTTTCCCCCAAATTTTGGCAGTCAAAAATGCCTCCCATTTCAATTTTTCAAAGTTTTTCTTCCATGCATACCTTGATACTTCAAATTTTTAAACAGTTTCAAAAAGGTTGTTGTGTAAATTGGTTAGTAAATAGAGAACAGAGTTTTGAAACGTTCCTGATTTTCACTGAATTTTTCAAATGGGAAATGAAGTTAGCAATTTTTAAATACATAAAATGATAATCAGTTCTTTGTTTCACATGTTAAACTATGGAACAAACAATCAAAATGAACTGTAGTCTTTCCTCTTCTCTCTTGCTAACATTTGCAATGAGCCCAGCATTGAGTCTGTTCAGAGCCTTAAATGTCTCAAGATGTGAAGTAGGAGCTCTGCATTGAGTACAGGTGGTCAATGGGGTTCTCCACTCTTGATTGTAAGGGTTCAGATTCCACAGCTAAGAAATAATCACCCAAGTTGCTGAGGGAGACGTCGTCATTGTCCAGTTCACACAAAAGGGGCTCAGAACCTTCAGGACAGAGAAACAAAATGCGTCAGTTCGGGGATAATCCAGTAGAGGTTCTCACTGAAATGAATGGAAGCTGCTCAGGTCCACAGAAGTGTTCTTGTGCCTTTCATTTCAATGGGGCTTGCACATGGGAACCTTTCTCTGAATTGTGTCATCAGAATTTTGACCAAACCACTCCCAGGAGTTCAACATAGCTAATTATACATGAAATTTCTATAAACCATATTTAAAATCCCAAGCCCTATTTGCTCAAGTCTGGCAGCCCAACCCAACACAGATGACTCTTAGAGGACTTTTGAAAATTTTTATACTTGGAGAAAGAGAATTCTAGACAATCATGGGGTACACTTAGATGTGCTTCTCTGGATGTTCTTGACTACTTAAGTTTGTATTGTTCAGGGGTTCCTCTTTGTCCATTTGAGACATTGCAATGGAACATACAGAAAGAAGCAGTTCTCTATTTTGGCTCAGTTTGGGGCTCTCTCAAAATCTGCAACATGCAGGGCTTCAATCCTTACCATAAGGATGCATGTGGTCCCCTGGCATCTGTGGTGGAGTGAGCCCTTGACGGAAGGGGTCTGAGCAGTAAACACTTTGATCAATGACCAATACTTGTTGTGGAGGTGGTTGTACAGTAATATATGAGTTCATGATTCCTTCAGGGCCAGTGTTGCTGCCATTGTTTGTCTGAGCTAGAAGACATTGGCAAGTAAAAGACATGAGTCCATAAGATCAGTTTTCTCTGAATTCAGCCTCATACCTTGCCATTCCACCTATGCTGGCAAGGCCTGGGTCCTATCTGTTTTCTATACTGATCCCCTCTTTCTTAATGGGAATCTTGAACTTCCAGTTCTGGCAGGTGTGAACTCTTTCTTACCTCCCCTGCTTTCAAGGTCAGGAGAGACACGCCCACCCAATCCTACACCAATATGTGCATTCTCATTTTTCAGTTACAGAATAAAAGGGTTGAACTGTGTTACGAGGCAGGGCCATGGAGCCTGCTAAACTACAATTCCCACCCCACACCCCACACCTAATGATATGGCTGGTTATGCTTTCCCACGAGGTTTTGTGCGAAGAGTAACAAGGGCAGAAATTAAGATACAAACTAAAGCTACAGCATAAATGTTCTGCATAATTGTTATCTTGTTCCTTTGGCAAATTTCCCTCACCCACAGTGAATCCCATTGTTTGTTTGTTAGGAGCTTAGTTTTCAGGGTCAGTTAGAGATACACACACACATACACAACATCACCAGACTTTCATACCCTCCTTGGCAGGAGGGGGAGAGAGGAAAAAAGTATTTTAAAACCGAGGCTTGAAGGTAGAAAAAAGGGGGAAGAGAGGAAGAAAGAGGAAGGGGGGCTGAGGAACATCAGAGCTCCGACACACGTGTACGACGCTCTCAAGGAACGCATCAAGGACTGCAGGGATAGAACCGGGGAGAATCTGGGTCTCGGTGCAAAACCTTGAGACCAAGAGATTCCTTCCTGGTTTTGGATCAGAGCTCTTCCACATAGCTTCAGCTGTATTCAACCGCCCATTCCGGGCATAGGATAGGTAATCTTTCCCACCTTTCACCTTTTATAGTAATAGGGTCCTTTGATTTCTTTAGTTTAAAGTTATGAATGGGTTAGGATATTAATGATAAATGCTGCCACGCACCCAAGTAATTCTGTAATGCTTTCCTACTCTTTCTCTCAATAAAAATCAAGCTTTGCTTTATTTTGGTTTGGACCTGCATTTCTTGGGTTAAATATATACACCATTTAAGCACATTTCAGGGCAAAGTGCTTGTTTTTATCCCTAGCAAAAGATCCCCTCCTCTCAAGGAGGTGTGTTTCATGGGACATGAGGGTGGCAAATGCACACACTCAGGTTCCCAAGAGCACATGTCGTAACAACTGTCAGTTTACCCAAATATGGGGGCAACATAAAGAGCCACAGGACGCCAAATCTACATATTGGTAAAGTCATGAATAATATAATGAAATGCTCTTTTGGAACAAGGGTGCCAAGTTCAATACTCCTATAATAGTGGCACAGAATGGAGAATTTACTCTGGGCTCACTCATTCTTTCTTTTTTTCATTCTTTGAAATACAGAATAACCCTCAACATGACGCGTCTTAGAGTCAATACAGACATGATGCTGAAAGATCTGTGACTGAATCCCCAAATTTTCTTTTAGTTCTACACAGTGCTTTCTTGGTAAAAAATGAGGTGCCAGTACTCATAGTTTGAGTGCAGTTCCAGCTGTCTTGAAAGAGGTGGTGATCCAACCACTCCTGAAGAAGCCCACCCTGGACCCATTGTTTTGTGTCTACTGCCTGGTTGCAAATGCCCTTTTTTAGGGAAGATGATTGAGAGGGTTGTGGCACAGCAATTGCAGAGGATGAAACAGATTATTTTGACCCATCCCAGTCTAGGTTCAGGTCTGATTATGGGACTGAATCGGTCACCCTGATGGATGACCTTTATCGGGAAAAGGACAGGGGGATTGAGACCGTTATTCTTACTGGATCTCTCAAGGGCTTTTGATACCATTGACCATGGCATGCCTTCTGGGCCGACTTGGTGAGCTGGGTATTGGAGGCACTGTATTACAGTGGTTCTAATCCTAATTCCAAAATCGTTCTCAGAGAATAGCATTGGGTGACTGTATTTCGGCCCCCTGGCAGTTGTGTCCGCAGGGTACCATCTTGTCCCCCATGCTGTTTAACATCTATATGAAGCCCTTGGGAGCAGTCATCAGGAGATTTGGGGTGAGGTGTCAGCAGTATGGGGTTTGGATGGGGTTGTACACCCTCTGAAAGAGCAGGTCTTGGGGTGCTCCTGGATCCATTCTTGTGGCTAGCGGCCCTTGTGGCTACAAGTGTCTTTTACCAGCCCCAGCTGATAAGACAGCTGCGGCCATTTCTGGCCGGGATAGCCTGACCACTGTTGCCCCTGCAATGGTAAATTCCAGGCTGGATTACTGTAATGCATTCTATATGGGGCTGCCCTTGAGGTTGGTCTGGAAAATGCAGTGGTGAGACTGCTCACTGGGGCAGGGTATCATCAACATGTCACCCTGCTGCTGAAAGAATTGCACTGGCTGCCCATTTGCTACCGGGCCAAGTTCAAGGTTCTAGTTTTGGTGTACAAAGCCCTATACAGCTTGGGACCAGGATACCTGAAAGACTGTTATCCCTTATATACCCAGTCGATCACTGCACTCTGCAGGTGAGGGCCTCCTGCAGATACCATCTTATCAGGAGGTCCATTCTGCACAATATAGGAAACGGACCTTTAGTGCGGCAGCACCTACACTGTGGTATTCCCTCCTTTTAAATATTAGATAGGCGCCATCTCTGTTATCTTTTTGGTGCCTATTGAAGACCTTCCTCTTTCAACAAGCCTTTTAAGAAGAGCCCTTATCCCAGTCTGTGTCTGTGTAATAGTAGCAAGAACTGAACCATGAGAAAGGTATGAGGTAAGTCAAATCAATAACAATACTTATCAAGAACCACTACAATATTCATGAACTTGGCAGTTTATGGCATGTTTTTAGTCTGTAAATAATAAATAAATAAAAATTTTATTTGTTAGTCGCCCATCTGTCTGACTTAACAGACACTCTGGGCGACTTACACAATATAAAATACAATTTAAAACATATTCATACAACAGTCACCATATTAAACAACAATACATCTAAACCACCCGTTAGTAATACAACATAATAGCCTAACCCACCCCAGAAATCCCATAGGCCTGCCTGAATAACAAGGTCTTTAAGGCTCGACGAAAAGCCATCAGGGAGGAGGCATGTTGAAGGTCAAAAGGAAGCAAGTTCCAGAGGGTGGGGGCCATGACCGAGAAGGCCCTCTCTCTGGTCCGCACCAGCCTAGCTGTTTTCACCAGTGGGACCGAGAGAAGGTCTTGTGAGGCCGATCTTGTTTGGCGGCATATTTGGTGATACTGGAGGCGTTCCTTCAGATAAACTGGGCCAAAACCATTTAGGGTTTTAAAGGTTAATACCAACATCTTGAATTGGGCCCGGTATACAACCGGTGAGGAAGCAAAGAGAAATCTTGTACATTGCAGAGGATTGTTCCATGGGCCACCAGCTGATGCTGGTCTTGCTGGGTGCTGCTAGCTTCTACAGCTTCCCATATTCTGCCTTCTGACTCAAATACATTACTACAGAACCTGCATTTGAAAGGAGGAGGGCTAAGAATATTCACTGCTCCTGCCCAGAAATTTCTTGTGCTTCCACTGGAAGAGAATCCACCTTCCATTTCAGAATCCTGGCTGTAGGTGGTGGTGTTTCAAGGGAGAGGGAAGAGATAGTTTCCTTAAGAGAAGGTTAGGAGGCTAACATTACCAGAAGTAAGCCTTTGTGTAGTTTGCTGAACTTGCTGTTGCTGTTGCTGCCGTCTTGCTAGTTTCTTCATCTGTTACAAAAAGATAGGAAAAGTTAGAACAAGAGTATCCCTCCTCTCTTTTCTTAAACAGCGGGAACGTTCCCACATAAGATTAACAGAGCCTAATTTACCAAACTCTCATACACTCTGTTGTAACACTATTTTACACTCTGCTACCCTTGACAGTTCAGTCCTGCTTTGTGTATTCAGTCTTCCTCCCTCTCTCTCCCTTTTTCTCTTTCTGTGCACACACACAATATTTTATTCTAGAATTCTAGAATGGAGGCTGAGTTCTTGTTTTTTCTACTTAGTCCACACACAATTTAGATTTATTGCATATTTTTTGCCTCTGAAAATCACTTCTTGAGAAAAAGTTCACTGCACATTGATTATGCATTACCCTACAAAGTGTCCATTTGAAAACTGGCACAACCAATCCCAACAATGGGTGCTGTATCCACTCCTGCCCTATGATGTTGTAGGTGGGTGTAATCAAGGGGTCAGTTTTCAAACATGTACCAAGTAACTGCGTCCACTTTTGTGGATGGCAGGATATACATTCATTGAGATTGTCCATGAGCATGAATTCCCTATTGAGAAAAGCTACATATTTGCTCTACAAACATGTAAGTGTGCCCCCCCACACACACACACTTACCATATCATTGTCCTGGTCTTGCCCATAACTGCTAGTTAGCTGTCCCCATCCATTCTGTCATCTTCCCTTTATTCACATAAAAGATCCAGCTCACTTCTGTTAGCTGTTTTCTGGTTTTGTCCAAAAAGGCAGTGGAAATACAATGCCTGTTGATTCCTCTCTTTTCCCCATAAAAGCCCCAGTATATGCATTTGCTGTACTTGTCTTATGACTATCTTCAAGGATACAAATATATTGTCCAGCATTTTATCCAGCCCAGTGCATTTTCAAAAGTCATTTAAAAAAAAATCATATGTGACTTTCCATCCACTGTTGTCAAATCTCACTATTTTCTTCAAACTTTATTATTATGGAGTGCCTGGCAATTTGCACCCAAATCATCACAAGGGCTCTGGATATCACACTATTGCATTGTTAAATAATATTTGAAGTTTTATTCATTAACAGTGTTTTCATTTTTAACATCCATTTTTACCTGAAATCGGATCATCAATATTGAGCATAGCTACAAATATATGCCCACACATATACACTGAAAATCTATTCAAAACTTTAAAATAAACTATCAATATGAAACCTTTAAATCTGATTTCTGAGTTTCAGTATTTAGTCCTTCAAAGGAAGCCTTCCATGTGAAAATTTGGGTTTTCAAAGTTAGATATTTTGCTCTACTCACAGCTCCCTTTTTTCAAAATGCAAGAACATAATTCTACAGTATCCACAAATCTGTGAACATTAGTCAGCTGTCTTTTGAATCTTTATTTTCTTCCAATATTTCCCAAAACTCAAAATGTATCTTCTTTCTTAGAAAGATAATTTCCCATCCAATCATTAGGGTATAGAGTATAAATTATAGCATTTTCAGAACAGCATTAAGAGTGCTTCTCTATGGTTGGATCCCACACTGCTCCAGCAGTATTTGCTGAACCAGGGAGGAGGAACATTCAGTTCTACAACTACGGCTCCCATCATCCCTCATCACTGACCATGTTGGCTGTTTTCTTTGATTCCGTGGCTGGATTGATAGCCTATGAAATGTAGGCTGATCCATGGCTAGGGAGGCTATCGATTTCAGTTCTTTCAGTTCCTAATTTTTCCAATCTTAAATACAGTTCTCCATATTTCTGTAGCAATTTGCAAATTATTATTTGTTGATCCTCATGAAAATTCATCAGCATTTTTGTGCAAATTTTGCCTAATAAACACATCTTTGTATGGAGTTTGACTAGTGTACACATTTGTGCAAACATTTTTCCTTAATATGTATTCTTGTATGTTATTTTCAATAGTTTTGTAAATATTGGAGAACTGCATCACAAAATTTGGATGCGTGAATGTTGAAGGATAGTTGTGTTTTGATTTGTGTATTGGTTCAACACTTATGAAGCAGATAGTTTCTCATTAAAATGCAATTAAAAGTGATTTCCCCCCCATACCTACCTATAGTTCAGTCATCAGCCACTTTGTCCTATATTCAATCCCTGGCATCAGGGTAAGATGAAAGACTCCTGACTGAAACCTTTGAGAGCTATTGCGAGTCAATGTAGGCAACAACTGAGCTAGCTGGACCAACAGTCTTGTAAGGCAGCTTCCTAAAGCCAAACTCCAGTCTACCAACTGCCTATTTCTTTTCCAAATTAGGAGTAGATTTCCTATTTTGATAGGTAGCCCTCCTATTGTTATAAGTTATTCAAGGAGAAATGTTGTTACCTTAGCTCTTTGATTCTGGAACCAGACTTGTACAACTCGGACACTCAGCCCCATCTCAGCTGCTAACGTTTCCCTTACCTTCATTGAAATGTCAGAACAACATACATAATTATTTTTTTAAACAAAAAGCTGAGCAAAATACTAGATGTGCAGGATGTTAAACACAATTTTTCCCAACATTTTCATAAAAGTTTTGTCTCTGTTAGAGAGATTAACAAGGAATCCTAGCACATCTCACTCACATTAAGGAGATGCTATAGGATTCCCTGTTAATCTCTAGTATCAATCCTCCTTCCTTCTTAAAAGAAAAAAAATATCTAAAAGGGGGGGGGAGAAGCCACAGGAAAAGTTTTTAAGATGTTCTTAAACATGTTTTTAGTGTTTTATCATTTGTTTGTTGCTTTGGGCAAAGTCTGAGAGGAAAGGCAGGATATACATTTAATAAGGAAATAATTTAATAATAAATAATAATAGAAACTCAGCTAGAATGTGTGCCACAAATCAGAAAACGGACCACGATGTCCAAGAAGACACCTGTGCAGTTAATAAGCAGAGTCAAAGAAGCATTAGAGGCAAGAAAGCTTCTTTCTGAAGATGGAAGTCTAGTCTAATGAGAACAAAAAAGGAACATAAACTTTGGCAAAAGAAATGCAAGTAGATAGTACAGGATGCGAAAAAGAAGAAAATAATTTGAGGAGCATACTACTAAAAACATTAAGACCAACAATAAAATGTTATTTAACTACATTAGAAGCAGGAAACTAGGGAGGTCTTTGGACCTTTGGACAACAAGGAGGAATGCTAAAGAAGGAAAGGGGGATTGCAGAGAAGCTGGATGAATTCTTTGCACCTATTTGCACTGCAGAAGATAATAGAAAACATTATTAAAGATATAATTACCAAACATATAGAACCTTTTAAAGTTCTTTGAGACTGTCAGTAAGCATAAAGATAAGGGTGATCCAGAAGATGCTGTGTAAGACTTTCAAACATGTTTTGATAAAGTCCCTCACCAAAACCCCTTAGTAAGCTTAGCTGTCATAGGATAAGAGATGTCCTTTTGTGGGTCAGTAACTGGGTAAAGATCAGGAAGCAGAAAGTAGGAATAAATCTATGGTTCTCACAAGAGAAGGATGTAAGAAGTTAATAAATAAATAAATAAATAAATAATGGGAACTGTGCTTTTTAAGTTGTTCATAAATTACCTGGAATTAGGCATAGCAGTGAGCTGGCCAAGAGTGATGATGACATCAAATTGTTCAGGATGGCTAAAACAAAAGGGGATTGTGGGCAGCTTCAAAATGATCTCTCCAAGGTGGATACATGGGAATTAAAATGGCAAACGCAACTCAATGTAAGCAAGTGTAAAGTGATGCCTATTGGGGCAAAATTTTCCATCTTCGCTTATATGCTTATGAGGTCTGAACTGGTGGTGACTGACCAGGAAATAACTCTTGGAGTCACAGTGGACAGCTCAATGATCCAGTGTGCAGCAACTAAGAGAAAAGCGAACTCCATGTTAAGAATAATTAGGAAACTTATTGAAAATAAAACAATATCATAATCCCATAATACATCTATTATGTCAGTTACTTGGAATATTGTATACAGTTGAGGTTGCTGCACCTCAAAAACAATATTGTTGAGCTGGAAAAGTTTCAGAGAAGGGCAACCAAAATGATCATGGTGCTGGAACAACTCCCCGATGAGGAAAGGTTACAACATTTATGGTGCTTTACTTTAGAAAAAAGACCAGAAAGTATGATAGTGAGTAGGATTATGCATGGTATAAACAAAGTGGATAGAGCTAAGATTTTCTTTCTTTCTCATAATACTCAGGATCATCCAATGAAGCTGAACAAAGCATATATCTAAACTATGGCATTTACTTCCAAAGAATGGATGGCTTTAAAGGGGGATTAGACAAATCCATGGAGGATAATACTATTGATTGCTGCTAGCCACAATGGCTATGTTTTAATTCTGTCGCAAAGGCAATGTGCTTCTGAAAACCAGTCACTGAGGAACTGAAGAGGGGAGAGAATTGTTTTGCTCATGACTTAATTCTGGGCTTCCTAACTACAACTGGGAGAACAGGATGCTGGATGAGATGGGCCTTATGTAGTTCCCTCCCTTTTTTCCCTTAAACTAGCCCCCCTCCCAATGTTTTAACATCTCCTTGTAGGCAATATGCTATCAGACTTGACTAGGATGCACAGTTTGCAACCCACCAACATGCAAGTTACCTACAGTGGTTCACCATTTCTTTTTTTGCTGCCTGCTAGGGACTGGTGCTCAAATACCTTTTGAAACTACAATGCATGTCTGGTAGGCTACATTCTGTTTCCTGAAGGTGTGGGAAGAAACACCTGTCGCCCCCAGCAAGCATAGCCAATGGCCAGGAGTTGAGGTTCAGCAACATGTATAGGGCCAATTATGAAGATGGGAGTCCCTGTCCCATAGACTTCAGTGAAATCGTAGGCAATGTAAACTGCCCCAGCCTCCAGTGGTAATTTCAATGCCAGTCTTCTGATTGTTAAACTGTACCTTCCTACATGGTTTAGAAGACACTTCAAATGATGCCTTGAATGTCCGGCGCTGCTGTGTTGTGAGGATTGTCCGGGGGCGCTTCAGCAGCTTGTGCTCCTTGCTCTCCTCAGATGCTTTCCCGGTGCTGTTGCCCATTTTGCACAGGCTCCCTTCACCATCGCTTTTACCTTAAAAGATGGGGGAGGGGAAAATCCCATAAAATGTGATTCACAGACCAGACTTGGCTTAAAATGGAATTCCCAAAGATGAGAAGCTGCATGGAGAAGCTTCATACTAACAGGGAATGCTTAAATCTCTCTTTCAGCATTTACAGAAGTGGGGCTAGAAAGTATGTAAAAATATGTGGATAATGAAAAGAATGACAATGAACAGAAGCAATGAGACCTGAGCTGTGATTGTTACCAAAAAAAAAAAAGCCAAAAGAGGACTTTAAAATGTCAACCTAGTTAAAACAAATGTGTAGTTAGCTCCCAGTGGCATAAATCCCTAAAGAAGGAAGTTTAATAATCCCCCTGAAAGCTAGAAGAAAGGGAGACAGCCAGTTTTCTCTGAGCAAAGTTTCCACTGATCCAGTTGCCACCCACTGAATCTCACATACCAGACAGCACCCAAAACAAGGCCTTCAAGTACCCTTGATGCAGGCCATTTTGAACTTTAAAGTTAACATAGCACTTGGAATTAAACCCAGAAATGAACTGTTACCAAGTGTATAGGTGCCATATTGTGTCTTTACCTAACACCCATTCTATAGCTCAACTGCTAGGGTAGGCATCGTTTTCCAAATATTCTTCAATACTGGCTCCATTCCACTGCAGCCATCTAACATCAAGGTTACCAAAGCACGTGTCATGGCATCCAGATCTTTACTGAATTAGCATTTTCAATTAGCATATTTATTTGAAATCAGTATTTCTTCAATGTGCAAATGGCCAGCATACTTTACTTGGGATATGTTGAAATTCTTAAGCTACAGCCCTCAATTACAGTAAGTAAATATCTGAAATAAGGTAGCCCTAACTTGGCAAAAGTCCAGTGAAGTGTTCTGTCCCAGTGTGGATACCTTCAATTCTTCACCACTTCAGGCTGCACATGGGTGTGTGTGTGTGGCATAATTGAATGTTCCTGGACCCTCACATTAACAATTTCTTGCAAAGTGAAAATGAGCACAGTAGATATGGTTTCTGGCCCTAAATCCACTCCCTGCTGTGATACATTTCTACTTCCAGGGAACATTTTTTTATATCCTCACTTGCAGTCCTCGTGGTCTATTGCATGTATAGAGTAAGCCTCAGAAGAGTTCAAAATAGTAGCATAAAATGAATATATAGTATTTGAGGAGTTTTAGTATGAGGAGTTTGTTGCTCTAATCAAAACCAGTAATTGAATGACCCATAGCTTCTGAATCTGAATTTAAATTTAAATCAGTGTGGGGCAAGCTATTGCAGGGAAAACTAACATAGTGGGGTACAGGCATCTGTCATTCATAAGTTATATGTTTGCTGAAGGAACCATTCAGATAACTGGTATTCCATAAACGAACCCGATTGCCATATAAAGTGTGAAGTGCTTCCTAGAGAAAGAAGGTAAAAAATTTTCTGAGCCTTCTAGCATTTCACAAACTATGAGCTGCTCATGGAAAACAGATGCAACAACAACTAAATTTGCATTACATGTCTTAGCCAAGAAAACAAAATGTCCACTGAGATTTTCAAATGCTGATATCTTGTTTGGACTTCAAATTATTATGCTGACAACACTTAAATCAATTACCTTGACTTGTCATTTATGAGGATTTGCTAATTTGTATTGTAGGGCCAGACATTTGGGTATGTATGATATTCCAGAACTGGTGCTATGTGGTTGTCTGAAGCCCTTCCTGGCCTTGTACTTCAGTGTCTACAGTGCTGTCAGATTTCTCATGGGAGCAAACAGCTCCCTGATCCTGGGTTTGCCCCTAAGTATATTACTGCTAGGAGTTGTACATCTGACTAGACAGGAGAATGAAACAGGAAAAGCTTTGATATGGAGGGAGGGAGTGGAATGGTGCAGAGAAATCTGAGGGAATCCAGTCCATGAAAGAAAAGTGGCACTGTGCCCTCCCCACCTCAAACACCTGCTTGCCAAATCCCTCCAAATGATGAAAAGTTGATTCTACTTTAACATGGCAATGCTTTTAATTAATTCTGCCTTTCAAGCCTTCCTTGACTAGTCAAGTTAATTAATCTTTAAGACTCCTCCTGATGTCACATGGGAAAGGACTACAGGCAGTATATATTGTCTGCAGTGACCTCTGTGCAACCCCAAGGCTCAACAGGGGGAAAACGATGAAAACTGGTTTCGTGCATGAAAATGAAGTAATTCTTTGATTTGAGGGAATTAAGGAAAAGAGAGATGTTAGTATACTTTTAATTGGAAAGTGGGCTCCTTTTTCACAGGCACCTGTTTACTTAGGCTTGGTCACTGGGGCTCAAGGGAGGGAGTCACTGAAGTGAGGGCTTTGCACATTATGGGCAATATATGGTGTCCAGTGCTTCACTTTCTCATAAAGTGTCCCTAAGTTTGTACTGTGCTCCTTGCTACCGTAAATTTCTGAAGGGGCTTTCAAGATATATGATGTCAAGAATCTTTCATAGCTTCACAAATGAATGTCATGGGGAAGGCCTTTTTTCATTTTTTAAATAACCTGCCAAAATAAGCTTAAGCTCAAAACAGCTTAAAACATATTACAATAACCCTTGGAGCAGTTACACTGAGGGTGTTACAATGGAATGTAGAAAATATACTGCGTTTATTTTACAGCTGTTTTACTTTGATATGTGACAGCTTAAAAGTCCAGCCCTACAGCCACTTAGCAATCATAGAACAGGATCATACAATCACAGAGTTGGAAGGGGCCTGTAAGGCCATTGTCCAACCCCCTGCTCAATGCAGGAATCCATTCCAGCTGCCTCTAGAATGCCTCCAGTGTTGCAGAGCCCACCACCTCCCTAGGTAATTGGTTCCATTGTCGTACCACATCAGGTTTTCCTGATGTTCAGTTGAAATGTGGCTTCCTGCAACTTGAACCTATTATTCTGTATCCTTCATTCTGGGACGATCAAGAAGAGATCCTGGCCCTTCTCTGTGTGACAACCTTTCAAGTACTTCAACTGTGCTATCATATCTCACCTTGGTCTTCTCTTCTCAAGGCTAAACATGCGCACTTCTTTCAGTCTCTCTTCATATGGCTTTGTTTCTAATCCCTTTATCATCCTCGTTCTCCTCCTCTGAACCCATTGCAGTTTGCATCCTTCTTAAAGTGCAGTGCCCAGAGCTGCAGAGTTCAGCCTAACCAGTGCAGAATAGGGGGGAACCAATACTTCACATGATTTGGAAACTGTACTTCTGTTAAAACATAAATGTACTGCCTTCAAGTTGATTCTGACATGGCGACTCTATGAATAGGGTTTTCTGTTGGCACATATTCAGCTTGTGATCAACAACAATCCCAAGATCCTTTTTGCATGTTGCATTGCTGAGCCAAGTTTCCCTTATCTTATGTGCATTTGGTTTCTTTTTCTTAGGGGTAGAACTTTGCACTTATCCCTGTTAAATTTCATTTTTATGTTTTCAGCCCAATGCTCCATCCTATCAAGATCCCTTTGAATTTTGTTTCTGTCTTCCACAGTATTAGCTTTCCCTCCCAATTTTGTAAATTTTGCAAATTTGATAAGCATTACCTGCACCTCCTCATCAAAGTCATTAATAAAAACATTAAAGAGCACTGGACCCAGGACTGATCTTGAAGTAACCCGTTCTTTAACTCCCCCCACTATGAGAAGGAAGCACTGAGTACAATTCTGTAGCCAACCATGGATCCACCTGTTGTTCCATCCAGCCCACCTGTAGCTAGCTTGCTAATCAAAATATCATGGGGCACTTTGTCAAAAGCTTTGCTGAAGTAAAAAGGTAAAGGTGTCCCCACATTTGTAGTGCGAGTCATTTCCGACTCTTAGGGTGACGTCTTGCGACGTTTACTAGGCAGACTGTATATATGGGGTGGGACTGCCAGTTCCTTCCCCGGCCTTTCTTTACCCCCAGCATATGCTGGGTACTCATTTTACCGACCACGGATGGATGGAAGACTGAGTGGACCTTGACCCCTTTTACCGGAGATTCGACTTCCTCCTTCCGTTGGAATCGAACTCCGGCCGTGAGCAGAGATTTGGCTGCGTTACCGCCACTTACCACTCTGTGCCACGGAGGATCATTGCTGAAGTAGAGATATATTATGTCCGCAGCATTCCCACAGTCTACGAGCAGGTTACCCGATCAAAATATAAGTTTGGCAGGATTTGTTCTTCATAAATCCACGTTGGCTTCTAGTAATCACTGTATTATTTTCAAGGTGCTTACAGATTGAGTGCTCCAGAATTTTCCCAAGGATTGATGTCAGGCTAATTGGTATGTAGTTCCCAGGTTCCTCCTTTTTGTCCTTTTTGAAGATGGGAATTAGCCCTCCTCCAGTCATCTGGCACTTCACCCATCTGCCATGAGTTTGCAAAGATAGTAGACAGTGGTTTCAAAAGTTCTTCAACTAGTTCCTTCAATACTCTATGATGCAGTTTTTCGGTCCATGCAGATTTTAACTCATTCAAAGTGACTAGGTATTCCTTGACCATTTGTCTACCAATTTCAAGCTACAAACCTGCCACTTCAGCTTCATGTTTTCCAAGAGAGTCATATACCCTCTTTTGGGAGAAGACTGAGCCAAGGTAGGAATTGAGCACTTCTGCCTTTTCTTTGTCATCTGTTATCATTTTGCCATCCTCATTTGAGTAGCTGTACCACCTACTTTTCTATTATTATTATTATTATTATTATTATTATTATTATTATTATTATTATTATTATTATTATTATTATTATTTCATTTACTATGGATGTACCTGAAGAAAGCTTTTTTGTTGCTTTTGGCATCTCTCACTTACTTGTGAATAAGCCCAGGTTATGGTAGGAAGGCACATGAGGCCAGCTCCCTGCTGAAACTAAGCAGGGTCAAGTCTGGTCAGTGCCTGGATGAGAGACTGCCAGGGAACCATATGTAAGCCACCTTGGATTTCCATGATGAAAAGAAAGGTGTATAAATGTGATAAATAATAATAATAATTGACCACAGTGAGACTTATTTTTGAATAAACATAGTTAAGGATTGGACTACATAGCTTTTTGTTGTTTTTTAACACCAAAATATAACCTGGATATGTAAGAATTATCTTGCAGGATCAAGTTCCATCTAATAGAGTATCTGACATCCGATATTGGCCAGATACCCCCTTGGAAACAGGGCACAATGGAAATACTTGTCTTCTGTTGTTTATCCTCAGCATCTACTGAACAAAACAACAATGAAAATCTCTATTCAAACCCAAGTGAATAGAATTGAATTGAATTTAGCAATTTCATATTGGAGAACCCTTTAAAATTTCTTTGTTCACATGTACCTATCTTAAGAGTGTCCTGGTTTCTTGATGCTGCCATTTCTGATGTCAGATTTTTGTCAGTTTATTCCAGGGGCGGGGAACCTTTATGGCCTGACGCACCAGATCTTTATCTCTGCACCCCTATGCCTGTGAGACAACTTTGACAGGTGGGTGGGATCACTGACCTGTCAAACCTCTGGTGTCCTAATGATGTTATGTGACTGACAGGTGGATTGTTCTGCCCTACCTGTCAAAGGTAGTCTGCGAGGGTGGAAGAAGACAGTGACTTCAAAGCAACTATTTATACCCCAGGTGAGATATGTACTGTTATGCCTGTATCATTTTGTTTTGTTTTGCTTTGCTTTCTTAGCTGGAGTGTAGGCATATTTGCTTTGTGACTACTGCAGATATCTTCCTTCAATAATTAATGATTTCTGATTTAAATTTGTGTATGATTTTACTGTATATGACTGCTGTAAAACACTCTGGTTTTTTAAAATGAATTTGTTGTTATATGCCTTGAAGTCGATTACGACTTATGGTGACCCTATGGATCAGTGACCTCTAATAGCATCTGTTATAAACCACCCTGTTCAGATCTATAAGTTCAGGTATATGGATTCCTTTTTTAATAGTGGTATATAAATATTTTTATACATAAATAAGAAAATAAAAGCACCATACAAGGCTTGCAAAGAGCCCTGCACAGTGTTTTGAAGTGCTAGTAATCAGCAGGCTTGAACTAAACTAAATGGCCAGAAAATTAAAGTCTGCTTTCTGCAAGGGTTGGCTGTACAACTTGCTCATGCAGCTGAACAAGCTGCATCTATACTAGCCCAAATTGGCCCATGGGCTGGAGTTGCTATCACATAGAAATTGGTTTATTTGTCCCACATAGAACGCAGAAGGGCATTCCTGGCAGGTGATAGCATTTATCACACTGAAAGATGAGCAAATGAATGAACCTGTAAATGTTGTGGCTGGCATTATTAGGTCCTATAATAGTGTTGCCTTAGTAGATATGGGAACAAAGATGGCATCTTGGTTTGTTGTAGAGTCTGGCCTCTGTGTCTTTGTTGTGTGGTCTCTTGTTTCAGCTAGCAGTAGAAGGTGCTTTAGGCTCAACAGGGACTGGAACAGGCATTTTACGTTGCAGGGAGCTGTCTGCAAACAAGACCTGTAAGAGAGAAGTGTCATTGCTGATCCCAAGCTATGGTCTGAAGGCAGATAAGCCTTCAGCACATGTTGCTGAAGCTAAGCAGGGCTGGGTGTGGTCAGTGCCCGAGAACCTCATGTATGCCATGTTGGGTTTCTATGATTTTAAAAAGGTGGGGTATAAATGTAAAAACCAAATATATACATAATTATTGAGGATAGGCTATAGATCACTGACAATATGTTGAAGTGGTTTTAGCTTTGAGCTACAGTTGAAATAAAGTGGTGTTCTGTCATTTTCTCTTCTAAATATATCCTGGGTACCATTGTTGTTCTGCTATTTAACTTCATTGAGCGGCCACTTAGTCTGAGAAATGCATACTGTAAATCCTTAAGTTGCTAGTCTCTGTCCAATGAATCCAAGCAGATGCTGTTGACTTTAAGGTGGCCATACTTAAAACAAAGAAACTTCAAATGGAAAATCCAGTGGGAAACTACTGAATTATAGGAAGGTCAGTTCTGTCACCTGCATCTTGTTTTTATCACACTACATAGTTAATTAATTTACCAATGCCAGGATGTTTGTCTTATCCACTACACTTGATGATAGCCAAAAGATATTAGCCTAATACTGCCTTGTTAATTGGTCACTGTAACTAATTCTGCTTTCTGGTAATCATCACTAGTCCCCTCTAGACTGTCATTATTTTGTGGGAGGGTTCAACTACATACTGAAAACATGGCTTTGCACAATGAAAGTGGATTAAAGTGCTCTTGTGCAACAAATCAACTTTTTTTAAAAAAAATTAAAGTGAGAGGAAAATGCACTAAAAAGTGTGGAATAATGATTGATTCATGGGTACATGTATAACCTCTACACAAACATATCAAGATGAATGCTCATTGTCATATAACCTCCCCACCAACAAATTAGAAGGAATGTTCAAAAAAGAGTAGACGTATAACCTCCATGTTAACCTTTGTGCAAGCAAATCAGGATGAATACTTAATCTGGAGCAGCCCACTGTCTATTCTTTTTGCATTGCATTTCCCTCTGATCTCACTCTATATTTCAACCCGCACCCATCGTGATACATATGTATTTCAATTTAGAATTACACTTCATGTATCTAATGAAATGGACTATGGTCCATAATCAATATGTGTCACAAAACTCCTTGTTGTTTTTGCATTTTTCTGCTCAACTCTTGGCATGGCATCAGATTTGAATAACTGTGTTCCATTTTGGGAAATATTATTTGAAGTAAGTTGTGAATGTGATATGCAAAGGGATCAACAGAAGATGCATGACAACCTAGCAATTAGCAGTGGAATGAGCCTGAGACTCTATAGGCACCAGGGCAGGCAAGGACCTACTCCAGTGAATGAATCACAGCCTACTTTGTTTCATGAAGAACATGGTGTTACTGTTCTCATACTTGAATATTATCTAGACAGAGCAACTGTGTTGTTTCACTCAAACATGTTTCTTTCTCCATGCAAATCCAGTTACTTTACACTATTTTACATCTATTTACCAGTGTTGTTGTTATGTGCCTTCAAGGCATGGGACCGCAATACCTGGTGGAATGCCTCTCCCAATACGAAACTACCCGTACACTGCGCTCGACATCTAAGGCCCTCCTCCGAGTGCCATCACATCGAGAAGCTCGGAGGGCGGTGACTAGATCCAGGGCCTTTTCGGTGGTGGCCCCCGAATTGTGGAATAGTCTCCCTGATGAGGTACGCCTGGCGCCGATGCTGTTATCTTTTCGGCGCCAGGTGAAAACCTTTTTATACTCCCAGGTATTTTAAAAATTTTAAAAATTTTAAATATTCTTTTTAAAGTAATTGTTTTGTAGTGTATTTTAAAACAGTGTTTCATTGCTGGTATGTTCTGATGTTGTTTGGTTTCTGTTCTTTGTTTGTTTTGATTTTTGATTTTCTTATATTTGTTCTATTCATATATTTTCTTGTTTATCTTCTATGTACACCGCCCAGAGAGCCTTTTTGGCTTAGGGCGGTATATAAACTAAATAAAATAAAATAAATAAATAAATAAGTAGATTATGGCATATGGCAACCCTGTGAATCAGCAACCTCCAATAGTATCTGTTTTAAACCACCCTGTTCAGATCTTGTAAATTCAGGTCTGTGGCTGTCTTTATGGAATTAATCTGTCTCTTGTTTGGTCTTCCTCTTTTTCTACTCCCTTCTGTTTTTCCCAGCATTATTGTCTTTTCTAGTGAATAATTTCTTCTCATTATGTGTCCAAAGTATGATAACCTCAGTTTCATCATTTTAGCTTCTAGTGAGTTCTAATTTGTTGTAACACCCAAGTATTTGTCTTTTTCACAGTCCATGGTATCTGCAAAGCTCTCCTCCAGCACCACATTTCAGATACAGTAGGGCCCTGCTCATACAGCAGGTTCCATTCCGGACCCCCGCTGTAAAGCTAAAATCGCCGTAAAGTGGAACCCATTGACGATAATGGGAAGCGTCATGCAAAAATGACATCAAAATGGCACACGATGGAAAAAAACCTCCGTAAAAACGGAACAAGTGCCTTAATGTGGGGACTTTCCCTAATTGAAAGCTGCCGCATTAGCGAAGCGCTGTAAAGCGGGGCCCTACTGTAGTTGATTTTTCTCTTATATTTGCCAATAGATGGCAGCATTTTGCTGATTTTGTTCTACATGCCAATGGTATTTTCTGATGTCACATCTCTGTAAAAATTGGCATTATCAAAGCTTCTGTAGTCCACCTGAAAGTGGGAGTGAAAGAATCCAGTTCTTCCTACAACTCTGCCTTTCTCTGAAAATTGTCTTAATTCTTACTATTTCCTCGTTAGTTTGTGAATATTTCCTCCTTAGTTTGTTAGCAGTGATCCCCATTCTTGGATTTACAGCTGGCAAATAACTTTGCTCGCTCATTTCTGTTTTCCTGCTCTTATGTCTCATGGCTCCCCATAGAGCCAAGACTCTGACACAGAGGGGCCAGGAATGAAAGGAGAGCCAGTGGCAGAAATTGCACAAATGCTGGGCCCCTAACACCAAACCAGACAGCCAGAAGCCTCTTAACTCAGAAACCCCTGGAGTGGAATCCCTGAAGACAGCATCCCCTGAAACATTCTTCTATGGGACTGCCACCCTTAACATGAAAGGCCGCAAATCTCATGTTAACAATGCAGCAGACAGAAATTAAAGGAGAAGCAATGGAGCACAAGGAAGGAGGTAGTCACAACTGGAGGCGGTCTAAGAAAGGCTCATTAGGAACTAAGAACCTGTTGGAATAAGTTGCCTGTTCTTTGTGATCTGTCCAGGGTACTG
Organism: Rhineura floridana; assembly: GCF_030035675.1. Classification (NCBI taxonomy): domain Eukaryota; kingdom Metazoa; phylum Chordata; class Lepidosauria; order Squamata; family Rhineuridae; genus Rhineura; species Rhineura floridana. The sequence continues at coordinate 169,984,685 of NC_084480.1, read as the reverse complement.
AAGGACTAGTTGCTAATTTCCTTGTTCTTTGTTTCAGTGCTTCTTGATCTTCAATTGGACATGCAGTCCCTACCCATTACTTGTCATTTCTCTCTCCTGCACCACAACTAAAGATTCTGAGGATGGTCTTGAGATGGAGAAAGAAATCAAGGAGGTAGCTAAAGGAGAAAGTATTGTAATAACTGGTGACTACTCTTACACTGACTGGCTAAATGTATGTTTGAGTCATAACAAACAACAGAATTTGTAAGAGGTAAAAAGTCTTCCTTCAGAAAATGTAAGTCTTGCCTAAATGAGAAAGGAGCACAACATCTAGCAAAACACATATAAGTTGAAAAGAAGGCAAGCAAATTAAAAAATGAGGAGCATATTGCTAAAAACATGACCAACAATAAAAAAATCAGATTTAAATACATTAGAAGTAGGAAGCAAGCCCAGGAAACAGCTTGAACATTAGATGACAAGGAAGTGTAAGGTGTTTTAAGGGTAAAGGGATTACAGAGAAACTGAATTAATTCTTTGCATCTGTTCTTATTGTGGAAAATCTAGGGCGGAATCCATCCCTAAACCTATTTTTTCACAGCAGGTATCTGAAGAACTGAGTCAAATGCAGGTGACAAGAGATGAAGTTCTAAGACTTAGTGACAAATTAACAAGTCACTAGGGTCCAGATGGCATCCGCCCAGTTTAAAATGTGAAACCTAAAGGACCACTTTCCCCTACATATATTCCTGAGATCTTTCAAAGAGACAATCTGTGAAATGTCATCTGTAGTTGCACCTACCCTCCTGTGATTTGGAAGGTATCAACTGTTGGGTGCTTCTGATGTTTATTAAAAACTCATTTGTTTGCTCAGGCTTTCCCTGATTAGTAGCACTGATCCTACTGCCCTATATTGGTGATATCCATAATTTTTTTAAAAAAATTGAAATAGTTTTATGTATTTTTATATCTATCTTTATAAGCTACTTCAAGATTTATTTGTAGGAATAAGTGGTATAAAATATATATATTTAAATAAAAATAAATAAATAAATGCTGGCCCTAACAAAATAATACAACTTAGTGGATGGAAAATGCTAAACGGTTCATAGAATCTTAATCTCTTTGCTTTAATGAAACTGTGTATTCTTCAGGCTGCTTCCCAAAAGGGGATGTGTCTATAATCCAAGACACAGACAAAACCTATCAGTCCATTCAGAGTTCACTCTGCAATGCAGAGAACTTTCATATTGTTCTTGCTTCATCAGAATGTCACTCTTCAGTCTGATCCAATTCTGTTGACCAAAAGATCTTGTGATGGCTTTACTTTCCAAGCAGCTGAGATGCACTGTTCCCAGTCCATATGTGAACCTGAAATGTGCATTAACAGGTAGATACTGTCTGGAGGGAACAATTATCTGAAAAGCAGATGTGAACTAGCACCTGGCTCTTTATGAACATTTCAAATGGCTGGGAAGAAGTAAAGCCAGCAAAACATGATTGTGTCTTCTTTCCATCACTGTAACAGAGAGAAGGATATTTGGGCAACTCTACTCTTTGTGTAGGTTTTACCATCTCAGAAATAAATGTTACTTGGGCCTCAGTTGTTTCATCAGAACATCAGTCTTCAGTCTGATCCAGCTTTGTGAATAGATCTTCTGATGACCTTTTGCAATTCAAGACTATGCATGCAGGGTACAAACAGGCACTTTTGGTCTTCCTGCCCCATCAGATTGGACAGAGTGTGACACCTAATTTTAATAGGTGATAAACTGGGCTGTACCAGTTCAGACTGGGGGTGTTGGATCAGAATATTTAATAGTCCTCCCTACAAAACAATTTCTTGTACACAGGACACTAGCATATTGGGGAGGCCAAGCCATGACCCTTCTCCCTTGCATGTTAGTTGTTTTTTTAAATATACAGGATTGGAGGAGGGGGAATATTCAGTGTCTAGTCTAAAGTCCAGAAATAGTTTAACTACTAGTGAGAACTAGACCAAAACTGAAACGTTTTCCAGAATATTTACTGATAGATTAATCAGATATAGGGTTATTTTAATCAGATACAGGTTTATTTGTATTTTTTAAAGAAAAAGGTATTTTATTCTATTGGTTTTATTGCTTTTAAAGTATTATTCTCTTCCCTAGATCCATTGGAATGGTACGAATTAGAAATAAAATATTTTTGCAGTCCAATGTTTTTTAAAACTAAAGACAGATTGGATTCACTGGTGAATATCAGCTCCTGCTAGAGAAAGGGTGGGATATAAATCAAATAACAAATAAATAAATAAATAAATAATATTGATACTCAAATATCATGGTAATAGCAAGAGACCCACCATTGGGCCATTCAGTGGCATACAGTGACCAGCAACACACTGCCTTTACAACCTTACCAGAATCAGACACAGCTGGGCTCACTACGTTGAGAAGTTCATGCTCCTTCTCATAGTCGCTCTTGCATAGCAGCTGGCCCTCCTTCAGGACAAATTCATCCCCCTTCTGAAGCTCTTTCTCACAGACACAACAGCAGAAGCAGCCCATGTGGTACACACTTTTTTGGGCTCGCATGACGAACTCGCTGGGGGTAATCACTTCAAAGCAGCTGCTACACTTCACAGCAAAGAGCCTGCCATGCAAAAGGCCCAAAGCAGAGTATTAAGTTTAGCCTGAATTGTGGTGTTCAGCTAAGAAATGGGTTATGGGACTGGCCTGTTGCTCCCTTATGCTGCACCAAAAAGTTACGGTTACCTTATGCTGGTAAAGGAAGGCAGAAATTGCTTGATATGCTATTTCCAAGGATTGCAAACATTGACATTGCTAATAACTTATGCTTCAATTTTGCTTTCACTGACAATTCTTTGTGACTTTGAATTTCAGTTCAGTACAGCTAGGATGGCCTTCAGTTTTCTGGGGATATCACGTTATCCCAGGCCTGCACAGCCTGTGAACCAGCCAGACAAACACCCACTAGTCTTCAGCCCTTGGGTTGGAGAGTACTGACATGAGCTGGGGGAATGTCAGCCTGTGAGCTTTTTGGCACTATAATAGCCAGGAAAACTGTAAGATGGCACCACCCTGTACTAGTCTCAGCTAGGATCTTGGTGTTATGAGTTCCTAGATTGTGTGCTAGTCCAGATTGCAGGTGGAGCAAATGACATGACCAAAAGCTCCTCCACATTAAATGCACATACTGCTTGCTCATGAAAAGCAAATGTCACAGAGAAGAGTGCTAACCTTCCTAATACAGGATTGCCATTGCAAACTTTGGATTTCAAAAATCCTGGGACAGGTCAAGGCCACATAAAGAAATAGGTGTGGGAGTAATTCCTATAGCTACTAATATCATGTCACCATGTAATTCTGCCCCATCCCTGCAACCCTCCACCCCCACAACCCCCCCCCACCTCGCTTGTCTCTCTTAGATCAGAGCAGCCGGTGGGAGAATCACACACATTAATCTTCAATCTCACATGCAACAATGTGTGAATTGGTCACTGTGCCTGAGCTCAGCAACTTGATTCTTTGTGTGCATGCCTTGAATACAGTTAAAGCATGCACACCAAATTATATCAATGCTAGTAACATTAAGATATCCTCACACACTCAACATAATTCTGCTAACCAGGCCAAATTTCTGATTTTAACCTCCACAAATTCTGGCAAGTGGTCAAAACAAAACTGCCAGATTTGTTGCAGTCAGTTTGCAACCCTGATTTGACATGCTGTTTGGCAACCCTATCTTGATATATTATGTATGTGCAGAGATTTTTCTGTGTCGTATATATTATACATGCAGGGATTTTTTTCCAATTCAGCATTATAGTGTAGATGTGACTGTGCAGTAGCATGTCCACCAAAACACATGAAGTAGCAGCAAAGACAAGATGTTCAGGTTTAATTTCATGCATTAATTAAACATCCATGCACTTCTCAACATTAAAAAGATTACCATGCCAATGCAAAAACATGAACATCCCCACATTGCTGTGTGGTGGGGATTGTCTCAGAGAGCATGCGTTACATCAGCATTGTTATACTCATGCTCTGAAAGACAGTAGTATATTATGTAACTATTTAAAAAAATATTTGTATACCTCTATATCATAAAAAAATCAAAGCAGTTTACAACCATTTCAACAAAAACCATGTAAAAATTTAAAATCAGAGATTATTCATTTATTATTTATTTATTAAATTTATATACCGCCCCATAGCCGAAGCTCTCTGGGCGGTTCACAACAAACAAACCAGTAACATACAATCAAAAACCACATATCATCAATTAAAATAAATTAATTATACAAAAGTTAAGACATAATTAAACACATATTAAATGCATATTAAATACTAAAATGCAGAAATGTTAGAATACTAAAATGCTAAAAACTGCTAGAAGTTAAAATGTTAAAATGCTAAAAATGCCTGGGAGAATAGGAAGGTTTTTACCTGGCGCTGAAAATATAGTAATGTTGGCGCCAGGCGTATCTCATCAGGAAGAGTATTCCATAGTTTGGGGGCCACCACTGAGAAGGCCCTTTTTCTTGTCATCATCTTCCAGGCTTCTCTCTGAGTAGGCACCCGGAGGAGGGCCTTCGATGCTGAGCGTAGTGTACGGGTAGGTTCATATCGGGAGAGGCGCTGCCTCAGGTATTGTGGTCCCATGCCGTGCAAGGATTTATAGGTTAAGACCAGCACCTTGAATCGAGCCCGGAAACATATAGGCAACCAGTGCAAGCGGTCCAGAATGGGTGTTATATGTTCGGACCGTCTGGTCCCAGTAATCAGTCTGGCCGCCGCATTTTGCACGAGCTGCAGTTTCTGAGCCGTTTTCAAGGGCAGCCCCACGTAGAGTGCATTGCAGTAATCTAATTTAGAGGTCACTAGAGCGTGGACAACTGAAGCAAGGTTCTCCCTGTCCAGATAGTGGCGTAGCTGGGCCACCAGCCGAAGTTGGTAATAAGCACTCCGTGCCACCGAGACTACCTGAGCCTCCAATGACAGGGATGGTTCTAAAAGAACTCCCAAGCTACGAACCTGCTCCTTCAGGGGGAGTGCAACCCAATCCAGGACAGGTGGAACATCCACCATTTGGTCAGGGGAACCACCTACTAACAGCATCTCAGTCTTGTCTGGATTGAGCTTCAATTTGTTCGCTCTCATCCAGTCCATTATCGCTGCCAGGCATCGGTTCAGCACTTTGACAGCCTCACCTGATGAAGATGAAAAGGAGAAGTAGAGCTGCGTGTCATCAGCGTACTGGTGACAGCGCACTCCAAAACTCCTAATGACAGCACTCAGCGGCTTCATGTAGATGTTAAAGAGCATGGGGGACAGAACTGACCCATGCGGAACTCCATATTGAAGAACCCAGGGTGCCAAGCAATGCTCCCCAAGCACTACCTTCTGGAGACGACCCGCCAAGTAGGAGCAGAACCACTGCCAAGCAGTACCTCCAACTCCCAAATCCGCAAGCCTCCCCAGAAGAATACCATGGTTGATGCTATCAAAAGCTGCTGAGAGATCAAGGAGAATCAACAGAGTTACACTCCCCCTGTCTTTCTCCCGACAGAGGTCATCATACAGGGTGACCAAGGCCGTCTCCGTGCCAAAACTGGGCCTGAAACCCGATTGAAATGGATCCAGATAATCGGTCTCATCCAAGAGTGTCTGGAGCTGGTCCGCAACCACCCTCTCTAGGACCTTACCCAGGAATGGGACATTTGCTACCGGCCTATAATTATTAAGATTTTCTGGGTCCAGAGAGGATTTTTTCAAAAGTGGTCTCACTACCGCCGCCTTAAGGCAGGCAGGGATCTCTCCCTCACGCAGTGAGGCATTAATTACTTCCCTGGTCCAGCCGGCTGTACCATCTCTGGTAGCTTTTATTAGCCAAGAAGGGCAAGGGTCCAGCACGGAAGTGGTTGCACGCACCTGTCCAATCACCTTGTCAACGTCCTCAAGCTGCACCAATTGAAACTCATCCAAAAAGTCATGACCAGGCTGTGCTCCAGATACCTCATTTGATTCAACTGCTATAACACTGGAGTCCAAGTCCTGACGGATGCAAGCGATTTTTTCCTGAAAGTGCCTAGCAAATTCATTACAGCGTGCAACGGATGGTTCTACCGTGTCAGAGTGTAACAGCCCTCTGACAACTTTAAAAAGCTCCGTCGGACGGCAGATAAATTTAATAGTGGCAGCAAAATATTGTTTTTTTGCTGCCCGCACTGCCCCTAAATATAAATTAGTATAGGCACTTACCAGTGCATAATTGCATCCATCAGGAGTTCGTCTCCATCTGCACTCAAGCCGTCTCCTAAACTGTTTCATTGCTCTTAGCTCTGAAGTGTACCATGGAGCCGTGTGAGCTCTACATAGGAGAGGGTGCACAGGAGCGATCATGTCAACTGCCCAGGTCATTTCAGTGTTCTACAATTCGACCAGGGTTTCGACAGGAGCGCCAACCCTATCAGCCAGAAAATTCCCCAGAGACTTTTGAAAACCATCCGGATTCATTAGTCTCTGGGGGCGGACCATCTTAATAGGTCCCCCACCCTTGCAGAGTAGAGAGGCCGCTGTAAGTCTAAACTTCAACAAGCAGTGATCTGTCCATGACAGCAGGGTTGATGTAAGATTCCCTACATTCAGATCACCATCCCCATGTCCAGTTGCAAAAATCAGGTCTAGAGTATGCCCTGCCACGTGTGTTGGGCTAGTAGCGAATTGGGACAGCCCCATGGTTGTCATGGAAACCATGAAGTCCTGAGCCGCCCCAGATAAGACGGCCTCGGCATGGATGTTGACATCCCCCAGCACCAACAGTCTGGGTGATCTCAGCAATATATCCGAGACCACCTCCGTCAGCTCAGTTAGGGAGTCTGTTGGGCAGCAGGGTGGGCGGTGCACCAACAGGATCCCCAATCTGTCCCCGATCCAACACCAGGTGCAAACACTCCAGACCGGTAGTTACATGGACATGGTGCTTGGAGAGAGAGATGGAACTCCTATAGATCACAGCAACCCCCCCTCCCCAGCCCTTGGATCTACCCTGATGCTGAACCACGTACCCAGGTGGGCATAGTTGGGAGAGGCCAACTCCTCCCTGCTCACCCACCCAGGTCTCAGTTATACATGCCAGATCAGTTGCCTCATCCACTATTAAATCGTGGATGAGGGAGATCTAATTATGTACTGATCTGGCATTTAGGAGCAGCATCCGGAGATCGGAGAGCTGGCTAATAGGGCAACCAACAAACCTGTGGGTGTGTGGAGGACCGGAACACAGCACAGTCGTTAATCAGCTAAATATTACAGAAATATGTTTTCTTAATTGCCTGCATAAGAAACTCATGTCAAAATCCAAATACCTTTTGCTAAAAAAAAAGGGGGGGTGATTGTTTGACCTATGTTGATGATATTGCAATAATTATTATTATTAATAATAAATAAATAACCAAAGCACATGATCTTAGAATACATTGCCTGCTTTTCAACAATTAAAGTTTGAATTTATCCAGGCATGGGCATCTGAACCTTGGTTGCTATAAATTTATTTTGACACACATCCCTTGCTGCCATCTGAAATTCTACACCTGGGCTGGTACTGAATTATTAGCCTAAGATCAACTGATGAAGGCCTATAGTAACATAGCTGGCTTACAACTCATGAGACTTGAATTCTTTACATGGTTTAAAGTTGGTACTGGAAGAAGAACAGGGTTCTTCTGCCTTTAAAAACTGTGTGACTGGCACAAATTTAACCCTTTTTCTATAATGTATTTATGGGTTGACCTGTTGACATGCTATCAGACATGTTACTCATATTCAGCCCCCACTTTATTTTTTCTGTAGGTCAATGGTCCTTTATAGAAAAAAAGTCTTCCCATCCCTGCCTTATGGTTACTACAGATGTGAAAGCCTGGAAAAAAACCTGGGAAAATCTGGGGTACAATTTTTTTTATTATTTCTAGGGGGAAATTTGGAAAAAAATCATGGGGGAGAGAGAAAAGAGGAGTCAGTTTTTCTGTTCCACCTCCCCCCACATCTCTAATACTTACCAAAACCAAGAGGTCCAAATGGGGATAAGCTTGATAAGACTTGAACATAGTCTTCCCCACTATGGTGAGATGTAGTATATTTCTATTTAAATATTTTTCTATTTTTGTATCAATAAATCTAAATCAGCATATGCAAATTTTATGCAGATTTGTATCCCTTTTGTGGATGGGACAGACGACCCAATCCATATACAGTGCACTGGGTTGAGAAAATCCTGTTGCCACCTCTAGTTACAGTGATCCAGGAGGAATTTTACTACCTCATCTGCTGTTGGAATAAACTGGGCCTAGCAGTAAGTTTTTTCTCCAAAACACTGAAGTCTCTGCCTAGCCATCCATCTGACAAAAATGAGACAAATATTCTTCAATAGTCTCAAGATGCCATTTTAAAAGTTATTTCATATCTGTAGTGTCATCCAACTTTGCCTTCACCACAGTCATTTGAATCACTTTTGATATTTCCTAAACAATCTTATTGACTATAAAGGCAAAAGTTTGCAATAGCTAGGCTGCTTGGTCAGAGAAAATATAACCTTATTGTAGACTAATTTTGTACATTAATAGCCCTTAGTAGTAAAAAAACCTTTGTTTCTTTATTCTTTCAACTATCAGTCTGCACCCCACTGTAATATACATAAATCCTCAAAACTCTAATGCTGATTGTAGAAATAGAGTTGTTAAAAGGCACAAGAACCCTGTTTTTCCCCGTGCCAATCCTAAACCATATGGAAGAGATGCTTCATCCCTTTCATGTTTGCGGCTCCTCTTTATTCAGTAAGAGTTGGTTTTTTTCAAGCATCATTTATATTTATATTTATGCTTGATTTTGGATCCCCCCTGCCCCCAAGAGGTTTCTGGTCCTGTCAAGACATTTGTTTGAAGGAGAAAATTAATATGGGATAGCCTTCATTATCATAAATGTTTTGGGTTTCAAGCCAAATCTATCAAATTCATACTTTCCAAAATAATATGAGAACTGAATCACAGCCATCCTTTGAAATATGCACTTAATTCATATTTTGCTATGCAGTTTGCTAAACAATATTTACAAAGATGCATATATTAGGGAAAGTGTGAATGAAAATGAATATATGTGTAAAAATAACATACAAAATGCATTATATGATGAGAACTTGCTGGCAAAAATCTGTACATTAGTCAAAACTGCCTACAAAAATGGTTTATTAGAAGAAATTGCACTAAAATGCTGAAGAATTTTCATTTTTTTAAAAATTGCTGCAGAAATATGGACAATTTAAGATTGGAAAAATAAGAAACAGAGAGAACTGAAACTGACAGATCTTTCCATCTCTAGCATAAGTTAATGTAGGGAGGGTTTTTTTTAAAAAAACAACAACAACTCTCCTGTATTGTGTTCAGGTCAGGATGTTTCTTACCAGAAGTCTACTGTATTGTATCTGTGTTGGATCATGAAGAAGATTCTCAAAACAACAGGCATGGGGGATAAGGTTACTGTCTTGATTGTTTATTAGCTAACAAAATTTGTATATTTGTAGCTACTTTTCAACCAAAAAGGGTTCCAAAGAATTTTGAGGGGGTGGGGGTAATATAGCTGAAGACACAGAAGGAGAAGCCTGTAAGCTATATAGGGTAGTGCCTGTCAGATCCAAGGATTGAGCCTTTTGTAAGATGGAACGGAGGATGTCACCTGCCTGGAGTGGAGCCTGAGCATCTTTGGGATGGAGGTAATTGGAAAAGGTAACAGCCTGATTCCAAGAGATCCTGAGAAGTAGGTCAAAGCTAGCGATGGAAGGTTCTGTCAGTTATAGTTCTCTTGGTTTTTCATTTCTCCAGTCTTAAATTCAGTTCTTCACATTTCTGCAACAATTTGCAATTAGAAAAAAGCCTCATGAACATTATTCAGCATTTTAGTGTGAATTTCTCCTAACACATTTTTGCAAACAATTTCTCCTAATGCATCTTGTATGTTATTTTCATGAATATATTCATTTTAATACATATTGTCCCCTAATATATGCATTTTTCTAACACATTGGTTGATTTTACATTGCAAAATTTGGAGAAGTGTGAATTTCGAAGGATGGAGGTGTTTTGGTTCTCATATTGTTTCAAAATTTGCAAATTTGATAGAGTTTGCTTTAAATGTGAACTGCAACGAATTTCTTCCCCATTCCTATTTGGAACCCTAAAATGTCTTATCAAACCCCAGGACTACACAACCCCATCTGGGAGCAGAAGTGGAATAGGGTTGGGAGAAGAGGAAAAAAGGGCTGAGATTAAAGTTAGCACATGCTTAATTTTAGTGTGATTTGATTTTATTGTAGCCCACTCTGGATGAATATTACTTATTATATTTATTCATTACTTTTTTCAAACTGAAAACTCAAAGCAACTTACAACTTACAATCAAAAACAGATATAAACGCAAGAATAAAAACATCCTAAAATACTGAAACTAACAAAATCCAACTTCCTCCCATCTGACAAAACAAACAGAAAATTAAACTCTGAAGGCCTGAGTGAATAAAAATGTTTTTACCTGGTGCCTAAAGACAGACAGTGATGGGACCAGGCATGCCTCCTTGGGGACAGTATTCCACAAATGGGAAGCCATCACTGAGAAGGCCTATTCTTGTGGTGCCACCCTTCTCACTTCCCATGGAGGGGACACATGAAGAAGACTTCAGATGACAAACACAGGGTCCAGGTTGGTTCATGTGGGAAGAGCCCTTGAAGTCTTAAGCCATACAAGCCTTTATAGGTCAAAACCAGAACTTTGAATTTGGCCTGGAAATTCATTGGTAGCTTGTGAAACCATTGGTGTTATATATTCCAACTGTCTTGCCGCAGTCTTGCCGCAGTCAGTATGACTGCTGAATTCTGCACCAGCTGCAGTTTTGGAACCAAATTCAAAGGACAGCCCCATGAATAACATATTGCAGTAATCTAACCAGGAGGTTACCAGAGTGTAGACAACAGAAGTTAGGCTATCCCTGTCCAGAAAGGGACATAACTGGGCCACCAGCCAAAGCTTATGGAAGGCACTTCGTGCCACCTGGGCCTCAAGTGACAGTAGTGGATCCAGAAGTAACCCCCATATCCACCTGTTCCTTCAGAGGGAGTGTAACATCCAGAGCAGGCCTTCAGGTCTAGGGAACTACCCACTAACAGTGCCTCAGTTTTATCTGGATTAAGTTTCAGTTTGTTGGCTGTTATCCAGTCCATCACTGAGGCCAAATATCAATGTAGCACATCCACCTGCAGATGTAAAAGAAAAACAGAGCTGCGTATCATCAGCATACTGCTGGCAACACACTCCAAAAGTCCAGATGACCCCTCTCAACAGCTTCATGTAGACATTAAACAGCATAGGGGACAAGGGCTGATTTGATTTAACTCGCTTCTTTGAAGGACTCAATTTTAATTATTTAAGTCACACTTTAAATCACTAGTGAGGAAGATTCTATTTAATCATTTTTAGTAGTGGCTTTTCTGTGACATTGGATTTGCTCCCCACTGCCCTATCACAAAGCTTCTGAAAACAAAAATAGCAACTAGAAGAATAGAAACAAAAATAGCAAGTAGAAGACTGCAGCCTCTCTCTCTCTCCCCCTCTCTTTTGCACACACACCACCACCCCCGGCTTCTATGCACACAATGCAGCTCCTTCCCCCCCCAGCATGAAAACATTTCCTCTCCCCACCACTCCTTGAATAAGAGATCGCTTCACATAATCATGATGCTGTTTTGGCATGTAGCCTCCCCTTTCCCCCAATTAAAGTCTTCTCAGTCAAAGGAGAAAGAAGTGATTATCAGGCAGCTAATTTCCTTTCCTTTATTATTCAAGACAGATTTTTTAAAAACTTTTTTATAAACTTTGTTTTGTTTGCAGGTACCTGTTATTATTATTTATTATTATTATTTATTAAATTTATATACCGCCCGACTAGCAATAGCTCTCTGGGCGGTGAACATACAAATACAATAACATAGGAAATACAATAAATGACACAATATAATACAAAATAATACAGTCTAAAATCAATACAATAACATTTTTAAAATTAAATCAATTTAAATTAAAATGCTTCAGAGAATAGGAAGGTTTTAACCTGGCGCCGGAAACAAAGCAGAGTCGGCGCCAGGCGCACTTCCTTGGGGAGACTGTTCCATAGTTCGGGAGCCACCACTGAGAAGGCCCTAGATCTTGTCACCACCCTCCAGGCCTCCCTATGAGTTGGAACCTGGAGGAGGGCCTTCGTAGTAGAACGTAGTGTACGGGCTGGTTCATATCGGAAGAGGCGTTCTGCAAGGTATCATGGTCCCGCACCGTATAAGGCTTTATAGGTTAATACCAACACTTTGAATCTGGCCCAGAAACATATTGGCAGCCAGTGCAAGCGGGCCAGAACAGGTGTTATATGCTCGGACCACTTGGTCCTTGTTAGCAGTCTGGCTGCCGTGTTTTGCACTAGCTGTAGCTTCCGAACTGTCTTCAGAGGTAGCCCTACGTAGAGCACATTGCAGTAATCCAAACGCGAGGTTACCAGAGCATGTACCACTGATGTAAGGTCCTCTTTACTGAAATAGGGACGTAGCTGGGCTACCAACCTAAGTTGCTAAAACGCATTCCTTGCCACCGAGGCTACTTGAGCCTCAAGTGAGAGGGAAGAGTCTAAAAAGACTCCCAGACTACGAACCCGCTCCTTTAGGGGGAGTGTAACCCCGTCCAGGACAGGGTATATATCCACCATCCGATCAGAGAACCCGTCCACCAACAGCATCTCAGTCTTGTCTGGATTGAGCTTCAGTTTGTTAACTCTCATCCAGTCCATTGTCGCGGCCAGGCAACGGTTCAGCACATCGACAGCCTCACCTGAGGAAGATGAAAAGGAGAAGTAGAGCTGCATGTCATCAGCATACTGATGACAACGCACTCCAAAACTCCTGATGACCTCTCCCAACGGCTTCATGTAGATATTAAAAAGCAGGGGGGACAAAACTGATCCCTGCGGGACTCCATATTGGAGAACCCACGGTGTCGAGCAATGTTCCCCGAGCACTACTTCTGGAGACGACCCGCCAAGTAGGAGCGGAACCACTGCCAAGCAGTACCTCCAACTCCCAACTCCGCGAGCCTCTCCAGAAGGATACCATGGTCGATGGTATCAAAAGTCGCAGAGAGATCAAGGAGAATCAACAGAGTTACACTCCCTCTGTCTCTCTCCCGACATAGGTCATCATACAGGGCGACCAAGGCCATCTCGGTGCCAAAACCAGGCCTAAAACCCGATTGAAATGGATCTAGATAATCGGTTTCATCCAATAGCGCCTGGAGCTGGCCAGCAACCACTCGTTCCAAGATCTTGCCCAGGAATGGAACATTCGCCACTGGCCTGTAGCTGTTAAAATTGTCTGGGTCCAAGGAAGGCTTTTTCAGAAGTGGTCTCACCACTGCTTCTTTCAGATAGCCAGGGACCACTCCCTCTTGTAAGGAGGCATTTATCACTTCCTTGGCCCAGCTACCTGTTCCATCCCTGCTAGTTTTTATTAGCCAAGAGGGGCAAGGATCCAGTACCGAAGTGGTTGCACGTACCTGTCCAAGCACCTTGTCCACGTCCTCGAGCTGAACCAACTGGAACTCATCCAACAAAACATGACAAGACTGTGCTCCGGACACCTCACTAGGATCAACTGCTATAACTTGAGAGTCTAAGTCCTGGCGGATGCATGAGATCTTATTCTGGAAGTGATCAGCAAACTGATTGCAGCGGGCCTCCGATGGTTCCACCGTGTCCGGAGGGTTTGAATGAAGAAGCCCTCGAACAACTCGAAAGAGCTCCACTGGGCGGCAGAGAGATGATTTAATAGTGGCAGCAAAATGATGTTTTTTAGCTGCCTTCACCGCTCCTACATACAGCTTAGTCAAAACACTAACCAGCGCATAATTGTATCCGTCGGGAGTTCGCCTCCATTTCCGCTCAAGCCACCTCCTATCTTGCTTCATCGCTCTCAGCTCCGGAGTATACCATGGAGCTGTATGAGCTCTACACAGGAGAGGGCGTGCAGGAGCAATCATGTCAACAGCCCGGGTCATCTCCGTATTCCACAGAGCGACCAGGGCTTCAACAGGAGCGCCAGTCCTATCAGCCGGAAAATCCCCCAGAGCCCTTTGAAAATCCTCAGGATCCATTAGTCTCCGGGGGCAGACCAATTTAATAGGTCCCCCACCCTTGCAGAGGGAAAAGGTTACTGAAAGTCTAAACTTCAGCAAGCAGTGATCTGTCCATGACAAAGGGAGTGTTGTAAGACTCCCCACATCCAGATCACTATCCCCATGTTCAGTAGCAAAAACAAGGTCTAGAGTGTGCCCCGATACATGCGTTGGACCACTAACATATTGAGACAGCCCCATGGCTGTCATGGAAGCCATGAAGTTCCGAGCCGCGCCAGACAAAGTAGTCTCGGAATGAATGTTGAAATCCCCCAGTACTAATAGTCTGGGGGATTTCAACAATATCCCCGAGACCACTTCCGCCAGCTCAGTTAGGGAAGCCGTTGGGCAGCAAGGTGGGCGGTACACCAAAAGGATTCCCAGCCTGTCCCTCTGGCCCAACACAAGGTGCAGACACTCCAGGCCAGTTACTGCATGAACATGGTGCTTGGTGAGTGAGATGGAACTCTTATAGACGACAGCAACCCCACCTCCCCGACCCTCAGATCTACCATGATGCTGAACCAAGTACCCCGGTGGGCAGAGCTGAGAGAGACCAACTCCTCCCTGCTCACCCACCCAGGTCTCGGTTATACATGACAGATCGGCTGCCTCATCCACAATCAAATCGTGGACGAGGGAGGATTTATTATATACCGATCTGGCATTTAAGAGCAGCAACTGGAGATCTGAGAGTTGGCTGAGAGGACTACCAACGACCTTGTGGGTGTGGGAAGGACCGGAACAAGGCACAGCCACAACATGTCTGGGCCGCGTTCCCCTTACCTGGCATGTCCTTCTCACAGTGCCATACCTTCCTTTGCCCGTCACTACGGCAATTGGGGCCCCCTCAAGTCTCCCCGCCTGATAGATAAAGCTCTCTCCGAAGCACATACTAGAAACTTATATATACAACAATTGAACCTGGGACCTCCTGCATGTGAGGCAGATGCTGTGCCAATGGGCCATGGCCCTTCCCATAACTGCTCTTAGTTAAGAATCTTCTCCGAATGTTGAACCAGAACCTGTGCCACGCTTCTGAGGCCTCAGCCTCTTGAGAATGTCGCCAAATTTCTCATGCTTGCCAAGGTTAGGTAGCTTAATGTGAACTCCAGCGTGGAGACCTGTCCAGAGGTTGGAAGGGCAAGTCAAGATGTAGCCAAGGTGAGAATTCCACATAAATTCATAGTTTTTGGATTTGAAGAGCTTTTCAATCTGCGTTAGCCCAGTACAGAATGGGGTGAAAACGTCCTTCATATTCCCGCCTTTCTGCATGGAAATAACTCTAAGATGATCCTCCTTATTGATCCAGACCAGGAAGGTCTTGTTGTCATTATGCCAGATACCTCTGCCATCAGGCCAGTCACGTGCCATTCCAGAAGCTAAGAGCAGAGGAGAGACTGGCTTGTCAAACTGGAAGTGATCATCAATGAGCTGCTGCTGTTCCACGTCTGTCATGTTCTTCAGAGCATAGTATTTCCCATTGAGATCCCCTTCCAGGCTAGCCAAAGCTTCTGCCGAGAGCTTCTCAATTGCACGCCTCTCTCCTCTGCTGTAATGAGGGGGAAGGCAGAAGCCGCGAATGCTCCTACCAGTTCAGACACATGAGCTCAGGACATAGTTGGGGTCCAGTTCATTGCCACCCTTCAAGTTACCGGCATTCAAGTCCGTCTTGTGCTGGTCCGTCGGCTTGTAGCCTCCATGTCAGTCCTTAATCACTGGGTCAAAGAGTTCCTTAAAGGTGTCATATGTCTCCTCATCACCACCTACACATCCTACTCTCAAAATGTAGGGGTGGCCAGGATTATCAACCCCGGTCTGAATGACATCATCCAAGGTGAAGCCACTCGGGGTTACTCTGCCTCTCAGTTTCTGGTACAATTCCAGGGTTAGAACCTTGGCCATGTGGTTGTTGTGGGCGCTCAGGTCCGGGTATTCCTCATCAGGAGGTAGTTTCTGGTTATTAAAGTGAGCCATTTTGATACTGCGAGGGTTTCCAAGGAGAGAAAAAGGCAAAGCACTTGCTCCTTTTGCCGCTGACAACCCCGACGCTCTCCCAGAAAGACCTGCCTAGACTGGAGCCTCCACATATCAGCAGTTTTTCTTGTACATCACAATCAAATACCAATGCAAACAGATAAAAACAAGATTTAACAAGAATAAACAAGGAAACAAAATCTCCAACATACATATCCAAAACCTAATTCAATATAATGTTCAGTTAGCTAGAAAATTGACCATTTTAACTGTCCATATATTAACTGCTACTATGAAACATGTTTCCTAATTTGCCAGGCTTCTAAGGATGGGCAATGAACAAATTAATCTTCAGAAGTATGTTCAATAAATGAATGCCAAATGATATAAAAAGAGTCCGGTGTTTCTTTTCCAAGTCTTACTTTCAGTTCATGTGTAAACTTTTCCATTATAGGCAATAGTAGCATTATACCAATATTCAATTGAGAGACTTTTTGCTATTTTCCATTGCGATGCAATAGTCATCTTTGCTGTAAATAAGTTCTTTAGAGAGAAATTTCATATGTGTGTTATCAAAAATGTTAGTAACAGTTTTGGGGGAAATGCAAATTCTCTTGAGATATTGTTAACATTTCTTTATAAAGCAATGACCAAAATTCTTGTACATGTTCACATTCCTACCACAAATGAAAGTATGTTCAGATCTTCCCACAGCTTCTCCAACATAGTGGAGGGACTGTTGAGAACATACGTGACAGTTGGACAGGGGTGCAATACCAACGATGTACCATTTTTAATGAGTGTTCTTTTACATAACTAGATACAGATTTAAACGGATATCCTCCCACAATTTATTTCAATCTCTGTTTTGTATTTAGGACCCTAGATCTAATTCCTATTGTTCTGTTAATGAAATAATAGATTTTAGAGATATATTAATATTGAGTATAGTTTAGAGACTAAGCTTTTATCTCCCTTGCACATATTTTGAAGTAACTGTTCAATGTGTAATGGGTCTTGTTGGCTGTTGTGTAATATAGTTTAGTGAAATGAAGCTGTGTACTTGAGCAAGTGTTAGCCAATTTAGTTTTGTACTTTGTAATTTAACTGTTCAGTGGAGAGCGGAACAGAATTTGGATAGAAATCATGCAGTTTAGTACTCCAACTCTTTAGTTGAGATTCTCTGTCAGGAGTATGGAATTTAGGATGGAAAGCAATAGGTATTATGGGAGTCAATTTGTATCGCCGTATTTTCCAGGATGTAAACATACATTTGGTAAAAGGGTTAAGCATGTTATTAATAGATTGGGGTGTGATAGTTATAAAGGGTAAGATTTTCAAAGACACACCTGAAGCAATTTTATTTTCCCTCAACCCAATGTTTCTCACCTGTGTTTCTAATTAAATACACCATTTGGCATATTTGGAAGGCATCATAGTATTCTGCCCAGCACTGAGAGATATTGATTGATTGATTGATTGATGATTGATTGATGATTGATTGATTGATTGATTGATTGATTGATTGATTGATTGATTGATTGATTGATTGATTGATTGATTGATTGATTGATTGATTGCACTTGTATACCGCCCCATAGCCGAAGCTCTCTGGGTGGTTTACAATAACTAAAAACAAATACAATTTAAAATACATCTTTTAAAAAACAATTTAAAAAACAATTTAAAAATTTAAAACAATATAAAACACATGCTAAAATGCCTGGGAGAAGAGGAAAGTCTTGACCTGGCACCAAAAAAATAACAGTGTTGGTGCCAGGAGCACCTCGCCAGGTAGATCATTCCATAATTTGGGGGCCACCACTGAGAAGGCCCTCTCCCTTGTTGCCATTCTCCCAGCTTCCCTCGGAGTAGGCACCTGGAGGAGGGCCTTTGATCTTGAACGTAGTGTACAGGTGGGTTTGTATCGGGAGAGGTGTTCCATCAGGTATTGTAGTCCCAAGCTGTGTAAGGCTTTATAGGTCAATACCAGCACCTTGAATTGAGCTCGGAAACATAAAGGCAGCCAGTGCAAGCAGGCCAGAATCAGTTTTATATGTTCAGACCATCTGGTCCCTGTTACCAATCTGGCCGCTGCATTTTGCACAAGCTGCAGTTTCCGAACCGTCTTCAAAGGCAGCCCCATGTAGAGTGCATTGCAGTAATCTAATTTGGAGGTTACCAGAGCATGGACAACTGAAGCTAGGTTATCCCTGTCCAGATAGGGACGTAGTTGGGCCACCAACTGAAGTTGGTAGAAGGCACTCCGTGCCACTGAGGCTACTTCAGCCTCAAGTGACAGAGATGATTCTAGGAGAACCCCCAAGCTACGAATCTGCTCCTTCAGGGGGAGTGCAACCCCATCCAGAACAGGTTGGACATCCACCATCTGGTCAGAAGAACCACCCACTAGCAGCATCTCAGTCTTGTCTGGATTGAGCCTCAGTTTATTAGCCCTCATCCAGTCCATTGTCGCAGCCAGGCACCGGTTCAGCACATTGACAGCCTCACCTGAAGAAGATGAAAAGGAGAAATAGAGTAGCGTGTCATCAGCATACTGATGGCAACACACTCCAAAGCTCCGGATGACCGCACCCAACGGTTTCATGTAGATGTTGAACAGCATGGGGGACAGAACTGACCCCTGCGGAACCCCATACTGGAGAGTCCAGGGTGCCGAGCAATATTCCCCAAGCACCACTTTCTGGAGGCCACCTGCCAAGTAGGAGTGGAACCACCGCAATGCAGTACCTCCCACTCCCAACTCAGCTAGTCTCCCCAGAAGGATACCATGGTTGATGGTATTGAAAGCCGCTGAGAGATCAAGGAGAATCAACAGAGTCACACTCCCCCTACCTGTCTCCCGGCAAAGGTCATCATACAGGGTGAACAAGGCTGTTTCTGTGCCAAAACCAGGTCTGAAACCCAACTGAAATGGATCCAGATAATCGGTCTCATCCAAGAGTTTCTGGAGCTGGCCCGCAACCACTCATTCAAGGACCTTGCCCAGGAATGGAACATTTGCTACCGGCCTATAGTTATTAAGATTTTCTGGTTCCAGGGAGGGTTTCTTCAGGAGTGGTCTCACTACCGCCTCTTTCAGGCAGCCAGGGACCACCCCCTCTTGCAGAGAGGCATTAATCACCTCCCTGGCCCAGCCGGCTGTTCCATCCCTGCTAGCTTTTATTAGCCAAGAAGGGCAAGGTTCCAGCACAGAAGTGGTTGCACGAACCTGTCCAAGCACCTTGTCAATGTCCTCAAGCTGCACCAACTGAAACTCATCCAAGAAATCGGGACAAGGCTGTGCTCTGGATACCTCGCTTGATTCACCTGCTATAACACTGGAGTCTAAGTCCTGGCGGATGCTAAAATTTTTATCCTGGAAGTGCCTAGCAAATTCATTACAGCGGGCCATTACAGATATAGTTTTTTCAAGGATTTTAAGCTATCTCTGAGCTTCTTGATTTTTGGGTTATAATTTAAATAAAATAGTTTGTTTATGTTTTTGGATAAAAAGGCACCAGGATATTTGAATGATTTGGCACAAACTACCTAAGGTAATTTTGATTAGTTCTTGTATAGTAGGGCCTACATTTACAAATAAACATTCAGATTTAGTGTAATTAATTGTAAGTCCAGCCATTTCTTTATATGATTGGAGCAAGTTTGTCAGGCTATGTAGAGATGATATTGGGTTGGATAAAAGAAGGGCCACATCATCCATGCCAAAGATTCCATGGTAAGAGCAAACAAAAGTGGCGAGACAGGACATCCTTGTTTTGTACCCTTTTAAACCCTTATAAATTCCGACTCAAGGGGGGCGCATGCGCGCTATCGCTGGAGCAACAGGATAAACCGCAAGTTCCGCTAACTCTGATGCTGTTTTTAAAAAGCCCTGGCGCGAAAATGGAAGAAAACTCAATTAAAAATATCTACAAGATTAGGGTTGCCAGGTCGGAACCATCCAAAAACCTGAGAAAATGGGGGCGGGCCCTAGTGACATCACGGGGCGGGCCCTAGTGACGTCACGGGGTGGGCCCTAGTGACATCACGGGGTGGGCCCTAGTGACATCATTAAACACGATACATTGTATCAACCACAGTTGCTTGGAGCATAATGAGAGGGATATTAAGGCTAAAATCCAATACCTACTCCTGCAGCCAGGCAGGCAAACCCCAGGCAGGCAGGCAGGCAGGCAAGCAGGCAGGCAGGCAAACCCCAGGCAGGCAGGCAAACCCCAGGCAGGCAGGCAGGCAAGCAGGCAGGCAGGCAGGCAAGCAGGCAGGCAAACCCCAGGCAGGCAGGCAGGCAGGCAGGCAAACCCCAGGCAGGCAGGCAAACCCCAGGTAGGCAGGCAGTCAGACAGGCAAACCCCAGGCAGGCAGGCAGGCAGGCAGGCAAACCCCAGGCAGGCAGGCAGGCAAACCCCAGGCAGGCAGGCAGGCAAACCCCAGGCAGGCAGGCAAACCCCAGGCAGGCAGGCAGGCAGGCAGGCAAACCCCAGGCAGGCAGGCAGGCAAACCCCAGGCAGGCAGGCAGGCAGGCAAACCCCAGGCAGGCAGGCAGGCAGGCAGGCAGACAGGCAAACCCCAGGCAGGCAGGCAAACCCCAGGTAGGCAGGCAAACCCCAGGTAAGCAGGCAGTCAGGCAGGCAAACCCCAGGCAGGCAGGCAGGCAAACCCCAGGCAGGCAGGCAGGCAAACCCCAGGCAGGCAGGCAGGCAAACCCCAGGCAGGCAGGCAGGCAAACCCCAGGCAGGCAGGCAGGCAAACCCCAGGCAGGCAGGCAAACCCCAGGCAGGCAGGCAGGCAAACCCCAGGCAGGCAGGCAGGCAGGCAAACCCCAGGCAGGCAGGCAGGCAAACCCCAGGCAGGCAGGCAGGCAGGCAGGCAAACCCCAGGCAGGCAGGCAGGCAGGCAAACCCCAGGCAGGCAATGCCTGCCTGCCTGCCTCTCTCTCTCTCTCTCTCCCTCTCTCTCTCTCAAGCGGCCTGCTTACCCCAGAGGCCTAACAGACGCCTGAGACAGAGAGGCCTTCTTACCCCCTCTGCTGGAAACGACAAAGTGCTCTGGTCCTCCTCCTGTCTCTCCACTTACAGTCCCGCCCTCAATGAGAAAGGGCGGGAAGCCGGCCAGCCACAGCGTCAATCACGCATGCGTGGCTCACGGAGACTCGCAAAACCCGGAGATTAGCCTCTTCAAAGGAACTATGGCCGGAGGCCGGAGACGGCCCCTTTTTGCCGGAGACTCCGGCAGAAAACCGGAGACCTGGCAACCCTATACAAGATAGAGGAGCGTTACCTGCAGCGATAGAACAAAAAAAAAGAATGAAATACTCCCTCACAGCACAAATACTTTTACTGAGGACATCGTGGGTAAAAGAAAAAATCGGGAAACCGCGTTTTCAAAATGGCGGCGAAAACTTCTAAAACGTCAAAAAGTGAGTCAATACGAATATTAACTCCCGAATTAGACCAAGACTTAATTCAGCACAACTATCTTCACAATTTGCATGTCTTTAAAGCTCTCTGCTTCAAAAATGGGACGACAGCTTTAAAATCTTGGATGAAAAAATATCTTCTTTAACAAACAAAATGGAGGATACTGCTAAAACTGCAAATGAAGCACTAGAAATAGGAGTGCGAGAGATTAAAAAATGGACAGATAATAAAGATATCACCCAGGTCTTAATAAATTGGTGGTCATCAATAATTCCAGAAGCAAACTTCACTGCATCTGACATAGAACGTGCTCATAAAAGCCTGGGCCTTTGACCAAAAAATAATGCCCCACCAAGAGACATTATAGTCGCATTCTATAACTTTGCAAAAAAAGAAGACATGCTCAAAATTATGCGTAAAAAAGACCAAACTGAATTTGAAGGTAGCCCTGTACTATTTCTTCATGACCTGAGTACAGAAACATTACGCAAATGGAAATTGTTTCACCCTGCCACAGAAGCATTGCGAACAACAGGCATTAAATATCGTTGGGGCTTTCCATTTGCATTGATAATAGAAACAGATGGTGTTCAACACAGAGCATCAAGCAGACAGGAATTGGTGAGTTTACTGGCGCTATTCAATCTGAAATCTCCATGGGAAGAAGAGGAATTGGAATCTGATGATCTCATCAACATGGTACTCGAGGGAGAAGATTGGAAATCCTTTCCTCAAGCTACTAAACGCAGATGACATCAATGACATGACTTATCTATCAATTCAACCTATCCTCAGAGATCAATGAGATCAACATCCACAAGAAAGAAATGTTGATCAAATGGTTGGTTATTACATAAATCAACACAAGGAAAAATTTCAAGGGAACAAGATAATATCACGCAAAAAGGCTATATCTGTGTCATCTGCAACATGTTGGGGTTAGCGGAAACATATAGATTTATTTGGTTAAAAGTTATTGTAAGGTTTGGATTTACAATATCTTCACAAGAGGCAAAAAGCCTCAGAAATTCGACCAACTAACACAGCCCTGTGTCTCAGACAATACCTGTAAGCAGGGAAATTTTTCTCTGTCTTTAGTTAGTTAGGTACGGGGGTTGAATGTTGGGGGAGGGGAGTTACATGTTACTTGGGATTTACAGAGCCGCATCTTAAATTTTTGTCAGTATAAATGGTTTTATATAGAAGTAATAGGGAGAGATTGGAGTCATGATAGAAAGCATTGAATATACAGGTGATCAAAATAGATCAATTAAGTATAACATATGGCTGAACTTAAAGTGTTAACATTGAATGTGAGGGGCATGGGAGATGTCATCAAAAGACGAAAGGTTTCGGATTACATTAAGACTCTGCAACCTTCAATTATATTTTTACAAGAAATATACAAGCCAAAACCCAACTGTCATCTTCTTCCACATAACTATTTCGGTAAACAAATTTTAGCGGTAGGAAGCAATCATTCAAGGGTAGTGGGAATCATTTTTGCTAAATCAATAGATTTCCAGGTTCAAAAACAAAAAATAGATTCAGAAGGGAGATATATCTTTATTTCAGGACTATTACAAAATCGTAATTTTACACTTGCATCAATTTATTCTCCTAATACATTAGTATTTATTTTTTTTAATTTTTTAATTTTTTAATTTAATTTTTTAATTTAATTTTTTATCCAGAATACTAAAAAAACGTGAGAAGTTTGCATCAGGAGAAATCCTTATTGGTGGAGACTTAAATATGACTTGTGACCCCAAGTTAGACAGAAGTATAGGAATACCAGCATCGTCCTTAAAAAAACAATCTCCCATGCATTATCTGTTACAGAAACATGGGTTAGTAGATGCATGGCGTCATATAAACACTAGAATCAAAGATTATACATATCATTCCCCCAGATTCAAAACTTTTTCCAGGTTAGATTACATTCTGGTCTCTCAAAATTTAATAACAAACATTACTAGGGCGGATATATATCCCAGACTGGTTTCAGATCATGCTGCACTTGGAGCATATTTAAACACTCTTTCACATACTCCATATACTCCAATATGGAGATTTGACTCATTTCTTCTTACAGATTGATCAATTACCAAAACACTACAGGGAAATTTGAAAGAATATTTTGATATAAATAATACACCTGAAATCACGGCTAACATTATATGGGACGCTATGAAAGCCTCAATGTATAAATGAAATGACCAAAAAGAAACGTAATATTGAACCTATTAAAACTCAGCTAGTATTAGAAGTGAAAAAACTAGAATCTCAACACAAACAAAATAACTCTGAAACCACTCTAAAGGAATTGCAAAAGAAAAAACATGAAATAGAAGGTATAGAATCTGCAAAACTAGCTAAATCCATCTGGTACACAAAAATATTATGAATGGGGAAATAAAAATTCTAAATTACTAGCTCATGCCCTAAAATCACGGCATATAGCTACTAAAATCATGGCACTATCACATCAAGAAATAACAACATATGATACTAAAGAAATCAATAATTGCTTTATGGATTTTTATAAGGAATTATATAATAATATACCCACCAAAACAGAAAAAATCCAAGAGTATCTTTTTGATTTTTCTCCCCCCACCCTCTCAAATGCTCAGGAAAAATCCTTAAATCAAGACATAACAATAGAGGAAGTATCTGCTGCTATTACAAGACTCAAACACAATAAAGCACCCAGACCAGATGGATTTAATAGCACATGTTATAAAGCTTTTTGCAAACAAGTAACAGCAAGCTTTCATAGGTTCCACCACCTCTTTTAGGCCAGATTGTACAAGGCCCTGCCCTATCCAGAAAAGTTCTGTTGGACGACACAATGAGGATGCAAAGGAAGTAGCGAAGTAAGTCTTCTTTGCTACTTTCACCCCCACTGAGTCAGCTCAATAATGGGCACTCACCATTGTTCAATTGCATTCATATGGAGTTTTTCTCCACTTATGTTAAGCCATCTCCCAACTGGTTTCATTGCCCTCAGCTCTGGTGTATACCAAGAAGCCAACTGGGTTTTATCCAGTGGAAAAGGGCGCTCTGGGGTGATCATGTCCACAGCTCTGGCCATCCATTATCTGGAAAATCCCCCAGAACCATCTGGAAACCAATTGGATCCATCAGCTGCTGAGATCGGACCTTCCTAATAGGTTCCCCTCCTCTGCAGAGAGCCTAAGTCTCAAAGGAAGTGATCTGACCATGACAACTAACTGTTGTTACTATTAACCACTCTCAGATCAACCTCTTCCTGCCCAGTTGAGAAAAACAGATCCAGAGTGTAGCGAGCCACATGCCAGTGACATATTGGGACTGCCCCCATAGTTGTTATGGCAGCCATGAAGTCCTGAGCTGCTCCAGCGTTAGTAGCCTTGGCATGGATGTTGAAATTTCCCAGAACCAAGAGTCTGGGAGTGACCACCTCTGAGTATAAACAACTCACTTACCTAACAAACATAATGGGGGAGGGAGTTTTGAGTTGCAGATGTATCTAGGTTTGCTGTCTTCACTAGTATTTATATTCACCATAGTTTATTCACACTGAAGATTCCCACCATCATTCCCACTTCATTTTGTGACATGTATGGATACAGCCTGAGTCATCACAGATTAAGCACTACAGATAGCATGTTCACAACACCTGGGATCACCTCAGTTAAATTCATTCATACATGAATAGCCCAGCTGGAACAGACTAAAAGTCTAGCAACCTGTTTTACACAGTAGCCAACCAGGAAGCTCACAAGTGGGGGATCTGAAGGCAACAGCTTTCATCTACTTCCCCAGCAAAGGCAAACTGCTCCTAAACATGGAAAGTCTATTTGTACTTACAGTGGTTTATAGCTACTGATTAATCACTACGCTTCCATGAATTTGTCAAATCCATTTTTAAACCATCTAAGTCAGGGCCATCCAAATGGTTTTTAGCAATTAATTCCATAGGTTAATTACACACTATGTAAAGAATCAGTTTTTGTCCATCCTGAATCTACTGCTAAACAATTTTATTTGATGACTGCAAGTCATGAGAGGGAGAAAAAAATATCTCTACCCACTTTTTCCAGATCATGCATAATGTATATTATTTGTTAACTTTGCACATCTTTCCACCAAGTGTTGTTCAAGACAGCTAACAACAATAATACAAATATAAACACAGGTGAAACATCACTAAAATCAATAATAAAACAACAGCCAGCTAAAGTTCCAATTGCAATATCTTTTCAAGTCAGTTTATTGGCTTGACTAAATATATATTTGCCTACCAGAATGTCACCAAAGATGGGACTAGTCTCTCTTGGCAAGGGACTTTGGAGCTCAGAAAAGTGACATTGGGAGAGGCATTTGTGCATCTCCAACATTGTGTCTATTCTGGCCCCAGTTGCAAGTCATCAAGTGGCCAGTGAAAAATCAAGTGATAGATAGGAAAGTAGAAGCAGTGCTATGCCAGAGATTTAAATTTACTTGAGACTGCTGCATTCACTAACAGTCTCTAGCTGTGTCGGCCTCTGTATCAATTAGAAAACTGTGGTTGTGTCTAGTATGTCAGGTTTACTCAAAGAGCCCTACATCTCAAGTTCAAAACTAGCTGCCAAGATAAAACATGGAAGTATATCTTTGATAGCAGAGCTGGCAATGGGGAAAATGCCTCTGTTTAGGTACACCTTCATGGGGCGGGGGGAGGGAAGGCCAGGATCATCTTTCAGGCCCTGCCCCCAACCTACACACATTCACTAGACTGTATGCATAGTCCCTGTGTGTATACAAACTGTGTGTGTGTAGGCCCTATACACATGGTTGAGAACCCACAAAAAGTTTATTGCAAAGTTCCTGGCCATGTGTAGATGATCTCTATATTTTCCACTGGTATGTCCTGATATTCTATTGATATGCATAGGTCAGAGGTGGTGGTGTCTGCAACCACGATTCTGCTTCCTCACTATATACTTGGACATTTGAAGAGTCTGCTCACATTTAGGAATGGCAGACCCAAGAGGGATAGAAGAGCTGTGGATTTGCTGGTGAGGTTTCATAATTTTTTACTGAAGGAAAGAATGGCAATTCCTGTTTAACTTCTCCAAACAAGTTTCTGTGATAGGTTTGATCCACTCTTCAACAGAACATTTTGAGAATTCTATTTTTTCCCACTTTACATTTGTGGTGTTTTCTTTCTGGAAATAAAATATCACCATTTTCAGATAACAGATTGAAGAGGGACCTATTTGGAGTTGTTAGCACAACCCTTTTCTCCCTCCGCCTCTTCCACCTTTCCACCTTGTGATGGACAAGCGTCCACTTTACTGCTTGGCAACCGTGTAGAGGATAAGCCTGCTAAAATATGAGGGTTTTTTGGCTGGAGTACCAGAGAGCCTGTAGCCCTACCGAGACAGCAAAATTAAACACCCCATGCCATGGCTCCAGAAAGAAGAATTTGGTTTCATACCGTGCAGGCTGGACTATGGCATTCTTTAGCTAATGCTTAACAAGCCCATTGACAAAAAGAGCCAACTTAGCTGCATGTTTGTAAAATGTATTCTCAGCAGAATCAGGTTTATTGGAAATTTCTGTGGTGTATCCCCCTTTCTCTGCATCCCTTCCTTGACTAAATTCATGCCCATTCATGCCAACAGAGTGTAATATTTAATGCTCTGAGAGATTTAGCTACCAGAGCAAAAATTATGTATACACGAAAATTTCCTTTAATCAGCCACATTGCAAATGCCCTATGTCATGGATGCAATGCAAAAAAAGACAAGTGATAATGCCCCCATAAAAATTAATGCCTTCATACGACATTACATTTCTCTTGGCTTGAACAAATGCATGTAGAAATATAAGGAAATAATGAACATGACTACCGCTACTGGGCCACATTCCACTGGGAAGGTCCTGTGCACACCGTATTGAAACCTAAAGGCCATCTTTGTATGATAGGTGTCTGGGAAGGAGGGTATTGGACAGTCCCCCCCAAAAAAGCCCCACAAATGCAGAGACAGACAATAGATTTTAAGAGAGATGATAGGGTTATGATGAAGCCATCATTGCTTGTAGTGTACACACTCATTGAGGGAGGGGGTGTCCTACTGGCCTCTCTGGCTACACAAGTTGTGCAGGTTTGTAAAGAAAAAGAAAAATCTGAATAAACTCCCAGAATAATAGTGAGAAAAAATTAATGAGTACAAACACTATGTTCAGTACTCTTAAAAGCTATTGTCAGTCTACAGCCTTTATCTTTTAATTTTTTAAAAGGTTTTTAAATACACCATTGTGGACACAATCCACTGGGAACTCCTCTTATTCCCAACTTTAAACAAACAGGAGTTAAAGCAACCACATACATGCCCCCTCCATTTCAATGCGATGTGCAGGAAAACTTCCAGGAAAGATTATGCTCTGCATTTCCATTCACCATGTTAAAGCTGTGCTAACAAATTAAAAAACATTATTAAAATAATTGGAATAAATAATCTTTGTGAGAAAGTTGAGTAAAAATGATAACCACATTTTAAAACATCTCTTTTGGGACTGAAGAAAATATTATTGTTCAAACCAGAAATGCACATGAAGTAGTACCCCAGCGGACAGAGGGGGGAGGGCAGACCTGGATCTACTGATAGATCTCTAGATGATTTGCAGTAGATTAGCCAGGATTTCTGACCCCCAGTTGTTTAATAAGAGCAACAACAAAATAACTACAAACATGTGGAAGGACTGTTAGCTCAGTTCAGTTCTGGTTCTCAAAAAAATGCTGGACTCAGAATTCTATGTCTTTTTCATCAAGCTCTGTTTAGTAGATCATAGGGTTCTAGTAAAAACAACGTAGATCCTGAAAGACTGAAGTCTGCCCACCCATGGTGGAATAAATAGCGTGTTTATATACATTTATATACCACTCCATAGCCATAGCTCTCTGGGTGGTTTACAAAACATTGAACATTAAAAACAAATATACAATTTTAAAAACCATACAAAGTTAAAACCCCATGATGCACGGATAAACAAGGTAAAAGACCTGGGGTCAGAGCTCAGCACATGCTGTTAGAATGCCTGGGAGAAAAAGTCTTGATGTGGCACCGAAAAGATAACAATCTTGGCCGCAGACGAACTTCATCGGGGACAGCATTCCATAATTTGGGGGCCACCAATGAAAAGGCCCTCTCCCAGTGGCATCACTAGTGGGGTGCGGGGAGTGCGGACCGCACCCAGGTGACACCATGAGGGGGGGTGACACCCAGAGCCACCCCGTCGTGGGGCAGGGCGCCCACATCGTTGCCTGGCAAAGGAGCCAAGAAGTGCTCCGGGTCAGCGTCGGAGCAGCCAACTCCTCCTCCTCGGAGGCAGGTGGGCGGGCGAGACTGGGAGCAGCGTCAGCGGGGCGAGGGAGGCGCACCGGCATTCCCAGGCCTGCTTCTCCGGCTGGGTGCCTCTCTGGTGCGCGCCCTCCCAGGGGCATGGTTGGCTGGCCTTGTGCACGCGCGTGCGTGCAGGACATTTGGGGGCTCGCCAAGGAGTTACCACACCAGGTGACACCAACCCTAGTGACGCCACTGCCCTCTTCCTTGTTGCCATCCTCCGAGCTTCCCTTGCAGTAGGCACCTGGAGGAGGACCTCTGATGCTGAGCTAAGTGTATGGGTGGGTTCATGTTGGGAAAGGAGTTTCGTCAGGTATTGTGGTCCCAAGCCGTGTAAGGCTTTATAGGTTAAAACCATCACCTTGAATCGGGCTTGGAAACATTTAGGCAGCCAATGCAAGCGGGCCAGAATCAGTTTTATATGTTCAAATAGTCTGGCCACTGCATTTTGCACAAGCTGCAGTTTCCAAACTGTCTTCAAAGGCAGCCCCACATAGAGTGCATTGCAGTAATCTAATCTGGAGGTTACCAGAGGGTGGACAACTGAAGCCAGGCTATCCCTGTCCAGATAGGGGTGTAGCTGGGCCACCAACCAAAGATAGAAGGCTACCTCAAGTGACAGGGATGGTCAGGTAGAGTGCAGTCCCATCCAGAACAGGTTGGACATGGACCATCCGGTCAGAAGAACCACCCACTAACAGCATCTCAGTCGTCTGGATTGAGCCTCAGTTCATTAGCCCTCATCCAGTCCATTGTTGCAGCCCAGCAATGGTTCAGCACATTGGCACTCCAAAACTGCGGATGACCGCACCCAACTCATATAGATGTTGAACAGCATGGGGGACAGAACTGACCCCTGTGGAACACCATACCGGAGAATCCATGGGGCTGAGCAATGTTCCCCAAGCACCACCTTCTGGAATTGACCCACCAAGTATAGAAGCAAAACCACTGCCATGCAGTACCTCCCACTCCCAACTCAGCCAGTCATCCCAGAAAGATACCATGGTCAATGGTATCGAAAGCCACTGAGAGATCAAGGAGAATCAACACAGTCACACTCCCCAGGGCCTGAAACCCAACTGAAATGGATCCAGATAGTCGGTCTCATCCAAGTGTGTCTGGAGCTGGCCTGCCTCCACTCATTCCAGGACTTTGCCCAGGAATAGAACATTTGCCACTACCCTATAGTTATTAATATCCAGGAGATATTTCTTCAGGAGTGGTCTCACTACTGCCTCTTTCAGGGGGCCTAGGATCACTCCCTCTCGCAAAGAGACATTAATCACTTCCCTGGCCCAGACGCCTGTTCCACCCCTGCTAGCTTTTACAGTAGGGCCCTGCTTATACGGTGGCAAAATCGGCTTTAAAACGGGGAATTTCCCCTGATTGAAATCCGCCACATCAGCGGAACGCCGGAAAGCAGGGCCCTACTGTACTAGCCAAGAAGGATCCAGTACAGAAGTGGTTGCGTGAACCTTGTCAAGCACCTTGTCAACATCCTCAAGCTGTACCAACTGAAACAACACTGTGCTCTGGATACCTCACTTGATTCATCTGCTATAACACTGGAGTCTAAGTCCTGGCGGATGCTAAAGATTTTATCATGGAAGTGCCTAGCAAATTCATTACAGCGGGCCTCAGATGGTTCTACCATGTCCTTGGGGCCAGCATGTTAAAAGCTCACGGAAAACTCTGAAGAGCTCCGCTGGGCGGTGAATCAATGATTTAATAGTGGCAGCAAAATATTGGTTTTTTTTGCTGCCTTCACTGCCCTTGAATACAGCTTATCATAGGCACTTACCAGTGTTTGATTGCATCTGCTAGGAGTTTGTCTCCATCGGCACTCAAACCGTCTCCTATATTGTTTCAGGGTTTCAACAGGATCACCAGCCGTATCAGCTGGAAAACTCCCCAGAGCCCTTTGGAAACCATCCAGATCCATTAGTCTCTGGGGGTGGACCATCTTAATAGGTCCCCCACCCTTGCAGAGGGGAAAAGCTGCTGTAAGTCTAAACTTCAGCAATCAGTGATCTGTCCATGACAGAGGGACTGATGTAAGGCCACATTCAGATCACCATCTCCATGTCCAGTTGCAAAAATCAAGCTGAGCCCTGCTACATGTGTTGGGCCAGTGGCATGTTGGGACAGTCCCTTGGCTGTCATGGAGACCATGAAATCCTGAGCCGCCCCAGTGAAGGCGGCCTTGGCATGAATGTTGACATCCCCCAGAACCAACAGTCTGGGGGATCTCAGCAGTACACCCGAGACCACCTCCGTCAGCTCAGCTAGGGAGTTTGTTGGGCAGCGGGGTGGGCACCATGTTGGAATAGACCAAGGAGACCTGGGTTCAGTCCCACCCAAACATGAAGTTCATAATGTTCACAGACAAGTCACTATAGCCCTCTTTCTTCACATGATGAAGTAGTGCAGAAGTGTATTGGCAAGAATTGTTTTAATTCTTTCTGTAAACCACTTTGAGATTTTTTACAATAAAGCGGTATATAAATGTTGTAATAAAAATACAT
This sequence comes from Rhineura floridana, assembly GCF_030035675.1. Lineage (NCBI taxonomy): Eukaryota > Metazoa > Chordata > Lepidosauria > Squamata > Rhineuridae > Rhineura > Rhineura floridana. Next base: position 169,953,120 of record NC_084480.1, on the reverse strand, counting down.
AAATAAATGTTGGAGTCACTGTGGCCCTTGAGTCTCTTCCCACTTTTAGGAAACAAGGAATCTTCCTTATACTGACTCAGGCCATTTTGTACCATCTAGCTCAGTACTCATGACATGGACTAGCATTGGCTGTCCAGGATTCCACGCAATAGTCTTTACCAGGAATTGAATTTTGGACCTTGCATGCAAAGCATATGCCCTACCGATGAGCTACAACCCTTCCCCTGTTTAAAAAAGTATTTTTTAAAATTGTTCTTTGCAATTCTCTCTTGAATGCACATCATACCTAGGGCAGATCCACACCATTCATTTATAGCACATTCAACACACATTTGAAGCACATGAATCCCATCACAGAATCATGGGAATTTTAGTTTGTTAAGGGTGGAGAGAACTATAACTGTGAGGAGGAAACTACACTTCCCAGGATTCTTTAGGGGAAGTCATGCATTTTAAATGTGAGTTGGATGTGCTTTAAATGCGTTGATCTATTTAATCAACTTTGCCTGCATGTAAATTGTTTTAATTAATTTTTCAAAATGGAAATGAGCTATAAAGTGTACTGGGTGACCATGTGCTACTCACCATCTCTCAGCCTATCCTCCCCTCAGGATGAAAACAACAGAGAACCATGACCACCCCCAGGAAGAAGGGCACACTTAAAATGTAGAGGAAAAAATCATCTACAGCCATAGTGTGAAATCAAATACTTTTTGGGACACAGTATGAAGAAATATGTATATAAACATGACTATCAAATATGTTTATGAATTACACAATCTGTAAAGATATTTATAGTGCAATCTGATGTTTGTTTACTCAGAAGCAAGTCCCAATGTATTCAATGGGGCTTACTCAAACTGGGAAGTGTGCAGAGAACTACAGCCTCAAGTGATAAGGAACTTGTTCTTTCAACTTGTTCTTTTAAGTTGAGACCTTATCCCAGTCTGAGTCTGTGTTGGAATTGCTTTTTAATATGTTTTTAAGCCTTTTCTTTTTTTAAAAAATATGTTTTTTTAAAGCTTTTAAAAAATATTTTCAAAGATGTTTTCATATATATTAAAGTCTGTTTTTTATGATGTTTTAAAGTGCTTTTAGTGCTTTTGTTTGCCGCCCTGGGCTCCTACTGGGAGGAAGGACGGGATATAAATCAAATAATAAATAAATAAACTTCATTCACCCAACCCAAAATTCAGAATCATGTCTCTTTTGTTTTCCAACTCTTTATTCTTGCTTTATGGTTATTGGATTTTAAAGGGATTTATTTCTTATTGTGAGTTGCCTTGGTTTCCAATCACCAACCCTACCTCACAGGGTTGTTGGAAAGACTCCATACACACACTGCAGATGTATAAATACATACAGTCCATATAATAGTTTATTGTCAAACCAGTTGGTCATTGCAGAAAAATCAGTATTAGTATAAAAGAAATCAGTATTAGTTTCCTACAGAATAAAAACTGTAATACCTAAGCCCTACCTAATTGCTTTAAAATATGACTGGAAAGGAACAGAAAGATTTAGAACACAAACACAATTCTTTTTTACATTCACTCAAAAGTCCCATTAATATACAGCACATTCATAACCATGTCTACTCAAAAGTTGCTTTTACCCCCACAAAAGCAAGTATTGGGAAGGTTTTCAAAACACTGCCCAGGATCTGACTCCTGCACACAAGAGGGGAAAACTGAAATGCATATACTTACCCAATTTATGAGATTTTCAGATAAACAGATAAATGCCATTTTCTGGCATTGCAACGAGGTTTTCTAGACACTGCCTCAGGTCAACCAAACACAACCCTGATTTCACTTATTGGCTGCAATCCTAAATGGGTGGGGTTAGAGCTACGAAGTGCTATACAGGACAGATTTGTTAAAAAAAGATTAAAAGTCCTGGGGGGGGCGCGGCTGACTTTTTGATGTATATCTTGAGAACCAGACCATCTAGAAACTTAATTTTTTTAGAAATTAAAGCTGAGGATCCGGGCCACCTAATGGGCTAAGCCCACTGGGTGGCATGGAAAGAATCCAGGTAAAACCCGACTAACTGGGCAATATGGTAACCCTACTCTTCCTCCATCCAGAGAGTGTGTTAACTTAAATGAATGATGCTTAATCTGTTGAATTTAGGGTTGCCAGGTTCAGGGTCTGAGACTGATCCTGTATCTTTAGGAGAAGAGAAAGTCAGCCAAGTGCAGGTGTTCTTGCAACCCTGAAATGGGAAAAACCACAAGGTGGAATTCTCCCTTCCCCCTGCACAACTTTTAAAGATACAGAAGACCTCTTGGAGGCTGGACCTGGCAACCAAGAGGTCTTCTACATTACCAGAACACCTGCACTTGGCTGACTTTCTCTTCTCCTAATGATACAGGATCAGGATCAGGCCCTGAACCTGGCAACCCTAGTTGAATTGTCTCACCCTTTTTTAATAGATCCCCAGGAATACCAGATTTAAATGCATGACTTTGCCTATAGCTACAGTCCTCTTTCACCTGTGGTCTGTTCTTGTGTTCTGATTCTTCATGAACTGAACTATTCCAAGCTCATGAGCTTGGGTTTGACGCTGCATTAGTTATCTCAGTTTTCATTCATTCATTGGCGATCACTCATGGCTAAGTAAGATTGTCTTCCAAGATAAGGTCTTTAACGGTGGGTCCGTAAGTGACTGTGAAGGCCAATTCTGGATCCACACAGACTCCCACAGTGAGGACATAGGTTTCCAGATGGAAGATGGTCACAATGAGGATTTGCTTGACATGCCTTTCGCTTAGCTCGTTTGTCCCTTTCGCCCTGTACTTGTGCTTCTCCAAAGTCCATAGCACTTTTGATAATACCCGACCTCCAGTTGGGATGCTCATGGGCCAAGGCTTCCGAGTTCTCGATGCTTACATTACATTTATCTCAGTTTTAGATTCCACCTGAAAAGCAAACTTGTCCATACTACAAGTTTATGGAAGGGCAAAGAGAAAATAAATGCATGCACAGTATGGCCAGCATTCACTTCACAGGAAAGGTAGGTGGAGCATGCATGCAGGTGCTGGGGCCTGGGACAGGCTGGGGCCCAAGGCCCCCGGCATGCCTGGTGCCAGCCCTGAGAATGGAATAGGCTGGAATGGGCCCTTTCTAAATGAAATTGATGCCAAACACACTGGGATATGCTTAGAGATACCTGAGGACAATATTTGAGAACCAAAACCCTTCCAATATTATATTTTATTAACCCTTTAACAACCAAAATTCTATCTGAAACCGACTGGGATGGCCCAAAACAGCAACTTCTGAGCAAGCGAGGCCTACCAAGTTCACCAGTCACACATGACTAGATGGGAATCATTGGAATAAGCTACAAAACATCCATGGAAATCATGTTCCAATACCCTTTCCCAGGTATAATTCATTTTTCTGAAAAATGGCCTGGAATGCCAACTTCCCAGTGAGCCAGACCTACCAAATTTACCAGCCACATATGACTTGGTGGGATTCATGCAATAAGTCACAAACTTCCAAGGAAACCACATTCTAATACCCGTCCCAAGCCATGATATATTTTAGTTTCATGCAATAAACCACAAAATGTCCACAGAAACCATATTCCAATGCCTGTTCTAGGCTATAATAAGTTTTTCCAGAAAACGGCCTGGAACGGAAACTTCCTGGTGAGCCAACATACCAAATTCACCAGTGCCACAAAACTAAATGGGATTGAGGCAATAAGCCACAAAATGTCCACAGAGACCACATTCCGATAGCCAATATGGGCTATAATACATTTTTCCAGAAAACAGCACAGAATGGCAACTTCCCAGCGAGCCAGACCTACCAAATTCACTAGTCACACATGACTAGATGGGAATGTGATTTCCATGGAAGTTTTGTGGCTTATTGTATCAATTCCATCTAGTCATGTGTGACTGGTGAATTTGGTAGGCCTGGCTGCTCGGATGCTGCTGTCCCATTCCGTTCTGGATGGCATTCTGGTTGTTAAAAAGTTTAAAAAGGGTTTTGGTTCTTAAATATTGTCCTCAAGTATCTCTAATACATCTCAGTGTTTTTGGCATCAATTTCTGGCCCATTCCATTCTGGCTTTTACACCATCCCCTACAGATTAGAAACTAAGCCTAGGGAGTGTCCACATTAAGGACTCTCTAGGCCACTGTTCTTCAGCCTTGGGTCTCCAGATGTAGTTGGACTATATCTGGCTGGGGTTGATGGGAGTTATAGTCCAACAACATCTGGGGCACCCAAGGTTGAAGAACAGTGCTCTAGGCTTTAGCAAGGTTGGCCTGCTTCCTCCTTCCTCCCCTCTTTGGTTTGTTGGTTTATCTGAGAGGAGGTGGGTGACAGAGAGAGAGAAAAATCCTGCTGCTGTGTTTGTTAGTAAAACTGATATATTTGCAAGTAAAAAAAAATATGTTGGGGGGCATCTGTTGACATTCAGAGCAAACTGGATCAGTCCACAAAGACTGGAATATGCAGACCACTGAAAAATCTGGTACTAAATCTAAATTCAGCAGAATTCTTGTCCATCCCTAGTTACAACAGCCTAGGCAGTCAACCAACCAGTTAGCTAACTAGAGTGTACACTACAGTTATTTCTATTTCCTCTAGGGCTGTTTTCATCCTTTGCCATCAAGTACTCAAGAAAAAAAAGCCACTATGATGGCCACAAAAATAAGCCACAAAGAGTAAAGGGTAATTTAGGGTACCCATTTTTTCAGACCATTTTGTTATCTATTTATTTCACCTTTTAGTAGTAAGCAACCAATCCTGCTCTCCTCACTATAATAATTGCAGAATAAACAAACTCTTACTTCTTAGTGTAGGCAAACACACTTCTTTATTGCTGGCTAGATAGAGAATACAACTGAAACTGGAAAGCAGAGCTTAGGGAAGTCCAAGAAGTGGAGTCTAACTCAAGCCCATAATATAAAGTTCTAATATTTAATTTTTCAAGGGTCATGTTCCTATACAGTCTGTTTTTTTAGGATCACTATAATTATAGGGTGTGATCAACAAAAATCCACCCATGGTCAGGGAAAGTCTTGAGTGAACAGACTTTGGGGAACTCTTCTGGATGAGGCTTTTGTTGTGCACCTGAATTTTTCAGAGAGTCCTATATTATTAAATTGCTCCTGTTCTTAAAACAAGCTGTCATTCTTTGAATGGTGGTTGTCATTGTCTGTCATGTCACAAATTAAAAAGAAAACAATTTCCCCCAAAAAACGTGGGGGGGGCGAAGCACAGCTCTGGGGGGCAGTGCTCCCATTCCTTCCGCCCCCAACTTGGAGACTAATGGATCCTCTGGGTTTCCAAAGGGCTCTGGGGGATTTTCCGGCTGATAAGACAGGCACTCCTGTCGAAGCCCTGGTCGAACTATGGAATACGGAAATGACCCGGGCCGTGGACATGATCGCTCCTGTGCGCCCTATCCCATGCAGAGCTCATGCAGCCCCGTGGTATACCCCAGAGCTGAGAGCGATGAAGCAAGAGAGGAGAAGGCTTGAGTGCAGATGGAGGCGTACTCCTGACGGATGCAATTATGCCTTGGTAAGTGCCTCCACTAAGTTGTATACAGAAGCGGTGAGGGCAGCGAAAAAGCGATACTTCGCTGCCACCATTAAATCATCTCTCAACCGCCCAGCGGAGCTCTTTAAAATTGTCCGAGGGCTTTTACATTCTAGTCCTCAGGATGTTATAGAACCTTCAGAAACCCGCTGTAACGAGTTCGCTGGGCACTTCCAAGATAAAATCTCATGCATCCGCTGGGACTTAGACTCCAGTATTATGGCAGATGAACCTAATGAGGTATCCAGAGCACGGTCTTGTCCTCATTTATTGGATGAATTTCAGTTGGTACAGCTTGAGGACATTGACAAGGTGCTTGGACTGGTGCGTGCAACCACCTCTGTACTGGATCCTTGCCCCTCTTGGCTAGTGAAAGCTGGCAGGGTTGGAACAGCCGGCTGGGCCAGGGAAGTGATAAATGCCTCCTTGAGAGATGGAGTGGTCCCTAGTTGCTTAAAAGCGGCAGTAGTGAGACCACTCCTGAAGAAACCTTCCCTGGACCCAGATAATTTGAACAACTATAGACCGGTAGCGAATGTTCCATTCCTGGGCAAGGTCTTAGAACGGGTGGTCGCCAGCCAGCTCCAGGTGCTCTTGGATGAAACCGACTATCTAGATCCGTTTCAATCCGGTTTTAGCCCCGGTTTTGGCACTGAAAAAGCCTTGGTCGCCCTGTACGATGACCTATGTCGGGAGAGGGACAGAGGGAGTGTTACTCTGTTGATTCTCCTTGATCTCTCAGCTGCTTTTGATACCATCGACCATGGTATCCTTCTGGGGAGACTCACAGAGTTGGGAGTTGGAGGTACTGCTTGGCAGTGGCTCCGCTCCTACTTGGTGGACCGTCTCCAGAGGGTAGGGCTTGGGGAGCATTGTTTGACACCCTGGACTCTCCATTGTGGAGTCCCGCAGGGATCGGTCCTGTCCCCTATGCTTTTTAACATCTACATGAAGCCGCTGGGTGCGGTCATCAGGAGCTTTGGAGTGCGTTGTCACCAGTATGCTGACGACACACAACTCTATTTCTCCTTTTCATCTTCTTCAGGTGAGGCTGTTAATGTGCTGAACCATTGCCTGGCCGCGATAATGGACTGGATGAGAGCTAATAAACTGAGGCTCAATCCTGACAAGACTGAGATGCTGTTGGTGAGTGCCTTCTCTGACCACATGGTGGATGTTCAACCTGTTCTAGATGGGGTTACACTCCCCCTGAAAGAACAGGTTCATAGCTTGGGGGTTCTTTTCGATCCATTCCTGTCTCTCGAGGCGCAGGTGGCCTCGGTGGCACGGAATGCGTTCTACCACCTTCGGTTGGTAGCCCAGCTACGTCCCTATCTGGAAAGTGATGACCTCGCTTCAGTTGTGCATGCTCTGGTAACCTCTAGATTGGATTACTGCAATGCGCTCTACGTGGGGCTGCCTTTGAAGACAGTTCGGAAACTACAGCTAGTGCAAAACACAGCAGCTAGACTGTTGACGAGGACTAGGCGGTCCGCACATATAACACCTGTTCTGGCTCGTTTGCACTGGCTACCCATCTGTTTCCGGGCCAAATTCAAAGTGCTAGTTTTGACTTATAAAGCCTTACACGGCGTGGGACCACAATACCTAGCGGAACGTCTCTCTCGATATGAACCTACCCATTCACTACATTCAACATCTAAGGCCCTCCTCCGAGCTCTGACTCACAGAGAAGCTCGGAGAGTTGTAACAAGATCTAGGGCCTTTTCGGTGGTTGCCCCCGAATTATGGAACAGTCTTCTCGATGAGGTGCACCTGGCGCCTACACTTTTATCTTTTTGGCGCCAGGTTAAAACCTTTTTATTCTCCCAGGCATTTTAATTCTATCTTTTAGCTTTTAATGTATATCAGGTTGTTTAATTGTTTAATATGTATGCTTTTATTGTTTTTGTGATTCTATTGTATTTTATCCTATGTTGTGCACCGCCCTGACAGCCTTCGGGCTGTGGGCAGTATAGAAATCAAATAAAATAATAAATAATAAATAAATAACTACCAGAGCTTGGAAGTAACTCGTTATTTTTAACGAGTTACTTGTGATTAGTTACAATTTTAAATAACGAGTGGGTAATTCCATTACATTTGGCAAGTAAAGGAACGACTAGTAATTTCCCTACTTTTCAGCTGCAACTTTAATGTTCCCACGTTAGGTTGGATGTTACTTGGGGGGGGAACAAGGGGAAGTCAGCTCCTGGCTGTGATTGGTTAACACAAGACATGTGCCTCACACTGATTGGACCTCTGCACAGACTCTCTTCCCTCGTGATCTGTGTTAGGAGGCACGAGGGAAGAGGTGAATAGGCAGGGCCTGCTGCTAGCGTCTGAGAGGACAAAATGGACGGCGGAGAAAAAGCCAGTTGAAGGACAACGGAGAAGGCAGCAGCAGAATGGCAAAGAGCTGTGGAGGTGAGTGACAATGATTTGTGTGTGTGTGTGTGTCAGGCCCAGGATGTGACTCAGGAACTAGACCAGCGGTTGTGGTTAATTCGTGTTTTATTAGGGTAATGTCCAAACAAAGACTGTGTTTTCTCATGAAGCAATACAGGGATACAGGTCCTGCGGCATTGGGAGAAAGTTGACAGAGCAAGGGACTTCTTCCCGCCTGTTCTTTAAGAAGGGGCCAAACGGGCGCGCAATCTTTCGCTCCTCCTTAACTGCCCCTCAGGTACTGCCCGCCTTCCCCCCCTTCTCTCCTGTCTTTTCAGCTGTCTGCGTGTGCGTGGTGATGGGGGAAGCATCACCCCCTCCTCTTCTGAAGTTTCCGATTCCAGGATGGGGGATAGGGGAGGGGCTGATGGTAAACTGCCTCCCCGCTTTTCGGCTGTGAGCAGCCCTCTCTCTTCCCCCTCTTGCTCTGAGCCTGAAAGAGGGGGAGGCGTGAGAATGTCCAGGGAGGGCTCAGGCTCCCCGTTGCTAAGCGACCTTATCACTGGCAGTTCCTCTGTTTCGTCTTCGCTCCAAAGGGGGGAAGTTCCTCCCCCCTCCCTCTGCCATCCATCCGAATACTCTTCTCCCAACTCTCCGGGATCCAGCTCCCCGGGATTGGGACCCCAGCTCTGCCTTCCGACACCATCCCCCCTCCCAGGCTGTGCCCCCCTCCCCTTGTCTGGCTTGGGACGGTGGGGAAAACGTTGATGGAAAAGTTTTACCAATTCTGGAGCATGCACATCAGCTGCATCTTCCCATGATCTGTCAGCCTCTCCAGTGAATTAAGTACTGCAGCTTGTGGCGTCTGATCCTGGAATCTAAGATCTCCTCAACTTCAAACTCAAGCTGCTCATTTACCAGGAGTGGAGCTCCGGGAGGTTCCTCCGGCCGTAACTCACTGGGAGGGGCGGCTTTCGTTAAGAGGGATCGATGGAACACAGGATGTATTTTAAACGTGTCAGGCAGCCTCGGGATTAATTTGAGTTTCTATTTCGAAAGGACCCACCCTCTTGTCTTGTAATTTTCTACATTTGCCTGGCATCTGGAGGAAGCGGGTGGACAGCCATACCTGGTCTCCTGGTTGAAGGGGGGGGGCCCTCCTTCCTGTGCAGGTCAGCAACTTGCTTGTACTCCGTTTTGGCTTCGTTTAACTGCTGTTTCAGTGTCTGTTGCGCCGCTTGCAATTCCTTAAGGAAGTTCTCAGCTGCCGGTACCAGCATTCCTTCTGAGCTGCTTGGAAAGACTTTAGGATGGAATCCATAATTAGCGAAGAACGGGGTTTGTTGAGTGCTGGAGTGCAGAGAATTGTTGTAGGCGAACTCTGCAAAATGCAAATATGATACCCAGTCAGTCTGTTGATAGGACACATAACTTCGTAAATATCTTTCCAAAACGGCGTTCAAGCATTCCGTCTGCCCATCTGTCTGGGGGTGATGGGCGGAGGAGAGTATTAATTCCGTCTGCAACTGTTTCCACATTGCTCTCCAAAATTTGGCTGTGAACTGAGTTCCTCGGTCTGAGACTACGCTGTTTGGCAATCCATGCAGCCGGTAGACTTCTTTTATGAATAACTTGGCCGTTTCTTTAGCCTCTAAGGCCCCTGCACAAGGAAGAAAGTGTGCCATTTTGGTGAGTAGATCCACCACTACTAAGATGGCTGTCATTCCTTGGGACTTGGGTAGATCAGTTATAACATCCATGGAGAGGTCCTTCCAGGGTTCGTGTGGGACAGGCAATGGTTGTAACAGTCCTGCTGGTTTTCCTGTTTGTGTTTTTGTCCGCAGACAGACAGAGCAGGACTTTACATAACTCTCAATATCCCGACGCATTTTAGGCCACCAGAAGTCCTTGGCCACGTTCTGAATGGTCTTGTAAATCCCAAAGTGTCCCGCTGTGATGGGATCATGACACTGGCGTAGGATTCTGAGCCTTAATTCCCCTTCTGGCACATATCTGGCGGTTTTGAACCATAACAGTCCATTTCTCCAGTGAAAGGTTACTTCTGAGTCTTGACCTTGTCCCGTCTCCTGCTGATATTTTAGCATGTCTGCATCTTCTTGTTGTGCCTTTTTGAGTTCCTCTTCCCATGAAGGCTGGCGTACTCCCAACGTTAATTTCTCTGGCGGGATTACGTACTGAGGCTGGTCCTCGGATTCACTTTCTTTGTATTGTGGCTGTCTGGATAAGGCATCCGCTCTCTGGTTTTTAGCTTGGGCATGGTAAGTAATCTGGAAGTTAAACCTAGTGAAGAACTGGGACCATCTTATCTGTCTCTGGTTCAGCTTTCTGGCTGTTTGGAGGATTTCAAGATTCTTGTGGTCGGAGCGCACTTCAATTCGATGAGAGGTCCCCTCTAGGTATTGTCTCCAGTTTTCAAAAGAGTCCTTGATGGCCAGCAGCTCCTTCTCCCAAACTGTGTAGTTCTTCTCTGCAGGCTTTAACTTCCGAGAGAAGTACGCACGGTGGCGGGAGGATGAGCTGGGCTCCTGGAGGGTTGTCAGAAGAGGATTCAAATGGCTGGCAGAGGGAGGAGGGAGGAACTTACCCTCTGTGGAGCGAAGCCGAAACAGAGGACATACCAGAGATAGGGTCGCCTAGCAACGGGGAGCCTGAGAGCCTTGAAGTTTTAGAATCCCCCCCAGACAATCCCAGGCCCTCCCTTCTCCACAGCTCAGAGCAAGAGGGAGGGCTGATCACAGCAGAAAGGCAGAGAGATGGTTTACCCTCAGCCCCTCCTTTATCACCCATAGGGGAATCGGACACTTCAGAAGAGGAGGAGGTGATGCCTCCCCCCTCACCACGCACACGCAGACGGTTGAAAAGACAGGAGAGAAGGGGGGGAAGGCGGGCAGTACCTGAGGGGGAGTTAAGGAGGAGCGAAAGGTTGCGTGCCCGTTTAGCCCCTTCTTAAAGAACAGGAGGGAAGCAGCCCCTTGCTCTGTCAACTTTCTCCCAAGGTCGCAGGACCTGTATCCCTGTATTGCTTCATGAGAAAACACAGTCTTTGTTGGACATTACTCTAATAAAACACGAATTAACTACAACCTCTGGTCTGGTTCCTGAGTCACATCCTGGGCCTGACAGCTTGACAGAGCCACCTAAATCACCCTCAACGCTCTCTTCACTTGACTGGGACAAGATGTCAAAGGGAGCAGCGGGGGGGACGAACCCCACTTCTGAGACGGAAGAAGTGAAACTCTTGAGGACTAAGGTAGCTGAATTGCAGACGGATGTCCAAGCCCTGCTAGCAGCAGTCAAGGCGCTGAAGACGGATAATCAAACCTTGAAGGCCACAATCGACCAGATGCAAACAGCCCCTCCCTCCAGCTGCCGCAGTAAAGGTTCCCATTGGATTGCCCCCAAAATACGCGGGACAAAGTGATCAGTTGGCAACTTTCGTGGCTCAATGTGAGTTATATCTGGATGTCAGGCACATGGAGTTCCAGACGATGGGGCTAAAGTGGCCTTCGTGATTAGCCTCCTGGAGGGAGAAGCTGCAAAATGGGTGACTCCGTATCTCGTGAGAAAAGATACTGTCTTAAGAAGGTACAGAGGATTTATACAGGAGATGAACGAGATGTTCCAAGACCCGCAAAGACCTGAAACAGTAGCGCGGCAACTAGGTGCTCTGAAGCAAGCTAAAGGGACTGTTTCCGAGTACACTAACGCTTTTAAAATTCTGTCCCAGGAAACTGGTTACAATGACGCCGCCCTGATGTTTATGTACCGGAGTGGATTAAATGCTGAAATCCTGGATGAGTTGGCCAGGACCTCCCCCCCCGCTGACCTACCAGGGCTCATCCGGCTATGCCTACAGATAGATCACCGGATGGAAGGAAGGCGCCTGGAAAGGAAGCAGGAGGTCCCGAGATACTCAGCCTCGGCATCTTGCAGCAAGACCCTTCCCTCTGCAGGAATGGCAGGTAATGCAGCTGAGGGACAGGGAGGGGCTAGGCCAAGACTGTCGGAAGAAGAAAAGGAAAGACGCCGCCGAGAACGTTTATGCTTTTATTGTTCAAAGCCGGGCCATGTGGCCAGAGACTGTGGACTAAAAGGGGGGAAAGCTGAGCCGTCGGGAAACTAGAACACCCAGTCCACGTGTAGGCCGGTGGACTGGGGGCAGCGTTGTATAAAGGCCCCCCAACGATCCAACCTCCCTCAAAGGGGGTGTTGGTCTTGCCTATTCGGATTACAACTTCCAGAGGAGTGGTGTTTAATTCCACTGCCTTAATTGACAGTGGAGCCTCCACAAATTTTATTGATGTAAAGTTAGTCAAGCGTCATGGAATTTCCCGGTGGAAACTGAACGCTCCCCTAGCTGTGGAGACTATCGATGGGAGATCCCTGAAGTCAGGAGGGGTGACACAAGCCACGGAGGAAGTGAAACTTCAAATCCCCGGGCACGAAGAGTTCATTTCGCTATACGTGTCAGATCTCTCGAACTTTGAGGTGATTCTGGGAATGCCCTGGCTAGCAAAGCATGAACCCACAATAAGTTGGAAGGAGGCGGTGGTGTGGTTCACCTCACAGTATTGCCAGGAGAACTGTCAACCTGAAGGAATCAAGAACACCTTAGCGGGGGCAGTGCAAGGGATCGAGCAAGTGACCCTGCCGCCAAAGTATGAAGAATTCAAAGATGTGTTTGATGAAAAGGAGGCAGAGACTTTACCCCCCCACCGCCCTTACGACTGTGCGATTGATCTAGAGCCAGCATTCCATCAGGGAGAATCTACTCTCTCACAGAGATTGAGAGGGAGGCCCTGAAGGAATTCCTGGATAAATACCTGAGACGAGGATTCATACGCCCCTCACAGTCCTCTGCTGGAGCGCCACTATTGTTTGTGAAAAAGAAGGGGGGGGAACTCAGACCCTGTAACGACTATCGCGCATTGAACCAGATCACCATCCCCAACAGCTACCCGCTGCCCCGGATCTCAGAGTTGTTGGACCGACTGCGCTCTGCAAAAATCTTCACGAAGTTGGATTTGAGAGGAGTGTACAATTTGATCAGGATGAAGCAGGGAGATGAATGGAAAACAGGATTGTTGACCGCTTACGGACAGTATGAATACCTGGTCATGCCGTTCGGGCTTTGTGGAAGTCCAGGAATTTTTCAAAAATTCATGAACAACGTGTTTAGAGACTTGTTGGATACATATGTAATCTGTTACTTAGATGATATCCTGGTGTTCTCAAAGAACCAGGAAGACCACGACCAGCATGTGAAGACGGTGTTGCAGAGACTGAGAGAAAATCACCTGTATGCTAAATTAGAGAAATGTGGATTTGACCTCAAGTCTCTAGACTTCCTTGGATATCGAATCTCAGCGGAAGGCGTGGAGATGGACCCAGGGAAAGTAAGCTGTATATTGGACTGGGGCCAACCTGTCACCAAAAAGGATGTACAACGGTTTTGGGGGTTTGCCAATTATTACAGAAAGTTCATTCCAGGGTTTTCCAAATTGACAGCTCCTCTGACTGACTGTTTAAGGGGAAAGAAGAAGTTTCAATGGACAGAGAATGCCACCCAGGCCTTTGAGGAGCTGAAGAGAAGGTTCGCTTCCGAGCCCATTCTGCGCTTTGCTGACCCGCCCCGCCCTTTCATCGTGGAAGCAGATGCTTCAGATTTTGCTATCGGGGGGGTCCTTCTGCAATTAGACCAAGAAGGAAAGGAGCTGCACCCCTGTGCGTACTTCTCTCGGAAGTTAAAGCCTGCAGAGAAGAATTACACAGTTTGGGAGAAGGAGCTGCTGGCCATCAAGGACTCTTTTGAAAACTGGAGACAATACCTAGAGGGGCCCCCTCATCAGATCGAAGTGCGCTCCGACCACAAGAACCTGGAAAGCCTCCAAACTGCCAGAAAGCTGAACCAGAGACAAATAAGATGGTCCCAGTTCTTCACCAGGTTTAACTTCAAGATCACTTACCAAGCCCAAGCCAAAAACCAGAGAGCTGATGCCTTATCCAGACAGCCACAGTACAAAGAAAGTGAATCCGAGGACCAGCCTCAGTACGTGATCCCGCCAGAGAAATTAATGTTGGGATCATGCCAGTCTTCGTGGGAAGAGGAACTCAAAAAGGCACAACAAGAAGATGCAGACGTACTAAAATATGGGCAGGAGACGGGACAAAGTCAAGACTCAGAAGTAACCTTTCACTGGAGGAATGGACTATTATGGTTCAAAACAGCCAGATATGTGCCAGAAGGAGAATTAAGGCTCAGAATCCTATGCCAGTGCCATGATTGCATCACAGCAGGACACTTTGGGATTTGCAAGACCATTCAGAACGTGGCCAAGGACTTCTGGTGGCCTAAAATGCGTAGGGATATTGAAAGCTATGTAAAGTCCTGTTCTGTCTGTCTGCGGACAAAAACACAAACAGGAAAACCAGCAGGACTGTTACAACCGCTACCTGTCCCACATGAACCCTGGAAGGATCTCTCCATGGATTTTATAACTGATCTACCCAAATCCCAAGGAATGACAGCCGTTTTAGTCATGGTAGATCTACTCACCAAAATGGCGCATTTCCTCCCTTGTGCAGGGGCCTTAGAGGCTAAGGAAACGGCCAAGTTATTCATCAAAGAAGTCTACCGACTGCATGGTTGCCAAACAGTGTAGTCTCAGACCGAGGAACTCAGTTCACAGCCAAATTTTGGAGAGCAATGTGGAAACAGTTGCAGACGGAATTAAAACTCTCCTCCGCCCATCACCCCAGACAGATGGGCAAACGGAACGCTTGAACACCGTTTTGGAAAGATATTTAAGAAGTTATGTGTCCTATCAACAGACTGACTGGGTATCATATTTGCATTTTGCAGAGTTCGCCTACAACAATTCTCTACACTCCAGCACTCAACAAACCCCATTCTTCGCGAATTATGGATTCCATCCTAAAGTCTTTCCAAGCAGCTCAGAAGGAATGCTGGTACCGGCAGCTGAGGACTTCCTAAAAGAATTGCAAGCGGCGCAACAAACACTGAAACAGCAGTTAAACGAAGCCAAAACAGAGTACAAGCTAGTTGCTGACCTGCACAGGAAGGAGGGCCCCCCCCTTCAACCAGGAGACCAGGTATGGCTGTCCACCCGCTTCCTCCAGATGCCGGGCAAATGTAGAAAATTACAAGACAAAAGGGTGGGTCCTTTTGAAATAGAAACTCAAATTAATCCCGTGGCGTACCGGCTGAAGCTACCTGACACGTTTAAAATACATCCTGTGTTTCATCGATTCCTCTTGACGAAAGCTGCCCCTCCCAGTGAGCTGCGGCCGGAGGAGCCTCCTGGGTCCCCACTCCTGATAAATGAGCAGCTTGAGTTTGAAGTTGAGGAAATCTTGGATTCCAGGATCAGACGCCACAAGCTGCAGTATTTGATTCACTGGAAGGGCTATGGAGTGGCTGACAGATCATGGGAAAATGCAGATGATGTGCATGCTCCAGAGTTAGTAAAACTTTTCCATCAACGTTTTCCTCACCGCCCCAAGCCAGACAGGGGGAGGGGGGCACAGCTTGAGAAGGGGGATGGTGTCGGGAGGATGAGCTGGGCTCCTGGGGGGTTGTCAGAAGAGGATTCAAATGGCTGGCAGAGGGAGGAGGGAGGAACTTACCCTCTGTGGAGCGAAGCCGAAACAGAGGACATGCCAGAGATAGGGTCACCTAGCAACGGGGAGCCTGAGAGCCTTGAAGTTTTAGAATACCCCCCAGACATTCCCAGGCCCTCCCTTCTCTGCAGCTCAGAGCAAGAGGGAGGGCTGATCACAGCAGAAAGGCAGAGAGATAGTTTACCCTCAGCTCCTCCTTTATCACCCATAGGGGAATCGGACACTTCAGAAGAGGAGGAGGTGATGCCTCCCCCCTCACCACGCACACGCAGACGGTTGAAAACACAGGAGAGAAAGGGGGGAAGGCGGGCAGTACCTGAGGGGGAGTTAAGGAGCGAAAGGTTGCGCGCCCGTTTAGCCCCTTCTTAAAGAACAGGCGGGAAGCAGCCCCTTGCTCTGTCAACTTTCTCCCAATGTCGCAGGACCTGTATCCCTGTATTGCTTCATGAGAAAGCGCAGTCTTTGTTGGACATTACTCTAATAAAACACGAATTAACTACAACCTCTGGTCTGGTTCCTGAGTCGCATCCTGGGCCTGACACGTTCGGGCTTTGTGGAAGTCCAGGAATTTTTCAAAAATTCATGAACAACGTGTTCAGAGACTTGTTGGACACGTATGTAATCTGTTACTTAGATGATATCCTGGTGTTCTCAAAGAACCAGGAAGACCACGACCAGCATGTGAAGACGGTGTTGAAGAGACTGAGAGAAAATCACCTGTATGCTAAATTAGAGAAATGTGGATTTGACCTCAAGTCTCTAGACTTCCTTGGATATCGAATCTCAGCGGAAGGCGTGGAGATGGACCCAGGGAAAGTAAGCTGCATATTGGACTGGGGCCAACCTGTCACCAAAAAGGATATACAACGGTTTTTGGGGTTTGCCAATTATTACAGAAAGTTCATTCCAGGGTTTTCCAAATTAACAGCTCCTCTGACTGACTGTTTAAGGGGGAAGAAGTTTCAATGGACAGAGAACGCCACTGAGGCCTTTGAGGAGCTGAAGAGAAGGTTTGCTACTGAGCCCATTCTGCGCTTTGCTGATCCGAACCGCCCTTTCGTAGTGGAAGCAGATGCTTCAGATTTTGCCATCGGGGGGGTCCTGCTACAATTAGACCAAGAAGGGAAGGAGCTGCACCCCTGTGTGTCAGGCCCAGGATGCGACTTTTAGGAAGTCCTCGGCTGCCGGTACCAGCATTCCTTCTGAGCTGCTTGGAAAGACTTTAGGATGGAATCCATAATTCGCGAAGAATGGGGTTTGTTGAGTGCTGGAGTGTAGAGAATTGTTGTAGGCGAACTCTGCAAAATGCAAATATGATACCCAGTCAGTCTGTTGATAGGACACATAACTTCTTAAATATCTTTCCAAAACGGCGTTCAAGCGTTCCGTTTGCCCATCTGTCTGGGGTGATGGGCGGAGGAGAGTTTTAATTCCGTCTGCAACTGTTTCCACATTGCTCTCCAAAATTTGGCTGTGAACTGAGTTCCTCGGTCTGAGACTACACTGTTTGGCAACCCATGCAGTCGGTAGACTTCTTTGATGAATAACTTGGCCGTTTCCTTAGCCTCTAAGGCCCCTGCACAAGGGAGGAAATGCGCCATTTTGGTGAGTAGATCTACCACGACTAAAACGGCTGTCATTCCTTGGGATTTGGGTAGATCAGTTATAAAATCCATGGAGAGATCCTTCCAGGGTTCATGTGGGACAGGTAGCGGTTGTAACAGTCCTGTTGGTTTTCCTGTTTGTGTTTTTGTCCGCAGACAGACAGAACAGGACTTTACATAGCTTTCAATATCCCTACGCATTTTAGGCCACCAGAAGTCCTTGGCCACGTTCTGAATGGTCTTGCAAATCCCAAAGTGTCCTGCTGTGATGCAATCATGGCACTGGCATAGGATTCTGAGCCTTAATTCTCCTTCTGGCACATATCTGGCTGTTTTGAACCATAATAGTCCATTCCTCCAGTGAAAGGTTACTTCTGAGTCTTGACTTTGTCCCGTCTCCTGCCCATATTTTAGTACGTCTGCATCTTCTTGTTGTGCCTTTTTGAGTTCCTCTTCCCACGAAGACTGGCATGATCCCAACATTAATTTCTCTGGCGGGATCACGTACTGAGGCTGGTCCTCGGATTCACTTTCTTTGTACTGTGGCTGTCTGGATAAGGCATCAGCTCTCTGGTTTTTGGCTTGGGCTTGGTAAGTGATCTTGAAGTTAAACCTGGTGAAGAACTGGGACCATCTTATTTGTCTCTGGTTCAGCTTTCTGGCAGTTTGGAGGCTTTCCAGGTTCTTGTGGTCGGAGCGCACTTCGATCTGATGAGGGGGCCCCTCTAGGTATTGTCTCCAGTTTTCAAAAGAGTCCTTGATGGCCAGCAGCTCCTTCTCCCAAACTGTGTAATTCTTCTCTGCAGGCTTTAACTTCCGAGAGAAGTACGCACAGGGGTGCAGCTCCTTTCCTTCTTGGTCTAATTGCAGAAGGACCCCCCCGATAGCAAAATCTGAAGCATCTGCTTCCACGATGAAAGGGCAGGGCGGGTCAGCAAAGCGCAGAATGGGCTCGGAAGCGAACCTTCTCTTCAGCTCCTCAAAGGCCTGGGTGGCATTCTCTGTCCATTGAAACTTCTTCTTTCCCCTTAAACAGTCAGTCAGAGGAGCTGTCAATTTGGAAAACCCTGGAATGAACTTTCTGTAATAATTGGCAAACCCCCAAAACCGTTGTACATCCTTTTTGGTGACAGGTTGGCCCCAGTCCAATATACAGCTTACTTTCCCTGGGTCCATCTCCACGCCTTCCGCTGAGATTCGATATCCAAGGAAGTCTAGAGACTTGAGGTCAAATCCACATTTCTCTAATTTAGCATACAGGTGATTTTCTCTCAGTCTCTGCAACACCGTCTTCACATGCTGGTCGTGGTCTTCCTGGTTCTTTGAGAACACCAGGATATCATCTAAGTAACAGATTACATATGTGTCCAACAAGTCTCTAAACACGTCGTTCATGAATTTTTGAAAAATTCCTGAACTTCCACAAAGCCCAAACGGCATGACCAGGTATTCATACTGTCCGTAAGCGGTCAACAATCCTGTTTTCCATTCATCTCCCTGCTTCATCCTGATCAGACTGTACACTCCTCTCAAATCCAACTTCGTGAAGATTTTTGCAGAGCGCAGTCGGTCCAGCAACTCTGAGATCAGGGGCAGCGGGTAGCTGTTGGGGATGGTGATCTGGTTCAATGCGCGATAGTCATTACAGGGTCTGAGTTCCCCCCCCTTCTTTTTCACAAACAATAGTGGCGCTCCAGCAGGGGATTGTGAGGGGCGTATGAATCCTCGTCTCAGGTTTTTATCCAGGAATTCCTTCAGGGCCTCCCTCTCATTCTCTGTGAGAGAGTAGATTCTCCCTGATGGGATGCTGGCTCCTGGCACTAGATCAATCGCACAGTCGTAAGGGCGGTGGGGGGGTAAAGTCTCTGCCTCTTTTTCATCAAACACATCTTTGAATTCTTCATACTTTGGCGGCAGGGTCTCTTGCTCGATCTCTTGCACTGCCCCCGCTAAGGTGTTCTTGATTCCTTCAGGTTGACAGTTCTCCTGGCAATACTGTGAGGTGAACCACACCACCGCCTCCTTCCAACTTATTGTGGGTTCATGCTTTGCTAGCCAGGGCATTCCCAGAATCACCTCAAAGTTCGAGAGATCTGACATGTATAGCGAAATGAACTCTTCGTGCCCAGGGATTTGAAGTTTCACTTCCTCCGTGGCTTGTGTCACCCCTCCTGACTTCAGGGGTCTCCCATCGATAGTCTCCACAGCTAGGGGAGCGTCCAGTTTCCACCGGGAAATTCCATGACGCTTGACTAACTTTGCATCAATAAAATTTGTGGAGGCTCCACTGTCAATTAAGGCAGTGGAATTAAACACCACTCCTCTGGAAGTTGTAATCCGAATAGGCAAGACCAACACCCCTTTTGAGGGAGGTTGGATCGTTGGGGGGCCTTTATACAACGCTGCCCCTAGTCCACCGGCCTGCACGTGGACTGGGTGTTCTAGTTTCCCGACGGCTCGGCTTTCCCCCCTTTCAGTCCACAGTCTCTGGCCACATGGCCCGGCTTTGAACAATAAAGGCATAAACGTTCCCGGCGGCGTCTTTCCTTTTCTTCTTCCGACAGTCTTGGCCTAGCCCCTCCCTGTCCCTCAGTTGCATTACCTGCCATCCCTGCAGTGGGAAGGGTCTTGTTGCGGGATGCCGAGGCTGAGTATCTCGGGACCTCCTGCTTCTTTTCCAGGCGCCTTCCTTCCATCCGGTGATCTATCTGTAGGCATAGCCGGATGAGCCCTGGTAGGTCAGCGGGGGGGGAGGTCCTGGCCAACTCATCCAGGATTTCAGCATTTAATCCACTCCGGTACATAAACATCAGGGCGGCGTCATTGTAACCAGTTTCCTGGGACAGAATTTTAAAAGCGTTAGTGTACTCGGAAACAGTCCCTTTAGCTTGCTTCGAGCGCCTAGTTGCCGCGCTACTGTTTCAGCCCTTTGCGGGTCTTGGAACATCTCGGTCATCTCCTGTATAAATCCTCTGTACCTTCCTAAGACAGTATCCTTTCTCACGAGATACGGAGTCACCCATTTTGCAGCTTCTCCCTCCAGGAGGCTAATCACAAAAGCTACTTTAGCCCCATCGTCTGGAAATTCTGTGTGCCTGACATCCAGATATAACTCACATTGAGCCACGAAGGTTGCCAACTGATCACTTTGTCCTGTGTATTTTGGGGGCAATCCAATGGGAACCTTTACTACGGCAGCTGGAGGGGCTGTTCGCATCTGGTCTATCATGGCCTTCAAGGTTTGATTATCCGTCTTCAGCGCCTTGACTGCTGCTAGCAGCGCTTGAACATCCGTCTGCAAATCAGCTACCTTAGTCCTCAAGA
The DNA here is from genome assembly GCF_030035675.1 of Rhineura floridana. Classification (NCBI taxonomy): domain Eukaryota; kingdom Metazoa; phylum Chordata; class Lepidosauria; order Squamata; family Rhineuridae; genus Rhineura; species Rhineura floridana. The sequence goes on along the minus strand of NC_084480.1, from coordinate 169,932,572 downwards.
GTTCCACTTCTTCCGTCTCAGAAGTGGGGTTCGTCCCCCCCGCTGCTCCCTTTGACATCTTGTCCCAGTCAAGTGAAGACAGCGTTGAGGGTGATTTAGGTGGCTCTGTCAAGCTGTCAGGCCCAGGATGTGACTCAGGAACTAGACCAGCGGTTGTGGTTAATTCGTGTTTTATTAGGGTAATGTCCAAACAAAGACTGCGTTTTCTCATGAAGCAATACAGGGATACAGGTCCTGCGGCATTGGGAGAAAGTTGACAGAGCAAGGGACTTCTTCCCGCCTGTTCTTTAAGAAGGGGCCAAACGGGCACGCAATCTTTCGCTCCTCCTTAACTGCCCCTCAGGTACTGCCCACCTTCCCCCCCTTCTCTCCTGTCTTTTCAGCTGTCTGCGTGTGCGCGGTGAGGGGGGAAGCATCACCCCCTCCTCTTCTGAAGTTTCCAATTCCAGGATGGGGGATAGGGGAGGGGCTGATGGTAAACTGCCTCCCCGCTTTTCGGCTGTGAGCAGCCCTCCCTCTTTCCCCTCTTGCTCTGAGCCTGAAAGAGGGGGAGGCGTGAGAATGTCTAGGGAGGGCTCAGGCTCCCCATTGCTAAGCGACCTTATCACTGGCAGTTCCTCTGTTTCGTCTTCACTCCAAAGGGCGGAAGTTCCTCCCCCTTCCCTCTGCCATCCATCCGAATACTCTTCTCCCAACTCTCCGGGATCCAGCTCCCCAGGATTGGGACCCCAGCTCTGCCTTCCGACAGTGTGTGTGCCCCGGTGTGTGTGTTTTTGGCTGGAGTCTCTGGTTTTCGGGGGGCTCCGGCTCTCTGGCTACCACCCCTTACTCTCCGGACTCTCAGCTTCAATTTAAAAAAAAAAGTAAGTTTCTAGGTGGTCTAATTCCCGAGATATACACCAAAACGTAAACCCCCCACACAACTTTTTTTAAAACAGATCCATGCTCTAGCTACAACTCCCATCAGCCCAATCCAGTGGCCATGCTGGCTGGGGCTGATGGGAGTTGTAGTTTAAAAAAGTAACTTTTCAAAGCTCTGGCTGTAACCCCGCCCTTTCATGATTGTAGCCAATGACGCCAGAGTTGTGACTTGTTGATCCAGGCATGCCTAGGCTGAACGTCAGAATATGGTGGCTTTGAGTTTTTTGCAGTTTGCGTAAGTAATATGGCTTAATGTTTTTTCCCTCTTCTGTCCAAGAGTCAGACCCTGGGCTATGAAATATGAAAGTATTTAATCCAATATCTGCTTTTCTGGGAGTAAAGCCATTTCTGGGAGTAAAGCATGTACCTGGAGTAAACCCCATTGAACTCCATTAGGACTTGCTTTTGAGTAGACATGGTTAGGATTGTGCTGTAAATTAATGGGACTTGTGAGTAAACATAGAGCAGACTTGTGTTTGTGTTGTAAATCTCTCTCCCTCCAACCCTATTTTTAAAGAAATTAGGCAGGGTTTATCACAGTTTTTATTATGTAGGAAACTAATACTCATTTTTTTTAAAAATGAATGAAGTTTATTTATTTATTTATTTTTATTATTTGATTTATATCCCACCCTTCCTCCCAGTAGGAGCCCAGGGCAGCAAACAAAAGCACTAAAAACACTTTAAAAATCATAAAAACAGACTTTAAAATATATTAAAATAAAACATCTTTAAAAACATTTTTTAAAGCTTTAAAAACATTTTTTTAAAGAAAAAGTTTAAAAACATATTAAAAAGCAATTTCAACACAGACGCAGACTAGGATAAGGTCTCAACTTAAAGGACTTGTTAAAAGAACAAGTTCCTTATCACTTGAGGCTGCAGTTTTCCCTGGTTGAGTAAGCCCCATTGAATACATTGGGACTTGCTTCTGAGTAAACAAACATAGGATTGCACTATAAATATCTTTACAGGTTATATAAATAAACATATTTGATAGTCATGCTTATATAAATATTTTCATAGAATCATAGAATAGTAGAGTTGGAAGGGGCTTATAAGGCCATCAAGTCCAACCCCCTGCTCAATGCAGGAATCCAAATCAAAGCATTCCAGACAGATGGCTGTCCAACTGCCTCTTGAATGCCTCCAGTGTCAGGAGAGCCCACTACCTCTCTAGTAATTAGTTCCATTGTTGTATGGCTCTAACAGTTAGGAAGCTTTTCCTGATGTCCAGTCGAAATCTGGCTTCTTGCAACTTGAGCCCTTTATTCTGTGTCCTGCACTCTGGGATCATCGAGAAGAGATCCTGGCCCTCCTCTGTGTGGCAACCTTTCAAGTACTTGAAGAGTGCTATCATATCTCCCCTCAGTCTTCTCTTCTCCAGGTTAAATATGCCCAGTTCCTTCAGTCTCTCCTCATAGGGCTTGGTTTCCAGTCCCCTGATCATCCTTGTTGCCCTCTTTTGAACCTGTTCCAGTTTGTCTGCATCCTTCTTGAAGTGCAGAGACCAGAACTGGACACAGCACTCAAGAGGAGGCCTAACCAGTGCTGAATAGAGGGGAACTAATACTTCACATGATTTGGAAACTATACTTCTGTTAATGCAGCCTAATATAGCATTTGCCTTTTTTGCAGCCACATCACACTGTTGGCTCATATTCAGCTTGTGATCAACAACAATTCCAAGATCCTTCTTGCATGTCGTACTGCTGAGCCAAGTATCCCCCATCTTATAACTGTGCATTTGGTTTCTTTTTCCTAAGTGTAGAACTTTTACTTCCACCCAGTTTTGTCATGCTGTGTCCCTATAAGTATCCAATTGCATACTATGGTTGTACAATACTTCCTTTACATTTTAAGTATGCCTTGGGGTAGTCATGGTTCTCCATTGTTTTCATCCTGAGGGGCAGATAGGCTGAGAAATGGTGAGTAGCCCATGGTCACCCACTACACTTTATAGCTTATTTCCATTTTGAAAAATTAATTAAAACAATTTACATGCAGGCAAAATTTATTAAGTGGATTCACACAATATGTGTAAAGCACATCCAACTCGCATTTAAAGCGCATGACTTCCCCTAAAGAATTCTGGGAAGTGTCATTTCCCCCTCACAGTTATAGTTCTCACCACTCTTAACAAACTGCAGTTCCCATGATTCTGTGGTGGGATTCATGTGCTTCAAATGGGTGTTGAATGTGCTTTAAAGGAATGGTGTGGATCTGCCCTAGGTATGATGTTCATTCAAGAGTGAATTGAAAAGAACAATTTTAAAAGATACTTCTTACTCATTTTTCAGACCTCTTTCTGAAGTAAAGGGTCAAATCTGTAAAAACGTTTGGAGCAGCCACGTTAAAAGATAAGGGCAGGGTATTCCAGGCAGGGGGTTGCCAACCCTGCATGGATATGGATGTCTTTGCAGAAGAACCCTAGTCAAGGTTTACCAACAGCACAGTCCAAACTATATCTACTTAGAAGTCAGTCCTGTTGAGTTCTATGGGGCTTAATACCTTAGTAAGTGTGTTTAGAATTGCAGCCTTCAGAAGCCTCCATCTTTACTCCCCAAAGCTCCCATCTAACATCTCCACAACACTATGGTCTTTTGTCTCTGCTGTGGCCTTCTGGTGACTGCCCTAGCCTGAAGGCACTTAACCCTTCTTGCTGAAAGCAAGTAGGCTAGATTAAATGTTCCCTACCCAGGCTCATATATATAAAAGATAAAAGATAAACGGCATTTTGTCAAAAGTATTTTTGTCTACATTTTATACCTCATCCTTGGTTTTCCAAGCTTGGCATGGAATGCTTCTCATACAGAATTAATTTGAAATGCTGCATATTTATTATCATAATCATCATATTCAAAATAAAAAATATATGTACCGCCTTCAAGTTGATTCCAACTTATGGTGACCCTATGACTAGGGTTTTCATGAGGCTGAGAGGCAGTGACTGGCCCAAAGTCACCCAGTGAGCTTCATGGCTATGTGGGGATTTGAACCCTAGTCTCATTTTGTTCTCACAACAACCCTGTGAGATAGTAGGTTAGACTGGCCCAGGCAGGGTTATTCAGTGAGCAAAAATGATGCAAATAGGATCTCTTTTAATTGTGCTATTGACCTGCTTACTTCCACTCTGACTGGGGCATCTTGCAGCATGGGGAAGAGATGGGGGCACATCACAGCTGAAGTCCACCCATATAGGAGCATTATCTCTTGTTTATTACAGAGACGCCTGTTGCAGGTTTTGCTGCTGAGAGCAGCAGTCAGTTAGTGCGGCCACTTGAGTCACAGCTCCTGAGGAGGCAAAACTAGAAAGTGAGGTTCAGAAAGGAGGCCCTGTGCATGAGGAGGAGGAGGGCATGAAGCAGTGCCAGTTGCCCACAGCCACATCTGCAGAACAGCAAGTACCATGGTTTGGCTTTGAGAAAGCTTGTACATTTGTGAGCCAGAGTGGGGGAAATGTTGTTGTACGATGCAATTACTGCCTTCCAAGGATCAAAAATCTGAGATCAGCTGTTTCCTCCTCATCCAATGTGAAGAAACATTTTGAGGTAAGCCTTTGTCATGCTGGTCCTCAAAGAGTGTCCATTGTCTATTTATGTTTAAATTGTGAAGTTCCTCTTCCATTTTTTCTTGGATTCATGCTTTGTTCTTCTTCCTCAGAGGGCACACCCTGAGAAGCTGAGAGCAATTGAAGAAGCAATAAAGGCAAGGAGATGTGGCCTTCCTGAACCAATGCAATACACCCCTCCTCCCAAAATGCTGAAGCAGCAGCAGACAACCCTTGAGAGGTGGGGATCTGGCAGGGAGCCTGTCACCCAGAGCAATCTCGACAGGAGAATCATGGATTTCATTGTAGAGGAGACATTACCACTTCAGACTGTGGACAAACCATCATTCATTAATCTGGTTCGCATTGGACTCCCCAAAGATCTCACCATCATATCTGCCAAGACTCTGAGAGACAGAATTGAGAAGAGAGCATGCCACATGAGAGAAACTCTTGCAAACCGAATGGGTGCTGTGGCATATATAGCAACCACTGCAGATTGTTGGACCAATGGCAAGAAGAGTTACTTTGGGGTAACAGCCCACTGGATCAACCCAACTACCCTGAAACGTGAGGACGAGGCCTTGGCTTGTAAGCGTCTGAAGGGGCGCCATACATACGATGTCCTTTCGTAGTTTGGGGGTTCTTTTCGATCCTTCCTTGTCACTCGAGGCTCAGGTAGCCTTGGTGGCTCGGAATGCGTTCTACCATCTTCGTTTGGTAGCCCAACTACACCCCTATCTTGGCGGTGACGACCTCGCCTCAGTTGTTCATGCTCTAGTGACCTCTAGATTGGACTACTGTAATGCACTCTACGTGGGGCTGCCCTTGAAGACGGTTCAGAAGCTGCAGCTAGTGCAAAACGCAGCAGCCAGATTACTGACAAAGACCAGTCGGTCCTCACATATTACACCTGTTCTGGCCCGTTTGCACTGGTTGCCAATTTGTTTCCGGGCCAGATTCAAGGTGCTGGTATTGACCTACAAAGCCCTACACGGTGTGGGCCCGCAATACCTGATGGAACGCCTCTCCCGCTATGAACCTACCCGTGCACTTCGTTCGACATCTAAGGCCCTCGTCCGAGTACCGAGTCATCGAGAAGCTCGGAGGGTAATGACAAGATCCAGGGCCTTTTCTGTGGTGGCCCCCGAATTGTGGAACAGTCTCCCCGAGGAGGTACGCCTGGCACCTACGTTGTTATCCTTTCGGCGCCAGGCTAAAACCTTCCTATTCTCCCAGGCATTTTAAATGCATTTTAAATACATTTTAAATATATTTAATATATTTTTATGTATTCTAATGTGTTAATTGCTTTAGTTGTTTCTAATATTGTTTAGCGCATCTGTATTTTATATTGAGTGATTTTGCTGATTTACCGTATTATTGTACTATTGTATGTTGTACACCGCCCAGGGAGCCATTGGTTATGGGCGGTTTATAAATGAAACTAAATAAATAAATAAACAAACAAATAAATAAAAGCACTGCATGATGTACATGTGCAGTACAGGATCCACAACAAAGTTATGTGCACTACTCAGCAGCTGAAATGTATGTAATTATTATTTATTTAGATCCCACCTTTCCTCCAAGTTACTTAAGATGGTGCATATGGTTCCCCCCCCTTTCCATTTTATCCTTACACCAACCCTGTGAGATAGGTCAGGCTGAGCCCTTCCTCTTTGTTTGGTTCTGACAGTAGAAATGCACTGGTTAATAAAGAGATGGTAAAAAAATACCAGTGGTGGCAAGATTGTAATAAAGAATGCTGAAAAATTGAATCTGGGAGATTAAGATAAAGAAATAAGAGAATAGGAAGGTCCATGTGATCACGATAGTAATGTCAATGATCTCAGGTATAGTGATGGCAGATTGTTTAAAATATATTATTTATTTATTTTTATTTTTTCATTGCAGTTATTTATATCCTACATTTCAGCAGAGCTTGGAAAAGTTACTTTTTTGAACTACAACTCCCATCAGCCCCAACCAGCATGGCCACTGGATTGGGTTGATGGGAGTTGTAGTTCAAAAAAGTAACTTTTCCAAGCTCTGCATTTCAGGATACAAATCCTTCCAGGGCAGCTATCCATTTTGCTTCAAAAAGACAGAGTTAATCTAAAATACTCAATTATGAGTTTGCAAACATAAAAATAACTGTTTAATATTCCATAAGATAAAATATACACTAAAATATAGACAAATATTGAGAATGCATCCCTACATTCTGCTTATAGGCTTAGGGTGCAATCCAATTTGTATTTACGCCGGTCTTAGGAGAGTTGGGTATGGTGGACCCCTGGCTGAGCTGGCAGCCGGCAGAAGCCCCTCAGCCATGGCAGAGCTGGGACAACGGGGATCTGCCGGGTAATCCCAGCCCCATTGAAGGGGTGCCAGTGGAAGGCCTTAGAAAAGAGTGGTGCAGTATGTGTCAGGAGGAGCCAAGGTGGGACTTACACAACATCTAACTCCCATTCAGGGTGCTTGCGTGGGTCCCAATCGAGGTCAAGGTTACAACAATAAAAAGATCAGTCTCAGAAAATAATTATAATGGAAATCAGTGGGGACCACTCACTTGCTAGTAAGGGTACTTGTGAGAGCCAGCTTTTTTTTTTCCATTTGTGCATGCAGCTCCCGGCTGAGCCTATGTTTAGCTATCCCGGTGGCTCCCAAATGGATGCAGCAGAGCTTTTTGCAGGCTCTTTCTCCTCCAGCACCAGTTTCCCATGAATTGGACTGCACTGCCCATGCCAACTGAAAGTGAGTGCTCCTTAGATGAATTGGCCAGACATGTTTCAACATAAAGTATTCTTCAGTGGCCAAACATTTATAATCTAATACAAAAATACATGTATTTTACAGTCAGTATAACCACTGTACAAGATCTACTCAGCCACTGTAATTACCTTTTTGTTTTGAGTGCCCTGTTGTCTGGGTCTTGGTTCAGGTGTGTATCCAGTGGTGTTAAACCTTGGGGAATTTTGCGAGCCGGTTGTTAACAGGAGGGATCCTGCCTGTTGGTACGCTCAGAGAGAGAGAGAGAGAGAGAGAGAGAGAGAGATTGGGCGGTCTCTCGGATCCACCCCCTCAGCCACAGGACGGTGTGACAGACCCGCTGCGAGGGAAGCTCAGAGGCGGCATCAACAGCCGTTCTCTTTTGCTGTCGTTAGCGGCGCGTTGCATCCGGGCCTCTCCCGCCTGCCCCCACCCCCTATCTCCCCTCGTGTCAGGGGTCGGGAGCATCGAGCGCCACCGCCGCCCTCCCCCGGCCATAATCCCGTCTGCCTGTCGCCTTGGAAGCAGGAGGAGTTGGGGCGGCGGCTGCCATTGCCAGAGGGGGCTCTGAAAGGGTGGAGGCGGACAAGATGACCATCCGCTGGCAGAACTCCCCCAGCCAAGTGCGGGAGTGCACAGTGAGTAGCCGCCTGCAACGACGGGCCCTTTCAGGGCTGGCACTGCCTCTTTTTCTTACTCTCTCTCGTCCTTGCAAGCGGCACCAAGTGTGGTTGTTTTACACCTTGCGTTTTACACCAGCAGTTTTTTTAAAAAAGTTCCTTGTCATAAGTTTGCCCAGTGCTCCCCCTCCCACAAACTTAAGAAAACTGTTTCACTTTTTTTGCTTATTTTGTGTACCTGCTCTTTGCAGTCACAGCTGAGGCTGCAATCCAATACATACTTACCTGAGAGTAAGTCCCATTGAACCCAGTGGAGCTTACTTCTGAGTAGATGTTTATTGGATTGCAGCCTTAGTGACAAAACCCAATCTTTTAAGCACTGTGTTGTTGTGAAGGCAAAAAAATAAAGGTAATAAAATCATTAACCAGGTTGCACTTCTCCAGTGTTAGTGACTGGAAGTGTGTGGTCAGAGTCTCCATCTCCGAGGAGGACTGACCTAAGATGTTTCTGTTTGGGAGCCAGAGAATCTAGTTCTCTTTCTCCTGCTTCAAGGCAGATGGAATTTAACAATAAATACCAGTTTACTACCTTTGTAATAGTATCACTCTTCCTAATAGTTGGACCAGATTGTCTCTAGAGAGGGATTCTGCGTTCTGCTTAGCCCAGGTATATGGTATAAGATATATGATTTTATGGTCTAAAGCTTTATATATGCTGGGTTAATATTTATTAGTTGCTGATCATCACACTGGGATCCTTTTGAGAAGGGAAGTTTGGAAATAACATGAAAAAATGAACAAACATATCTGACTCTACTGGGCAAAGGTAATGTAGGTCAAATGTATTCATAGGACACTTTTGCAGTCACCTTTCATTTCAGCAAATAAAATACTGGTTGGCTGACATTTGGCTTACTTAGAACTTTTTCGCTTGGAAAATCTTACCCTTGGCTGTACAGGGGAGGGGAACAGCACTTGCTGGCGTGCTGGATCCTAGAAGTTGCTGAGTTTATAATGTCACCACTTGATTATGCTGGCTTCTTTTGTCATAGCTAGGTTATAGGCTTATAAATTGTTGCTGTTATGTGCCTCTAAGTCGACTACGACTTATGGTGACCCTATGAATCAGCGACCTCCAAGAGCATCTGTGATGAACCATCCTGTTCAGATCTTGTAAGTTCAGGTCTGGGGCTTCCTTTATGGAATCAATCCATCTCTTGTTTGATCTTCCTCTTTTTCTACTTCCTTCTGTTTTTCCCAGCATTATTATCTTTTCTAATGAATCATGTCTTCTCATTATGTGTCCAAAGTGTGATAACCTCAGTTTCATCATTTTAGCTTTGTGAGGGGATTAGGAATTTCCTAACAACTCTCAGCACCCTTCACAAACTACAGTTCCCAGCATACTTTGGGGGAAGTCATGTTTAAAGTGGAACAATAGTGGAATGAATGTACAGTGTGAATGCAGCCCTGGACTAGTTCTCAGTACTTGACATGTGTTTGTTTGGACTGTGCTGTATCTGCAACTCTGCCCACATTGGTGTTGCAGCCATTTGTGTTCTGTCACACCCCCATGACAGCCATTTTATGACTGGCGCCCATAACTCTTTCTCCAAAATTCCAAATGTGCCCACTGGATCAAAAAAGTCTATGGGTACCACCATGAACAGCTTGGGTGAGGCCTGCACGGAGATGAAGCGGGAGTACGACCAGTGCTTCAACCGCTGGTTTGCCAAGAAGTTCCTGAAGGGAGAGGGTGGCGACAGCAGTGGAGGCGACCCCTGCACCCAGCTCTTCAAGCGCTATCAACTCTGCACTCAGAAAGCTATTAAGGAGAAAGGCATACCCATTGAAGGGCTGGAATTCATGGGCCGCAGCAGAGGAAAATCTTCCTGACCATGATGACAACAGAAAAATTATTTTGAACATTAAAAAAAAGCAAAATTCTAAATCTTGTTGCTGTTGAACAAGGGCTCTGCCATCTGTGCAGATGGTGCAATTCAAGGACTGTTCTCCACAGCAGCATCTGCCTCATGGAGCCAGGAGCCAGTTTCATATTTACTGACAACTGGGTGTGGCTTTTTTATCATCTGTGTATGTGTGTGGTGGGACTCTCAGTTTTACAGCTGAATGTGTTTCTAACAAAGGAAGTAGGGAGAAATGTATTCCTGGTTTATGATCAGCTGATTCTTTTTATTTAGCTAATCTTAACTGTAAATGTTAAAATGAATGTTACTGTAAACTGCCCAGAGAGCTTCGGCTATGGGGCAGTATAGAAATACAATAAATAAATAAATAAAATATGCTCTTTTTTTCCGGAGAGCCTGTTGTTAAACATTTACCAGCACACCACTGTGTTTATCCAACTTTGATGTGATTATGGAAGGGGTGTGCAAGTAGTGCCCCCTCCCCATGTGGAGGCTTGGACAAACATTGTGTTATGGAAAACCAAAGTCTGTGTGAAAGTACATATTTGAGAATGCCATCAGTGTAATCCTAAACACACTTAATAAATAATATCGAACTTGCACATCACAAAATATATTACGGTCATGTCCATAAGCACCAGGAGGGTAGTCGCCCAGGGGGTCTTGGTCCCTCTGCTTTTTTGGGAGCAGGGTCCTATGTCTCCAAGCATCCTACAATCAGCATGAAAAGGGAGTGTGTTAGTCACTGAGAAGAGTCTTCTAATATGCTTCCTTGCCTTCCCTGCTGATTGGAGCCAATCAGAGTGAAAGGAGGTGAGTCAGCCACTGAGAAGACTCTTCTCGGTTGCTAACGCTCTCCACTTACATGCTGATTGGCTCCTAGAGATGTTTGTTGTTGTGAGAGAATGCATTAACAAAGATCTCATTCTTAATCCAGGAGCAAAAAAGGGTGTATGTGGCTGCAACTATCATGAAGGGACTCTGCACTACTGAATTTTCTACTAAACAACTGATAAATACCTATGTAACTTTGTGTCTGGAGACTTATTATTAAGAATCACTTTCCATAATTGTAAGGAGGTATGTCCACACGCATGCATCCCAGGCACCTAAATGAGGGGTGAGAGCAGCATAGGGACATAAGCAGATGGGGTTCCCAAACTTTTCTTCTACATAGACCACTGGAAAATTGCTGAGGGTCTGAAAGTATCTGAAAATTTACTATGGGCATATGCAAGATAATTAACTCCCATTAGTGATAAGAGCAAGAATGTATAATTATTATTTTAATTAAAACAAGAGGTTTATCAGTACTTTGAAGAGGTTGTTGTTGTTATGTGCCTCCAAGTCGACTATGACTTATGGCAACCCTATGAATCAGCAACCTACAAGAGCATCTGTCATGAACCACCCTGTTCAGATTTTGTAAGTTCAGGTCTGTGGCTTCCTTTTTGTGATCAATCCATCTCTTGTTTGGTCTTCCTCTCTTTCTACTCCCTTCTGTTTTTCCCAGCATTACTGTCTTTTCTAGTGAATCATGTCTTCTCATTATGTGTCCAAAGTATGACAACCTCAGTTTCATCATTTTATCTTCTAGTGACAGTTCTGGTTAGTTTGGTCTAACACCCAATTATTTGTCTTTTTTGTAGTCCATGGTATGCACAAAGCACTCCTCAAACACCACATTTCAAAGGAGTTGCTTTTTCTCTTATCCACTTTTTTCACTGTCCAACTTTCACATCCACACATAGAGACTGGGAATACCATGGTCTGAATGATCCTGACTTTAGTGTTCAGTGATACATTTTTGCATTTGAGGACCTTTTCTAGTTCTCTCATAACTGCCCTCCCCAGTCCTAGCCTTCTTCTGATTTCTTGAGTATTGTCTCCATTTTGGTTAATGACTGTGCCGAGGTACTGATAATCCTTGACAAGTTCAATGTCCTCATTATCAACTTTGAAGTTACATAAATCTTCTGTTATCATTACTTTAGTCTTCTTGACATTCAGCTGTAGTCCTGCTTTTGTGCTTTCCTCTTTAACTTTCATCAGCATTCGTTTCAGATCATTACTGGTTTCTGCTAAGAGTATGGTATCGTCTGCATATCTTAAATTACTGATATTTCTCCCTCAATTTTCACACCTCCTCATCTTGGGCCAATCTCGCTTTCCATATGATGTGTTCTGCATATAGATTAAACAAATAGAATGATAAAATACACCCCTCTCTTACACCCTTTCCGATGGGGAACCAATTGTTCTCTCCATATTCTGTCCTTACACTAGCCTCTTGTCCAGAGTATAGGTTGTTCATCAGAACAGTCAGATACTGTGGTACCCCCATTTCTTTTAAAACCGTTCCAAAGTTTTTCATGATCTACACAATCAAAGACTTTGCTGTAATCTGTAAAGCACAGCGTGATTTTCTTCTGAAATACCTTGATCCATTCCATTATCCAGCGTATGCTTGCAATGTGATCTCTGGTGCCTCTTCCCTTTCTAAATCCAGTTTCAATTTTTTTTTCTGGAGAGCCAGTTGTTAAATATTTACCAGCACACTACTGGGTGACACCCAGAGCCGCCCCTAGGCACCGGGAAGTGGGGCAGTTGCCCCGGGCCCCATGCTTTGGAGGGCCCTGCACTTGGTGATATAGAGAAGCTGGGCTGTGGTGGGGTTTTTTCTTTATCTTCAGCCCTGCAGCAGCTGTCTCGCCAGCCACTTCCCTCTTGGGGAATCTCCCAGTCTTCAGCTGCCAAGCGGTTTTTCCCCCCATCCTGCCTGGCCTGCCCGCTCATCAGCTGTGAATTTTAGGCAGGAGGTTTGAATCCCCTGCCTGCTCTTGGGCTGCGTGCCTGAGTGGCTTCCCAGGCAGACTGGGGGGAAAACCGCTCTGCAGCCAAAGAGCAGGAGATTCAAACCTCCAGCCCAGGCAAGCACTGCCTCTGTAAACCTGCTGCATGCAGCGGGTTTACAGAGGCAGCGCGAGTGGCGTACCAAGGGGGGGTCAGGGTGCAAGATGGACTAGGGTTACCAGGTGTCCGATTTTCAGCTGGAGTTTCTGGTTTTGGGGGGTCCCTTCCGGGTCTCCAGCTAATTTACCTTAATCTCCGGACTCTCAGTTTCAATTTTTAAAAAAAACCTAAGTTTCTAGGTCGTCTGGTTCCCGAGATATACACCAAAACGTCAGGCCCCCCCCACAACTGTTTAATCTGTTTTTTAACTGTTTTTATCTGTATAGCAGCTTTTAGCCAGAGCTTGGAAAAGTTACTTTTTTAAACTACAGCTCCCATCAGCCCCAGCCAGCATGGCCACTGGATGGGGCTGATGGGAGTTAATAGTTCAAAAAAATAACTTTTCCAAACTCTGGCCTATAATCCCGCCCTTTCAGGATTGTAGCCAATAAGGAGAGCCAGGCTTGTGATTTGTTGACCCAGGCAGTGCTTAGGCTTCATTACAACGTCAAAATTGTGGTTTTGAGGTCTTCAGTTTGAGTAAGTAAGAATATGGGTTAAAGTTTTTTTCTCTTGTGTGTAGCATGCAGTCAGACCCTGGGCTGTTGGAGAGGGCAGTGCTTTGAAAACCTTTCCAATATGAAAGCTTTAATCCAATACTTGCTTTTCTGGGAGTAAAGGAATGCTGATCCCATGTACCTGGAGTAAACCCCATTGAATTCATTAGGACTTACTTTTGAGTAGACAACGGATTGTGCTGTAAATTAATGGGACTTCTGAGTAAACATAACAAAAAAATGTGTTTGTGTTGTAAATCTTTCCCTTCCCCTCCAATCCTATTTTTAAAACAATTAGGCAGTATGTATAAATGTAAATACATTTAGGCTGTGTGTATGATATTGTAATTTAAAGGTGTAATTTGATTTTGCTAGTTGTTTATGTCACTACTATTGCCATTACATTCAATGATATATGGGAATTATGATTTACGAGTAACATTAGTACAAAAAACATTACTAAGGATTCTGTATGGTCTGGTATAGGAGGAGGTCCATGGGGGTGACACCATGAGTTACTGCACTGGGTGACACCAACCCTAGCTATCTCAGTTCTAAACCATTGTGAAGGCTGTAATCAAGTAGATGAGTCTGAACAGGCTGACTCTGAATCCAGAAAAAATGGAAGGGGTGGGGCCAGCTAGCACCATCTCTGCTGTCTCTTGTGCTATTCTGATCACATATGGGAAATGAACACCAGAATAGGGCTTCTGTCTTTTCTGGATTCAAATCCAGCCTGTTTTTCATCTACTTGATCAACAAGGAATATTCCCCCTGCCTATCTCACAATGAAGGTCATCCACCAGAGGTGTTATAGTTATTTCAGGGTGAAGATGCAGGTGCATTCTAAAGAGTGGTGAGTTTGAGTATATAGCCCTGTATTTCTGAGGCATTTCTTTTCAAGACAGAGAAAGTGTGGTCTTCAAATCACGTTGAGCAAAATTAAAAATCTTTCATCAATAAGTACCAGAGCCTGCTCTCCTCTTTGTTTGATTTCTCAAATCATTTTTACCACACTTTAGAATGCTTTTTTGTCCGGCATCTGCTAACATCAATTGGCACTTTAGACCCTTTGGAAGCCCACTGTGAATTGTCTGCCAAGCACTTTGAGGATAAAGTTACTCGCCTCTGTAGCAATCTTGATGCACATATGCTGTAATCCCCACCCAGTGAGATGTCCAGTGCAATGTCTGCTGCAGCTTCTTGGGATCAGTTTCAGTTGATGTGGCCTCATGACATGGACAGGGTGCTTGTGATGATGCAGCCAGCAACATGTCCTCTCAACCCTTACCCTTCTTGGCTTATTAAAGCTTGCCTAGGGGATATGACCAAGTGGATCCAGGGTGTGGTCAATGCATCTTTGAGAATGGTTCAGCCACCTGAAAGAGGTGGTGATCTGACTGCTCCTGAGAAAGCCCACCCTGGACCCACTGGTTTGTGACAACTACTGCCTGGTTGCAAATGCCCCTTTTTAGGGAAGGTGATTGAAAGGGTTGTGGAGCAGCAATTGCAAGTATTCTTGGATGAAACAGATTATCCTGACCCATTCCAACCTGGGTTCAGTCCTGGTTATGGGATTGAATCCGCCTTTTATCTGGAGAAGGACAGGGGGAGTGCAACCCTGTTATTCTTGATCTCTCAGCGATTTATGATGCAATTGACCATGATATCCATTTTTCACTCTTTCCTGTTCAGGAAGGTATCTTGTCTTTTCTGCTTGACTAAAAAATAAACCAGGGTAGTTGAATAGTCAGATCTCTCAATTCCTCATTTTTCCAATCTTAAAGTCAGTTCTCCACATTTCTGCAGCATTTTGGATTTGTGAAAAATCTTCATGAAAATTCCTCAGCATATTTGTGGAAATTTCTCCTAATAAATGCATTTTTGAGCAATGTACATGTTTTTGCAAGAAATTTCTCCTTAATATAATGTATGTTATTTTAATTAATATATTAATTTTATTGCACACTTTTCCCTAATACATGCATAGGAAACATTGTTTGGTTGGTGAACTGCATTGCAAAATTTGGATGTGTGAATTTCAAAGGATGTGTTCTGGTTCGCATATTGTTTTGGAAAGTGCAAATTTTATAGATATGGCTTTAAATGTGAATTGATTGGATTTCTCCCCCATCCCCATGTACCCCTAAGTGTGCAAAGGATTGTATCCAGTTTCCCTTTTACTGAACATTTCCTGATAATTGAAGATGTTTCTTTGGCCATTGTCCTGCTGCTGAGCTTAGATAGTGGTATAAGTATAGATTAGAGAGCAGATGGTTGTATAAATGAAGAACGCCTCTTTTGAGACACTTAGATCCACTGTCCAGTGTGGGTTGGGGAGATTCTCATATGGTTTGAGTTGCAACTGATACTACAACAGCTGTTTTTCATTCTATAAATTAGATTTTGAAAACCAGTGGATTGCACGTTTCAGCTATAGGGTTTTTTAGAAATAAATAAATTAAAGGATCAACAAAAATAATTTCCCACTTGCCACAGGGAGATGAGCTGATAGATGAAAAGATGACAGATTAGATCATGAAGTCAAAGTCTAACTGGAAATGGATAACTCCATTTCACAGTCCTAGGCTTTTTCCTACAACTCTGAATCTCTGTCAGCTGTATAGTTTACTTTGATTCAATGTTATATTACCTGCTGGTTTTCTTGCCTTGTCCTAAAAGTATATTGCCTTTTGAGCTACTTAGAATTATCAATTATAGAACAGAGAACAAAGAACTTGCACCTTGAATGATATAAACACTTGTGAGTTTATTTATTGACACACCTGTACTGAGCATCTGTAAACTTCTATTTAGATGTATAGAAGGCTCTTCCCTCTCAACCCCTCCTCGATTTTGGTTTCCTGTTATAATGAAGGGAAATGAGAGATTGCAGCTGAGACAAATAACAGTTTGGACCCCAGTCATCTGATGTGAAGGACCAAGGACTGATTTGCTACAGTACACCTATTTCCTTCTAGCCACTTATATGCAGCAAATAATACATTGTATAGTTTGCCTTGCTTAATTAGAAATAACAATACAGCCATCGGGTTTCAGGCCTGGGTTTGGCACAGAGACAGCCTTGGTCACCCTGTACGATGACCTTTGTCGGGAGAAAGACAGGGGAGTGTAACTCTGTTGATTCTCCTTGATTTATCAGCGGCTTTTGATACCATCGACCATGGTATCCTTCTGGGGAGACTCGCTGATTTGGGAGTTGGAGGTACTGCTTGGCAGTGGTTCCTCTCCTACTTGGCGGGTAGTCTCCAGAAGGTAGTGCATGGGGAGTACTGCTCGGCACCCTGGACTCTCCAGTATGGAGTTCCGCAGGGGTCAGTTCTATCTCCCATGTTTTTTAACATCTAGTGGGAGGTTCTTCTGACCAGATGGTGGATGTTCAACCTGTCCTGGATGGGGTTGCACTCCCTCTGAAGGAGCAGGTTCGTAGTTTGGGCGTTTTTTTAGAACCTTCCTTGTCACTGGAGGCTCAGGTAGCCTCGGTGGCACGGAACGCTTTCTACCAACTTCGGTTGGTGGCCCAGCTACACCCCTATCTGGACAGAGACAACCTCGCTTCAGTTGTTCATGCTCTGGTAACCTCCAAATTAGATTACTGTAACGCGCTCTACGTGGGGCTGCCTTTGAAGACGGTTCGGAAACTGCAGCTCGTGCAAAATGCAGCGGCCAGATTATTAACAGGGACCAGGCGGTCCGAACATATAACGCCTATTCTGGCCCATTTGCACTGGCTGCCTATAGGTTTCCGGGCTCGATTCAAGGTGCTGGTTTTAACCTATAAAGCCTTACACGGCATGGGACCACAATACTTGATGGAACGCCTCTCCCGATATGAACCTACCCGTACACTACGTTCATCATCGAAGGCCCTCCTCCGGGTGCCTACTCAGAGGGAAGCTCGGAGGATGGCAACAAAAAAGAGAGTTTTTTCAGTGGTGGCCCCCGAATTGTGGAACGATCTCCCTGTTGAGGTACGCCTGGCGCCAACACTATTATCTTTTCGGCGACAGGTTAAAACCTTCCTCTTCTCCCAGGCATTTTAACTCATTTGAACTCTTTTTAACTTTTAACATTTAATATTTAATATCTTAACTTTTTAATATTTTTAACATTTAGTATGTTAGTCTACTAGTATTCTAGTATTTGCGTGTGCCTAAATTGTTTATATCTGGTTTTATTGTATATTGCTGTTCTGTCTGTTTTGAACCACCCAGGGAGCTTCGGCTATGGGGCGGTATAGAAATCTAATAAATAAATAAATCTGCCACCTCTCTGGGTGCTTCCAGATGGAGCTTTATTGTAGAATCAGTACTGCTCATGCACACAAGTTTGTGTCCTGTATGCATGAATCGAGCTCGGAAACATACAGGCAGCCAGTGCAAGTGGACCAGAATCGGTTTTATATGTTCGAATAGTCTGGCCACTGCATTTTGCACAAGCTGCAGTTTCCAAACTGTCTTCAAAGGCAGCTCCACGTAGAGTGCATTGCAGTAATCTAATTTGGAGGTTACCAGAGCATGGACAACTGAAGCCAGGTTATCCCTGTCCAGATAGGGACGTAGTTGGGCCACCAACCGAAGTTGGTAGAAGGCACTCGTGCCACCGAGGCTACCTGAGCCTCAAGTGACAGAGATGGTTCTAGGAGAACCCCCAAGCTACGAACCTGCTCCTTCAGGGGGAGTGCAACCCCATCCAGAACAGGTTGGACATCCACCATCTGATCAGAAGAACCACCCACTAGCAGGATCTCAGTCTTGTCTGGATTGAGCCTCAGTTTATTAGCCCTCATCCAGTCCATTGTCGTAGCCAGGCACCGGTTCAGCACATTGACAGCCTTACCTGAAGAAGATGAAAAGGAGAAATAGAGCTGCGTGTCATCGGCATACTGATGGCAACACACTCCAAAGCTCCGGTTGACTGAACCCAATGGTTTCATGTAGATGTTGAACAGCATGGGGGACAGAACTGACCCCTGCGGAACCCCATACTGGAGAGTCCAGGGTGCCGAGTAATGTTCCCCAAGCACCACCTTCTGGAGGCGACCTGCCAAGTAGGAGTGGAACCACTGCAATGCAGTATCTCCCACTCCCAACTCAGCTAGTCTCCCCAGAAGGATACCATGGTCGATGGTATCGAAAGCCGCTAAGAGATCAAGGAGAATCAACAGTCACACTCCTCCTGTCTCTCTCCCGACAAAGTTCATCATACAGGGCGACCAAGGCTGTTTCCGTACTAAAACCAGGCCTAAAACCCGACTGAAATGGATCCAGATCCAGGTCTCATCCAAGAGTGTCTGGAGCTGGTCTGCAACCACTCATTCCAGGACCTTGCCCAGGAATGGAACATTTGCTACCGGCCTATAGTTATTAAGATTTTCTGGGTCCAGGGAAGGTCTCTTCAGGAGTGGTCTCACTACTGCCTCTTTCAGGCAGCCAGGGACCACCCCCTCTCGCAGAGAGGCATTACATTTTTATTGTTTGGATGGCAATGGGAAAGTTTGGATTTTTTCAAGCAGCAGAATGTCTTGGGACACTTCACCACTATTTCAGCAAAATTCTAGAACACTAACTTAAATTTGAACTTATGTTCTAATTGAAATGCTTCTTTAATGTTCTCAATTATGGACCACTGTGCTGAAGGGTTCAGAAGTGAAATTAAGAAAGATAGTAAGAATTGTATCCAACATAGCACTAAGTCACACTTCTGTCAGTGAGAGGATTTCCACTTGTGCAATGGACTGTCCATCTCTCCTCTCCCATGCCCCCCAAATTTCTTCATGGGGTTCTCCCAACCCTCCAGAGCAGGTTTGGGGAGGGCATGGGGCACACGCACGGGAGGAGAGGGTCCCATTGCACAAGTGAGTGCTTAGCACAACAGTGGATACAACCCTAAATGTTGAAAGATGATGTTTAACACCATTTTCGTAAGTTTAAGATTTTAGAATACAATGGCTTTCAAAAGATTTTTTCTTTGTTTTTTGTTTAACATTTAAAGTTTGTTTTTCTTGCCATTTGTTCTTTAATAGGATCAGTGCCATGGGCAGGATGACCCATTCAGCCTTCTTTCATACATTACATACCCCTCTGCCAGTGGAGCCTTGTCTATGAGGACAAATGGGGTATTGCTCTATCAAACTAAATCTGCCCTCAGCCAGTCCCCACTTGCATACCTCCTTACTTGCAACCAGTCTAAGGGGTGGCACTGGCTGTCAGCCTCCTCCTCCTTAGTCTCAGTGTTGCCTTTGTAATGCACAGCAGGGAGGAGGGTGAGAATTGGTTGAACTCCACATGTCATTGGCTCTGGCTCCCCTTATTGTTGCCCTCCTTGCCTTCTGCCCTGCCATTCCCAATGGGCACCAGCCTCCTCTGCCGTCTGCTAAGCAGAGACAGGAGAGACTAACTCAGATTGCTGATATTAGCCATGGAGCTGATACTCCAAGTTACAAAAAATGTGGCCCTTCCAATTTCCCTCTGCCCTACTACCTTGCTAAAGTCAGAGGAAAAAGAGAATGCATTTCTGCTGTTGAGTCTCTGCAAAGTGCAAGCCCATAAATTATCACCCAGACACAAAATTCTCAACTGTAAAATCTTTTAGCTAAAATGTTCCAGTACATCTCACCCAGCCAGATTTTAGAAACATAGTCATGTATCTCTCTCCCCCCGCACACACACACAAGGGGGCATGAACCAGCCAAAGTTGAGAACTTTTAAGCATCATTATTTCAGTGGAAGTGTTAAATATGTCCACATCAAATATCAGGGGGACTTAAAAGAGCTTAACTTTGGCAGAATTTATTTCCGATCTGTGCCACTCTTCCATGTATTCACTGCTAAAGTAAGTAAATTTTTATTTTGATCACAGACCAGTTACATGTATTCATGGCTAAGGGCTTATCTACATGGTGGGTTATTGTGTGTTTTCTGCCACTCACAATCTGCATCGTTCTTATGACATTACCGGCCAACAGAAGCTATCACACAATTTCTCCACTGTAAATACATACTAACCCAATCCGCTGATAATAAGAAAAGTGGAGAAAAATATGTCTCCACTCCACTCTAGTAGTGGTTGCAGATGCTTTGCTTTAGTGTTTTTAGGTGGGTGTGTCAACTGTTACTTTTTCATACATCCCTTTTCACGTGCACTATATCCTCCCTTCATTCATTTTGCTTCCAGTGCATTGACAAGCAACTTCCAGCTGCTGTTCTCAGTTCTGCTGGCCTTTTTATGTTGCTGAGACTACTGACAGTGTTCTACAGCTATTTACTACAAGAAGCAGACCGGCTGGCAGATGAATGGGTTTTTTTTCTTTTTTCTTTTCCCCCTAACTTGTGCTCAAATGTGTAATACTGCTCAAAGGCTGGTACTTACAGCTCTACTCACATAGGTGACATCACCTATTTCTCCCTTATTTTCAGACACCTAAAAAGAGTGGGGAGGTTGTTATTTTTTTCCCTTTTCCCCTAACAAAGGTGAAACACTCCTTAAACAAAGGTTTGTACTTCCAACTGTATCAACTCAAAATAAACTTGTCCAGCTCCTTTCTTTGTAATTGCCATGCTGGGTACCCAGTTTAATATATCTAAAGGCAGGTGATTATCTGGTGATGCATTAGGAGACTAGCCCTTCAATCTCAGCTTGCTGGAGCACTTAAGTATCTTTTGTGTAGATGAAAGTTGAAAAGTATCAACATATAAGAATGCAAAGCAGAAATAATAGCACCAATACATATAAATTTAAAAGTCATAGATCATCTAGCACAGCATATTACAATTGCTAAAACAGGAATAAAACCAATTCATTTGCCCACAAAGACTGTTGGCAATTTGAATGAGGTACAGTAGGGGACAAAGTTTCAGAACTTTTGATCTAGAATGTTTACACTAATTTTCAGTCCTCTGTATTGATCTGCCTTGTGGAAATTCAGAAATCCATGCATGCCCAGTTACCTAGCAACCACAGGCAGTGAAAATAACACTTCAGGTGTTTTTTTTAAATGGACGCTGAAACAAACTGAGCATGCTTCGTTCCCTAGCAACCAGAGTGAGTGGAAATCTAAAATTAGAGGGTGTGGTCATTAGGAAATTGCGTGATTGATCTTTCATAGAGGTAGGACTCTGGTATGAATTGAAAAGACAATGTTTGCAGCTAGCATTGAGCACTCACTGGAGACAGTGCAAACAGAAAACAGAGTTAAAAAACGTGACTTTAGTAAGAAGTAATGCTCCTGTGTGGATAAGCCCTAAGTTTGTTCCATTCCTTTTTTGCATGAATCCGCAAGGTTTCTCTTTTACAAAATCAACATGAAAGTGCATATTTAAATGACATTTAAACACACATTTTGAACATATATTGCCCTACATACATTTTAAATGTAATTTCTCTCTTAAGTATAAATATTTATTTATTTTATCCTAGCACCATTTTTGAGTGAACTGCATTGCAAAATTCAGAGAAGTGTGAAATCAGAAGGATAAAACAATGTTCCAATCCACACATTAGTCCACGAGGCCAGTTCATAGCAGAATCGGGAAATAACTAATTTTTCAAGCATCCCTATATTAATTGCTTTACTATTTAATTCTGTAGCCTGTATAATTAATTTCAACTCACTAGCTTCTTTCAATATATATTAACCAGCAACTGTCCAGTGCAGAAGAACAGGTATTTCAGTATTATTTATTTATTTGTTTATTGAATTTCTTAGTCGCCCATCTGGCTGGCTATCCAGCCACTCTGGGCGACGTACAAAATAAACATACAAATAAAATAGGCATAAAAAATCTGGAAACAAGAATAATAAAATCTAGCCCACCCCAAAAGCCTGCCTGAAGAGCCAGCTCTTCACGGCCCAACGGAAACTCATTAAGGAAGGGGCATGGCGGAGATCATTTGGGAGGGAGTTCCACAGGGTGGGGGCTACAATTGAAAAAGCCCTCTCTCTAGTCCTCACCAGTTTGGCTGTTTTGACTGATGGGATAGAGAGAAGGTCTTTTGAGGCTGATCTTGTTGGACAGCATGGCTGATGATGCTGGAGTCGCTCCTTCAGACAGACTGGGCCAAAACGGTATAGGGATTTAAAGGTCAAAACCAACACCTTGAATTGGGCCTGGCAAGCAACTGGTAACCAGTGCAACTCTTTTAGCACTGGAGTGATGTGATCTCGCCGGCAGCTGCCTTTGATCAGGCGTGCCGCCGCGTTCTGTACCAGTTGCAGCTTCTAGACCATTTTCATGGGTAGCCCCATGTAGAGTGCATTACAGTAGTCTAAGCAAGAGGAGACCAAGGCATGCACCACTGATGGGATTGGGAAGGTAGGGACACAGCCTCTGTATCAGATGGAGTTGATACAGTGCTGCCCGGCTCACAGCCGAAACCTGAGCTTCCATGGACAGTTGGGAGTCAAGAATGACCCCCAGGCTGTGGACCTGGTCTTTCAGGGGCAGTTGTACCCCATTGAGCACCAGGTCCAAATCCCCTAACCTTCCCTTGTCTTCCACAAGCAGTACCTCGCTTTTGTCAGGGTTCAGTTTCAGCTTATTCTTTCCCATCCAGCCACTCACTGACTCCAGGCACTTGGACAGGGTTTCTACAGCCAACCTCGGTGAAGATTTAAATGAGAGATAGAGCTGTGTGTCTATTGGTGACACTGCAGCCCAAATCTCCTGATGATAGCCCCCAGCAGCTTTATATAGATGTTAAATAGCATCGGGGAGAGGATGGAGCCCTGCGGCACCCCACGAGTGAGAGGCCAAGGATCCAAAACCTCATCCCCCAATGCTACTCTTTGGTGCCTATCAGAGAGGACGGAACGGAACCACTGCAGTACAGTGCCCCCTATGCCTAATCCCTCCAGGCGGTCCAACAGGATACCATGGTCAACGGTATCAAAAGCCGCTGAGAGATCCAGGAGGACGAGGAAAGTGCATTCACCCCTATCCAACGCTCTCCTCATATCATCCACCAAGGTGACCAAGGCTGTTTCAGTCCCATGTCCAGGCCTGAAGCCCAACTGAAATGGGTCCAGATAATCCGCTTCCTCCAAGTGCTCTTGCAACTGCTTCGCCACCACCCGCTCGACCGCCTTACCCAAGAATGGTAAGTTTGAGATTGGGCAAAAGTTGTTCAGATCTTGGGGATCCAAGGAGGGCTTCTTTAGAATTGATTTTATTACTGCCTCCTTGAGAGCTGATGGCATCACACCCTCTTCCAAGGATGTATTTACCACCGCCTTGATCCCCTCGCCCAGTCTGTTCTTGCAGCTCATAATGAGCCACGATGGGCAAGGATCGAGTAAGCAGGTGGTTGGCCTTAAGGATGAAAGCACCTTGTTAGGGAGGGTTAGGAGATGTTGACCTGGTATTTGATGGGGTGAGGTTGCCCCTACAGGACCAGGTCCGCAGCCTCGGGTTGTTCTTGATTCCAGGCTGTCCATGGAGGCTCAAATTTCGGCTGTGAGCCGGGCAGCTTGGTATCAATTACATCTTATACGTAGGCTGCAACCCTACCTCCCTGTTCAACAGCTTCCACTCGTGGTGCATGCCCTGGTCACCTCTCGTCTGGACTACTGTAATGCGCTCTATGTGGGGTTACCCTTGAAAACGACCCGGAAATTACAACTTGTACAGAATGCAGCGGCGTGCTTACTTACCAACAGCCGCCGCCGGGACCACATTACGCCAGTATTATTTGATCTACACTGGCTACCGGTTGTTTTCCGGGCCCGATTCAAGGTGTTGGTTTTAACCTTTAAAACCCTGTACGGTTTCGGTCCAGCTTACCTGAAAGAGCGCCTCCACCGCCACCAACTATGCCGCCCAACTAGATCAGCCACACAAGGCCTTCTCTCAATCCCGCCAACCAAAATAGTTAGGTTGGTGGGTACTAGGGAGAGAGCCTTTTCTGTGGTGGCCCCACTCTCTGGAACTCCCTCCCATGTGACCTTCGACATGCCCCTTCCCTAGAGGTATTCTGCAAGGCCCTGAAGACATGGCTATTCCAACAGGCCTTTGAGGTCCTTGGGAAGGGTAAATCTCCTTGATCTTGTCATCGTATGCTGTTAATATAATTGTTTTTATATGTATTGATGACTGTCCAGCATTTTTATTTACTGTTATTAATATGACTGCATTGTTATTGTTGTATTTTATCTCATTTTAATGTACGTCGCCTAGAGTGGCCATTTGCCAGATAGGCGACAAACAAATTAAATATTATTATTATTATTTTATTATTATTATTGTCCACTTCATCAGAAGGAAGAAGCTGGACCAATTCCACATCACCAGAGAACCACTGGCCATCTCTGGCTCACTCACTGCATCCATGGTGTGTGGAATCGAACTCTTTAGACGATCGATTTTATCCACAAAGTGCTTTGCAAACTCATCACAGGAGGTCTTAGAATGTCCCATCGGTTCCGAAGCAACTGGGCCGACCAGGCTTCAGACCACTTGGAACAGCCTCCTGGGACAGCACTCTGCAGATGCAATAGAGGCAGCAAAAAAATCCTTTTTTGCTGCCCTTATTGCCACATGGTAGGCTGCTGCAGCTGCCCTGACCCATGTCTGGTCATCATCAGAGCGAGATTTCTGCCACCAGCATTCTAGCCGTCTCACCTCCCGCCTCAGAGTTCGCAGCCATGGAGTATACCACAGTGCCATCTGAGTCTTATTCAGGGGGAGAGGGCATTTTGGAGCCACCTGGTCTAATGCCCCAGTGATCGCCTCATTCCACTCCTCCACCAGGGATTCAACCGAGTGCCCGTCTGCAGGCCCCATAAAATCCCCAAGTGCATTCAGGAATCCATCAGGATCCATCAAATGCCTGGGGTGGACCATCCTAATGGGTCCTTTACCCCCGCAGAGGGTGTGTGGCATTGAAAGATCTACTCTCACCAAGTAGTGATCTGACCGTGACCAGGGGGTAAAAGATGTAGCCCCTATTTTCAGATCACTACTTTATATTTTGAGTGGTAGCTCTCTTTCTCTATCAGAAAATTCAAACTGATCCTCAGCTGGCAAGGACATTCCTGGTTCCTTCAGTTGAAGTCAATTTTAGTTGATGAATGAACTAGAATTTCTGTTTTGGCTTCAGTATTGGGCCCTATTCAGAACGACTGTTTAAAGAATTTGTAGTATATTAGCTGTCCACTTTTTAATCAATTAATAATTACATTCAAACACATGAGCATATTACCAAGGTTTTAGTATAGTTGTCCACTTGAGATATTGAATGAACTCTAAGATAACCTACAGTTTAAAAACTTCCTCGACAGCTAGAATGAAAAAAAAAACAGCCTTTTTCACTTTCTGTTACAGTAACACACCAGAAGCAAAGTAGCATTTTAAAAAATCCCTTAACCCACAGCCCCATTTATTATCTTTTGCCCTCGTGGATTAAAATTTGCTCCCATCAATTATACACCTAAAGCAATCTTAAACCAACTGAAGCTTGCAGTCAGGTTTTGGAGGGCCATGGGATAGGCACCCTTGACCTTGAGGAAGTGAAGTTTGTGAACGGAAAGTCCCTCATGCTGCCTATGAATGCTAGAGCCCCTAGGAGCCCTGTGGTGCACGAGGCTTCGGAAGCTGGCAGCTCCTCTGCAGGAGGACTTCCGACAAGTTCTGCTGCCCCCCCCCGCACTGTGACCATGGGCAAACTTAGCTTCCCTTTCCAGGTCTTCAGGCTGATCCTGTTCGCCAACATTCTGGAAGCAAGTTAAGCTTAAAAAACCTGTTGCTAATGATCTACAGTATTTGCAGTATGTGAACAACTCGTTTACCATCTTAACACCTCTTTGGAAGCATCTCTGCTTCCGTTGGCACTACAAAAGATCTATGCAGCCTGTGAAGCTGGTAAGATCAATTATTAATTCAACACCCCCCTAACTGCCTGTCACATTCAGCAGTTAGTCCATAGGCTCATCCAGGCAACAGTCATTCCATCTCATAATATCAAAGAAAGACACCTCACACAGAACAGTAATTGGCTTCTCTCTTGGCCCTGGGGCACTAAGGATGCTTCTAGACAAGGCTGCCTCCGCCAAGGAAGGCTGCAAAAAAGGGAGCCGCAGCCGCAAGCTCCTAGCACCCAAAATACAAAGCCTCCGCCGCTGCCTGGAGGAAAGGATATATATAGAGAGAAAGAATGTGGGGGGGGCAACTATGCTTTTGCCCCGGGCCCCGCACATGCTAAGGGTGGGCCTGTGTGTGTGTGTGTGTATATGTCTTGTCTTGTCTTGTCTTGTATATATATATATATAGTATTTTATGTATTTTAATTTATTTTAATGTTTTTGTGATTTTATGATTTACAATTTTATTATGTATGTGTTTGATTTTATTTTTGTAAGCCGCCCCGAGTGCCCTATTGTAGGGTAGAAGGGTGGGATAGAAATATTTTAAAATAAATAAATAAATAAATAGAAAATTATGGAACAATTTTAGCTGCTTGTACATTAACGGAGGAAAACTTAGAATAAATTGCAATTGCTGCAATTTGTCACATGGAAAACTATAAGCTCCATCAAACCACGGCTTTTGGAAAACAGAGGCAGCCCTACTAGAAAATAAGCTCATTTGAGGCAGCCACCTCAGCTAGCAGATTTGGGGCACCATTAAGAGTGGTAGAATGGAACATACAGATTTGACCCACTACCAAGAATTTTTTCTGCACAAACCCCATAGAAATGGCAGGGATCTAGCACAACTCTTGCTCATTTCAATGAGGCTTCTACAGGAGAACTTGCTGGTGATAGATTGTACCCCACTGTGGCTAGTCATCACAATTTTTCACTATTCTAAAAAATTACTAAAAAGTACAAACTGGAGACCAGTTTTACCGGAACCAAGAGCAGAGAAAAATATTATATTTTTCTCTTACAGAAAGTAGTCTGTAGTCAATAGAAGCTAAAGTTACAAAGGAAAACAGACAAAAGTCATAATGGTACATTTTAACAACATTGTCATTTTATCTAATTATTTTGTTTGTCTGATCATGCAAAATTCACACTACCTTTCTTTTTCTCACAAACATTCTGCTTTATATATCACAGTAACAAACGTATATATCTGCCATGTGGCATTTGAAGGACACACATAATGGACAGAAAATGTCCCTGGGTAACAATTGTGATTGTCTATTACAGCAGCCATTCAAAAGAATTAATGTTCCCTGCACTCTTAATTCACTCTCCACATTTCCCAGCACCTGCTCAAGGTCGCTATGCAATCTGGCACCGCAAAGGAGTTCACATTGAGAGATAACAAAATAATAACAGGATAACTCTCATTGACATGACAGTTTTCCAGTTACATGGAACTCCTTAACAAGCCAAATGGAACTAAATCCTCTGTACCCAAAAAAATGCCAATATTTTAAACCAGGTAGCTCTGTAGATACCATTCACAAAAAATGTAGCCCTACCGATATTTATATGATAACTTCCAGAGGTGCAGCCATGCTAGTCAGTTGAAGCAAACACAACAAAACCAAACTAGCCTATCTCAAATAGTAATACACATAAAATTACACAGACCAGCAGGATGTTAACAGAGGAAAGTACCCTAGAATTATGTGTGATAGGTGCTCCCACTCCCATGGTTCCTATGCAAGCCAGTACAACCATGCCCAGTGCAAATCAAGTTCCTAATCTAACCAAGGGAACTGTCATATGGGTAAGGCCGTCAGCTTTACTGAGTTGCTGCATGTCATGACAGGGGAAGTATCCAAAAAGGGCAACAAAATATATACTGTTTCTTTCAAAGTGCCAGTAAATGTTGAGACAAAAAGTTTTAATACCAATAATTTCATTACAATTAAATGCATATCTGCATTACATATTTATATCAGTTTTATACTACTTTAGTGATCTTGACTTCCCCCAAAGAATGGTGAGAACTGTGGTTTGGTGAGGTGCTGAGAATTTTGTGTTAGAAATCTCTACACATCCCAGTGGTATCATCACCTCAGGAGATGACACCACTGTACTGTTAACTTTCAGTGTATGGCGTAGAGAAATATATAGCTTAATGACAAGTTTTACAAGCCTTCCTAGTTCCTACTTTCTCTATATAAAGAAATTATTCTGCCACAAAAAAATATTCTGGCTTAATATTTCTTTTGCTGTTTTATTATCTAATATTATTCTGTTGCACCTTTTGGAATCTTCCTTCTTTCCACAGAAAACACAAAGGTATTTAGAATTCTTGTGCAACTCCCTCCTGTGCATTTTTGGCCTCCTGAAGCCCCTCTGCTCAATGTTATCAAAACATCCATAGCCTCATCAAGTAGCAAAGCTCAGAGTGCTTTAAAAGGACAATCTAAGGTTGCCATCAGAGTCACCATTTTGCAAGAGGGATTCAATAACATGCCAGAAATTTGGGTTTGCACAATTCAAGTGGATTAAAAAATAATAATAATGTAGTTTTTGTGGTTAAGAAAGTGCCAGAGAAATGCATTAAGTGGGATAGTAATTGATTGACAGGAAGATGTATAACATCTGGAAAAAATCACAATGAATGCTCGTTGTATAACCTCCCTGCAAACAAATAAGAATTCTCAATAAAGAGCAGACATCATATAACTGCTGTGTAAGCTTTGTGCAAGCAAATCCAGATGAATGCTCAGTGAACAGGTGTTGTGGTGGAACTCTCACTCTCTTAGAAGTTATAAATGCATTATCCCCTACTCTACTCTAACTCAGACTGCTTTCAGACATGGGGATTATTGTGTAAATTTAACGGATTAAAATGGTAGCACTTTTGTCCTGATTTCTAAAATTCCTTTCACAATGCAGTATCTGTTGCATGAAGGAACAGTAGATTTTTCAGCCAATATACTGGCATTTCGCACAACTGTCTTTCACACAGCTGCAATGAATGTCTTGTTTTTGACCCTCACCCATTATACACATGCACACTGTAGTTCCCCACTGTAGGAGGTCTAAGATCTCATCCTGTCACCATGCAACCCCCCTCCCTTAACATCTGACATATGTATAATCTCCAGGCTCACTTCTATTCTGAAAAACTCTTCGTTTCACCATGATAAAATCCACTGTTCATTGAAGTACTAGTGCATGGATGCACCCAGTTAATCTAAATAAGTAAATAAGCAAGCAAGCTAACTGGATACTAAGTCTAGCAATTAGCCATGATAGGTAACTGGAACCTCCATTCTAAAGACAGTGTACCTCAGAGGAGGAAACAAAGGAGGAGGGTGGTTGCCTTCCTGCACTGTTTGTGGGCTTCCTGTAAGCATTTGAATACCCACTGTGGTAAACAGGGTGCTGGACTACATGATCCAACAGGGCTCTTTCATGGGTCGAGATGGGAGTCAGTTCAGTGGGGTCACTGGCCCAGTGCTACTTTGAAGAAAAAAGAAAAAAGGATGTCAACAAAAAAAGAAGGGGCACCCCTCCAGCCCATCCCTTGTTTAAATCTGTGTGGGCTGTTTTGCAGAAGGCAATTTGCTGCATGGGCATCAGTAGCTGCATATGGACCATAACTGGCAACAAAAGCACATGTCTGTCTGTTGTGCATATGTGTGGCAGGAGCCAACAGCCAATCACCCTGTGACACATTACATTAACCAGCTGCATTCATATGAAAGAGAACTCCTTCTGTTAATCAAAATACACATTCACACATGCCACTGGGGTAATGATTATCCTCCCCTTCCTCTGTTTTAATGAGAAGGCCTTGCTGCCCCAGAGATCCAGATATCTTTATTCCATTGTCTCAAGAAAAAAAATATCCAAGTGGGGTCGGGAGAGGACGCTGCAATTTTCTATATGCTAGAACAGCAAAGTTTGCCCCTGCTATGAAAGAACACATTGAGAGGAGGAGGGAAACTCAAACCATGGCAACTAGAAACTTTACTCTTCTTTTAAATCAAGCGTTCCTTTGTAGCATTCAACTGGGAGTGAGAGGAGGGTTACATTGTGGCAGGCCAGCCCCAACCCAACTTCTAACTCCATCGCTAGGGCTGCAGGGATTTTCTTGCACAGGAGTGCAGCTTCGACATAAAGATGTATAGCAATCCTGTATCCACTGCCAGCCCAAATCTATACATGTGTCTTTGAAAACAATCATATTGTATTGCCCCACTAAATCTCCTACAGTTATGGCTTCCCCCCAAAAATCCAGGGAATTGTAGTGTGCTAAGTGTGCTGAGAGTTGGTAGGAGACCCTTCTTCCCCTCACAGAGCTACAATTTCCAGACTTCCCTGGGAAAAGGAATTAATTGTTGAATTGTAGCTCTGCGAGAGGATGAAGGGTCTCCTACCAACTCTTAGAACACTACAGTTCCCCCGATTCTTTGTGGGAAGCAGTGTCTGTTTAAAGTGGTGTGATACTGCTTTAAATGTATAGTGCCCATGGGGCCTTGCTCGGGCACAGACCACCATTGATCTCATTGCATTGGAAATCAGGTTCCAGAGTTGTAATTCACAGTTGTCTCGAAAGTAATCCCAGTGTATTCCGCATGTTTCACCTCAAAAGCGTGCCTAGGATTGGAGCCATCCTTGGCACTTATCTCCTTTGAACGCGCTTCTGAGCAAATACGGATGAAATAGGATCGGGCTGGACGTCTTTTTGCTTCAACCCTGCTTTTTACTGAATGAGCGGCACATCGCAGGAGTGATCTGCCTTGTTCCAAGTTCTTCGGAAAGGTTATAACAAAGCAAGAGCACACAGTTCCGAGCCGCGGGCGGCAGCGCACACTTACTTCTCGTAGTCCAGGCGGCAGTAGGGCTTCTCGTCGCGGTAGAAGCAGGTGCTGTCCAAGGGCTCGTGGCAGGAGGCGCATCGCACGCACCGCTCATGCCACAGGCTGTTGTTGAGGCGCAGCAAGAAGCGCTCCGCGATGACGCCCCGGCAGCCTTTGCACACCGAGCGTGTCTCCGCCGTTCTCCCTGAAACGACCCGCAATGATCATGGCGCTCGCCGCAGCGGGGGAGAGGGCCCGCCGTCACTTTCCAGAGAGGCCCCAGTCACACCACCGGGTCCCATGATAACTTTCTTCCGAAGGCCCGGATTCCCTGAGCCTGGAAATCGACGTGGCCTCTTAGGCACTGGGAATTCAACCTCACCCCTTTTGCTTATGTTACCCTGTAAAGCACTAGGGACACTGATGGCGAACGATATTATATTAGAACCGGCAGCAGCCCTGAAGCACCGTTTTCTTGCCTCGATCACCCGCGCAATTTAGATAAAATATTTGAGACAAACAGAGCTCCGCTTTCCTCCCCCCTCCACGCAGTATATATCGGGAAAGAAGCCACATCTTTTCCCCGGGTTTGCTTCTCACCTATCGGGGTGGGTCGGGTGGGAATGGAATGTGGACCGGACGGTCTCTGTGGGAACAAATGTCAGTCCCGTAAAGGACAGCCCGTGGGGTCAACCGCTATCTCAGTTACAAGCATTCTTACGTTCAAATTTGTTTTCTCCGATGGGACTGACTCCCCCTGGGATTCCTTAAAGGATGGCGAGTGCCCCAATCCTATGCACTCATCACTCAGTAACAAGTCCGATGGATCTCACTGAAGCTTACTTGAACGCTAGTTCCATGGAACTCAAGGGGACTTCCGGCCAAACATGCATTAGGGATCGGGTTGTTACTTGACGATAACGCTCCCCCACCCACCGAAATCCATGGGACTTTCCTTCCAAGGAAACGAGTGGATGGAATGATCTGACTTCGGCTTCTCAAGGGAACGGAACCCCCTGTTCTTCGTGCCATGTATAGTCCTAAATTCATGGAAGTGAAATGACTGCATGACTGCATCATTTCTCCCCTGCCTCCCCGTCTTCGGTTGTGAAGTGACCTCTCCTCGGCTATTCTCTGACGAATAGAGCCGTCTAAATAAACACATGGTTATTGTTGTTAAATTCTCTTGAAATCAGAGAGGCATACTTTTAGTTAACATTTGCTTGTCAATTTGTTTTTAATGAAGAGCGAATCTGCTCACCCGAGAAGAGATTTGCGGCTGTGACTGCCCCCTCCAAGATCTCCTCTTCCTCGAAGGAACAAACGGATACAATCAAATACAATTGCTAATTCGTTGTCAAACCTGTATTTGGCTTAGACACGACTGCTTCTCCCCTCGGGGTGATATGAAAAATGGGTGTGATTTTTTTTTTAAGTGCTTGGATTTTAGACAACAAATGGGGCTATATTTCAGGGTGGGGGTCCTAATAAAATCACTTTGCACTTGAGGAAAGAAGGCAGGATTCAGGGTGAGAAAATATTTTGGCGCCCATGGGAAAAGCGGCTGAGTGGGAAAGTGGAGCAACACCGAAAAACGTTTGGAATAAAAGCGAATCATTTCTCAGGCCTTTAAAGGCGCTTTCTTTATCTTTTCTTCTATTTTGAAATACAAGTTAAAAGGTCAAGGGGTCACGGACAATTCTCAGTAATTTGATGACGCTAACAACCGATTCAAATGATCCTTTCTCCCAGAAGTTCTCTTTCTTCACTTCCAATTTGGGAAATATTGGGAGCTGTTTATTGGAAGGGAGAAGACAGAACTAAGAGTTTGCTTGCTAGAAATATTTCAAAGAAATTTCGAACACATTTTTCAATATTTAAAAATATTTTAAAATTTGACGACGTTTTCTTAGATGCCTAGTCGATCTTTCGCGCCTAGATTGTGTTGTCCTGTTATACTACCACTTCAGAGAATATTAGATGGATAGATATTTGCACCACTCGCTTTCCAAATGTAACAATTTGCCTTAGAACAGGGGCAATCGCATTCCAATACATCCAGCAAATGATACCTTGCCACTCCCAGCACAGTTCTGGGCGAGGACCTTTAGCTGTAGTCATTATGGCATTGATCTGCCCGCTCCGCAACCCCTTTAAATGTAAATACTTAAATACGCGATCTCCAGTACAAATATACTTTGATCTGAGTAAGCAGAAAGAGAAGCGAAGCTGTCAATGACAGAGTGATAATTATTGTACAGAATGTGGGCATGTATAACTTCTCTGCCATTCGCTTTCAAGAAACGTTATTACTGGAACGATTATTATTCTATCCAGGTCTGTGCAGTATATGGATAACAAGATATACTGATATCTGTACTAATTGTTATCTTGTCATTTATGTGTGTTTGTAAAAAATAAATAGGGATGGTTCTATACACAGACATTGCTATTAGTTACATTTGGAAATGTTATTTCTAAAAAATCTTGATGATGATGACGATAACAAGGACCTCCACTTCTCGCTGGCGCGCAACGTTATTGCGAAGGCGTTTCCTTCCTGCGATGGGAGATAAAATTGTCCCATTCTATTTTCCTCCGCATCGGAGCCACATTCCAGAGCTGATCGTTTGAAAAGTCCATGGATGCCGGGGACGACAGGCACCGGCTGTTCTTATTTGCCTCTTTCAGGATCGGGATTAAAGGGGTTTGGTGGGGAGAACGCAGTTCTCTGAGTGTGCTCAAAAGCTAGACTCCCTCCGGGAAGGGGCTGCCTTGGCAGGGCTGGGAGAAGTTTGGCACTTACCTAGCCGGGAGGAGAAGGAGGCCGCCGACAGCGGCGGCGGCGGCTGCTCCAGCGCCTTCTGCAGAATGTCCTCCGTCTTCAGGCCGTCCAACATGGCTAGAAGGTAGTGCGCCCGCGACTCAGCTTCAAAAAGGGAAAGAAGAAGTAAGAGGCACCAGCAGTGGGTAAGGGCTGGAGGGCCGGCCGGGAGGTTTCGCGGCCCCTATCCCCATCGGATCCCAGCAAGCTACCTCCCGGCGCGAGCTCCCCAAAAGGCCAACCGATAGCCTAGCCGGCCCCTCTTGAAACTCGTAAACTCTACAGTCCTAAAGCTACCGCAGAGACGGAGGGGAGAATGTGGATTATCCAGGTGAGTTTGGATGAGCCCAGAGAATTGCGAGGCTCCTCAGCCCCCTGGATCCTCGGGGCTGGTCTGGCCAAAAAGCGGATTGGGAGCAAAGGAAGCCGCCTCCGGCGCTAACCTGGCTACTGTTGGAACAGGGGGCAAGTTCCCTTGCTCTCAGCTTCAGAAGGGCGCTAGGCCCTTTGCCACACTCTGAGCCGGGGGCCGGCCATCAGCCCGGGGACTCTGACCTGCAGCTCGCCCAGAAAGAGCCGCGGCCCCATCCTCGACGCCGGGCCAGCCGCGCGGATGTCCTGAAGGTGGGCTCTGCTCCGCTCCCTCCCGGCTGGGCGAGCCCCTCGGTCGAAGCAGGAGGGAGGTTTCCTCCCCCACGATTCGCATCCCTGCCCCCACCCCACCCCACCCGAAACCGGTAAACGCGAGGATGGAAAAGGACGGGAGCCGCTGCTTCCTGCATGAAAGGCGCTGGCACGTCGGGGCAGGAAGGAGTTGTCCTTAGCCTGCGAAGGTCAGCAAGAGCTGAGGAGCGCGATGAAGTCTTCATGCATGCGTGTGTGTGTGTGTGTTGGAGTGGGGGTGTTCGACCTGCAAGTTGCCTAAACCGAAGTGCGTTTTAAATTTATGTCGCAACATAATAAATCCTTTGGAAAGTTTGGGCTTAACTGGATTAGAAATTTAATTTGTTGCCGCTGCTGCTGTAAAAATTTCCCTTTCCCACCCGCTATTCTCATCCTCCAGTCCTTCCCTGAGATCCGGCAACCAGACCCTGAAGGAGGGCGGGAGCCCTCCGCGACTACGGACACTCGGAGGAAACGCAAGAATTCTTTCCCCTGTGCTTGCCGCCGTGCAAAGCGCTTTAAGAGTCTAGCGGCCTGAGGATTCCTTAGCAGTGAACCCCAGATTTCATGATAACTCAATATGCACAGGATTGCAGCCTTAGCCTCGCCTTGACGACGATCTATGGCCCAGTTAAGTCCAAATCAACGTCGATTCCAGTAGTCTCTAGCATGTGCCTTCAAAATGGAATGGGCATGCGAGTAGGCCAGAGTTTCCGCATCTTTTGGGGCCCCAGAAAAATCTAAAACACTATCCTGGGTGGGCACCGCAATATACGCATTTTGCAGAATGAAAAACTGGTGTTGGTCAGAATCCCTCCGTCCCAAACACACCCCAAACAACACAGAGACAGATAAAGCAGGCAACACCCTCCCCGAAGAATCAGACACCCCACCACGACCAAACAACAACAAAAGCCCTCTTTTTCAAAAATAAAAGGGGGCCTTGATGAGCAGCAAGGGGTGTCTGAGGGGGCTGTGGTGCCTACGAGAGTCACGCTGGGGACCCCAGCACTAGAGGATACACAATGAGGTCACACAGACCCAGCCACCCACCCACACACACACACATACGTTGTTAATTGCTCACGTTACAGTCCACAAACATGGCTCTGTGCATATAAGCCACACTAAAGATAGGTTCCTCTCCCGAGAGCCCTACCGCCTCAATTAAAGCCAAGTGGCCTAAACTGTCTTTGGAGGCACTGGGCTATTATTATTTATTTATTTATTTATTGTATTTCTATACCGCCCCATAGCTGAAGCTCTCTGGGCGGTTTACAGTAACATTCATTTTAACATTTACAGTTAAGATTAGCTAAATAAAAAGAATCAGCTGATCATAAACCAGGAATACATTTCTCCCTACTTCCTTTGTTAGAAACACATTCAGCTGTAAAACTGAGAGTCCCACCACACACATACACAGATGATAAAAAAGCCACACCCAGTTGTCAGTAGATATGAAACTAATTCCTGTTGGAATGTATGAGGTTCAACTCCAACTTGGTGGGTTGAGGCTGTGATCCTCTGCCATCTCTCCCCTTCCTGCTAGGCTGATAAGCAAAGGAATGTTGATCCCAGTTTCTTCCCACCTTTTTCAGTGTTCTCTTTCTCTCAAGAGGGGAGCAGACATCTTCTCTTTGTCTCTCCTCTCAACCAGGATGAGGGCCAGCACTGGCGCCAGTGCAGGCTGCTCCAGCATAGCCAGTTAGCTAGATATAGAACTCTTTCCTATCAAGCATGTACTTCCAGAATAAAGTAGTTGTTTCTTATTTTAAAGCTTAAAGTCTCTGTCTGACTAATTTTGCAGGAAAGGTAGAATCTTAGCAAAGATTCACACACACACACACTAAGCTCGCTCAATACTCTCCATTCTGCAGCTCTACGCAACTCTGCTACAGATCTCAATAGAGAATTCTAACAGGTTCTGGGCACCAGCCATGCAAATGGAGATCTGAGCAATTAAAGGAGCTATTGTGTTTGAATCAAGGAAGCTATTAGAGACCTTCAGAGTTTTTAGTCAGTGAAGAGTTGAGGCTTTTACTTCAGGATGGCCAGCATGACGGAGCGGCTAGGTCTCCAGAGACTGAAGCCCGGAGGATGGAAGCTGTGGGAATTTCGCATGCAGAAACACCTGAGGCAACAGAAGCTGTTGGAAGTAATTACAGGATTGGTACCAGGAGAGGATGCTTCTCAGGAGGAACAAAGAGTTTGGACTGAGAGAGACGAGAAAGTACAAGACCTCATCACTAAATGTGTAAGTGATTCTCAGATTCCCCTGATTATGACTTGTAAAAGTGCCAGACAGATGTGGGCTATGCTTGAATCCCATCATAAACCGAAAAGCGGAGGGCATTTAATTGCAATGCTACGGAGCCTATTAATTTGCAAACGAGGGATGATTTTTTTAAGGAACATCTTACAAAATTCATGGTGCTAGTCCAAGGGATAGAGCAGTGATTCTCAAACTGTGCACCCAGGCACACTGGTGTGCCCTAAGAGGTGGCTAGGTGTGCCTCAAATATTATGAAAGTATATTTTAAAAATGAGAAGAAACCCATTTGTATAGGGTAATAGTTTTCTATAGTTTAAGTTATTTTTATTCATAGTTTAAAATATATTAATATATTTTTAATTTTCTACATGAAGTGCGCCAGAAATTTTTTATATGTTTTACAGTGCGCTGCGAACCAAAAAAGTTTGAGAACCACTGGGATAGAGGAAGCAAGCACAGTTTTGGAAGGACCAGTTCAAATAGCTTTATTTCTGGACTCACTTCCAAAATATATGGAGACTTTTGTAGTTATAATGCAACAACAAAACAAAACTCTAAACGAGATTATTTCTGAAGTTAGAGCGCAGTTCTTTCAGAAGAGCAAGGGAAAAACTGATGCAAGAGAAGAGTCTCCTCTTTCTTAAGTAAACAAACTGGCCAAGCTTCTAACCGACAGCAAGTCAAATGCAGATTTCAGGAACAAAGGGAATCCAAAGGTGTAAAAGCCAAGCGCTGCTATCTATGCAATTCAGAAAAACACCTTAAAGACCAATGTGACAAGAAAGGGAAGCCTGAAACAATAAAGAATTTAAAGGGACAGAAAAGAAAAGTGCAAAGGGCTTTCAAGTAACTCATGTTGAAAAATGTTATGACAATAAATTCTATATAATGATTCAGGAGCAAGTGCTCATCTAATAAAGGAAAAAGCTTAGTTTGAAGATTTAACCCCATATGAAGGCACAGTTAAATTTATTTATTTATTTATTTGCCAATTTGTAACCCGCTTTCGTTCACAGAATTCAAAGCGGCGAACAACAGTATAGTCTCATTGGCTGACTCGAGAGTCATGCCCATAAAGGCGGGGGGAGATGCTAAGCTGTTTTGCCAGACTCCAAGCTGCACTGAGGAAATTTATCTCAGGACCCCAGGAATCTCAAACAATTTAATTTCTATTAATGAAGCTACAAACAATGGGTGCTCTGTGTTATTTGAACAAGATTCCTGCACAATTTCTAGAGATGGTGAAATTTTATGCACAGCTACCAAAAGCAAGGGCATGTATGAAGTGGATCAGGAAAGTCCACAAGCTAATCTTGTGAAAGAATGCTGTAACAAGTCTTGTTTACATTTATGGCATAGAAGATTAGGACATAAAGACATTGCAAAGATAAATACCCTTCAAAATAACAATTTAGTAAGAGGATGAAAATTGAACCCTGCCAAGAAAAGGGGAGATGCACATGCCTTGTTAAAGCAAAAGGGACCCAACCCAGTTTTCCTAAACAGAGTGA
This sequence comes from Rhineura floridana, assembly GCF_030035675.1. Taxonomy (NCBI): domain Eukaryota; kingdom Metazoa; phylum Chordata; class Lepidosauria; order Squamata; family Rhineuridae; genus Rhineura; species Rhineura floridana. Next base: position 169,894,263 of record NC_084480.1, on the reverse strand, counting down.
AAGGAAGACTAAGCGCCCCCTAGAGTTGATTCACAGCGACATTTGTGAAATGCCAATCACTTCAACTGGCGGGAACTAATATATTGTCAGCTTTATTGATGATTATTCAAGATTCACTATGATATATATGTTGAAGGAGAAGGGGCAAATGCTTCAGAAACTCAAAGAATATGCGGCAATGGTGACCACTAAATTTCAGAGAAAACCACAGATTCTACGTTCTGATAATGGGGGAGAGTACATGTCACATGCTACCCAGCAGTTTCTGCTTGAAAATGGGATTGAGCATCAAACCACTGTACCCCACAACCCAGAGCAGAACGGAGTCTCGGAGAGAAAATTCAGAACCCTTATTGAGATGGTGAGATCCATGCTGGAAGATGCCAATCTCCCACAGAAGCATTGGGGAGAGGCAGTGTATACTGCCACCTATCTACAAAATCGTTTGCCAACAAAGGTGAATGGCAACAAGACTCCATTCGAATTATGGTATGGGCACATACCCAGTTTGACTCATTTAAAGGTATTTGGATCAAAAGTGTATGGTTACATTCCACACCAGAAGAGAACCAAATTGGACGACACTACAAGGGAAGGAACCTTCGTTGGATATTCTTCAAAACAAAAGGGATACAGAATCCTAAATCCCAAAACAGAAAGCATTGAAATCCAAAGAGCTGTCTACTTTGATGAAGGTCATGATGCATTCCAACCAGAAGGGGCACCATCCCAAGACCACAACAGTGAAGAAGATGAAGTAGAAATACCATACAGTACTACAGATTACAGCAACATGCCAGTACTGGAGGACAGTGAGGAATCAGAGCAAGAAGGGGAACCTGCACAGCCAGAAGGGGCAGCAGAGAGTCCTGCACCAAGACGCTGTAACTGCACCAACAGAGGTGTACCTCCACTGAGACTGTCCTACCTGGCAAGAGCTGATGAACTTCCAGAGCCTGAGACCTGGAAAGATACTGAAGCCTTACTCAAAGCTGAAGCTGAGAGATGGAGGCAGCCAGCCAAGGAAGAACTGGAAGCTCTACACAAGAACAAAACTTGGACACTTACCAAGTTTCCTCAAGGAAGGAAAGCTGTAGGTTGCAAGTGGGTATTCAAGAAAAAGCCAGATGCTGAAGGGAACATTGAGAGATACAACGCAAAACTAGTGGCCAAAGGATACTCTCAAAAGTATGGACAAGACTACTATGAGACCTTTCCTCCTGTAGTCAAACGTACAACAATCAGAACTCTCCTAAGTGTTGCTGCTATCAAGAATATGCAGGTGGAACACATGGATATGAAAACAGCATTCTTGCATGGGGAAATAGAAGAGGAAATCTACATGCAACAACAACCAGGTTTTGAAATACAAGGAAAGGAAACCCTAGTATGCAAACTCCAAAAGAGCATCTATGGACTGAAACAAGCTGCAAGAGCATGGAATGACAAACTGAACCAAATGCTCTTGAAACAAGGCTATAAAAGAGGCGAAGCAGACAAATGCCTATATAGCAGATTCAAGAATGACAAATGGACTTATATTTTGATTTATGTAGATGATTTACTACTGGCTTATGAGAATCCACAAGACAAGCAAGAGTTAGTAAATAATCTAAGCAAGGAAGTTGAACTGAAATATCTAGGCGACATCACATACTACCTTGGAATACAAATTGAAAGAGAGGGCAAGGGATCATTTCTTCTAAACCAAAAACAAAAGATTCAAGACCTACTTGAGAGTCTAGGACTGAAGGATACACATCCAGCACCTACACCAATGGAAGTAGGATACTTGAAACCAGACCAGAACAATCAACCCTGGGAAGACAACGAAAGGTACAGACAAGCTATAGGGAAACTCCTGTACATCAGCACAATAACCAGACCAGATGTGGCAGGAGCAGTGGGATACCTTTGCAGAAAAACCAGCTTGCCAAACAAGAAAGACTGGGAAGCAGTCAAGAGAGTGGCAAGATATCTGAAAGGCACTGCAAACTTAAAACTAAAGCTATCAGCTACTCGAGATCCTAAATTTCTAGGATATGCTGATGCTGACTGGGCTGGAGACACCAAAGATCGTAAGTCAGCCAGTGGAAACTTGTTCTACTATGGACAGTCACTTATCTGTTGGACAAGTCGAAAGCAAGAGACTGTAGCACACTCATCTACTGAGGCTGAATAGTATCAGCTGATGAGGCATGCAAGAAAATGCTGTGGCTACGCAAGCTTCTAGGAGACTTGGGCATATCTGAACCAGAGCCATCAGAATACTTGAGGACAATCAAGCCTGCATAAGACTCGTGGAATCAGAAGGGCAAAGTTCTCGCCTGAAGCACATTGATGTGAAGTTCCACTACTTGAAGGACATAAGGGAGAAAGGACTTCTAGAGATGACCTACTGTCCAACAGAAGATATGACAGCTGATGCTTTGACCAAACCATTGGGCAAAGTCCGACACCAGAAACTACAAGGCAAGATGCACCTTGTAGAATGAACCAAGTTCTCGTTGAGAAGGGGTGTTGGAATGTATGAGGTTCAACTCCAATTTGGTGGGTTGAGGCTGCATGGGGTTAATAAGGGTAGCTAGAGAGCTAGACCTCTTGCTGGTTGAGGCTATACCGATCCCTTTGATCCTGCCGTCTCTTCCCTTCCTGCTAGACTGATAAGCAAAGGAATGTTGATTCCAGTTCCTTCCCGCCTTTCTCAGTGTTCTCTTTCTCTTGAGAGGGGAGCAGACATTTTCTCTTTGTCTCTCCCAGGGCCGGTTCTAAAGGGCAGCCAGGTTGGGCACTGGCCCAAGGGCCCTGGAGCTACAGGAGCCCCTGAGGGGCCCCTGAGGGGCCCTCCACTCCCCTTCCGTGATCTGCACCCCCCACGCCCCCCAGTTACCTGTCAGCCGGCTTTTTAGCATTGCCCTTAATGAAGATGGTGGCCGCAGCTTCCCTAAGGTACTGAAGCCACTGCCGCCATCTTAGTTGATGGCAGAGATGTGCGTGTGTAGCACACACATGTGCCATCGACAAAGATGGCGTCTGAGGCTTCATTCCCCTTAGGGAAATCGTGGCCGCCATCTTCATTAAGGGCAATGGTAAAGACTAGACAGGTGGGGGGCTGTGGGGGGCATGGGGGGCCATGCGAACATGTGTACGCACGCATGCGCAAGGGCCCCCGCATGCCTGGAGTCGGCCCTGGTCTCTCCTCTCAACCAGGATGAGGGCCAGCACTGGCACCAGTGCAGGCTGCTCCAGCATAGCCAGTTAGCTAGATATAGAACTCTTTCCTATCAAGCATGTACTTCCAGAATAAAGTAGTTGTTTCTTATTTTAAAGCTTAAAGTCTCTGTCTGACTAATTTTGCAGGGAAGGTAGAATCTTAGCAAAGATTCACACACACACACACTAAGCTCGCTCAATACTCTCCGTTCCGCAGCGCTACACAACTCTGCTACGCATCTTAATAGAGAATTCCAACAATTCCAAGGGTGAAATTCTAAATATTCTTCCTTGGGAGTAAATCCCATTGATTCCAGTGTTAATTATTCCCAAGTCTACATTCATCAGTGGCGCCAGAGGGAGAGGGCTACTGTCTACTGCAGGTAAAATCTGCAGACACTGGGGGGTGCTATTCTCCTCTTTTCTGCTCTTAGTTTCATCCAGGCAAAAACCCGTGCCTGCGTTGCAGGCTTCTCACTCCACCCTCATTCCGTGGCTGCTCAGGTGTCCTACTTTGACTTCATGGGTCCCTTTCCAAACAAGGAAGAGTAGCCTTTCACTGCACCCCTCCGTGCTGGTCACCAGGGCATGCTTGGGTGTGCCTCTACAACTTTTGGGGGGTGGATGTTTGCAGTGCCATGGAAGAAAAAACATGCTGTCATGGAAAAAGCTCATCAAGTAGAAAAAGGGGATTTGAGAAAAAACAAACAAAAAGCAAACAAGAAAGAATAGCCTTTCGCTGCACCCCTGGCTGCCTTGTTTTGGATACAATGTTTCTGACTTGGAAACAATTTGCAATGGAATCTGAAATTAACAAGCGGAAGCAGCAGCAGGAGCTCTGCAGAAAGCAAAGCAGGGAGAAAGAGAACATTCCTTCTTTTATAGTCACCAGGTTCTGATACTTCAAGGTAGAATGCCTCTGCACGTGGAGGCTTCATTTCGCTTTAGTGCCTGTTATCTGGCACTAGAGCTGACTGATGTGAGGAAAGTTCTTAGGCCTGCAGAGACCTCTCTGCCCTTCTGTGTAGCATTTTCAGGGGCCATGGGCCAGACAGGGTGGTGTTCACGGGTGCCCTGCGTCTTTGGAGGGCCAAGAGGGGGAGGCCTGGCACAGACAAGATAACACCACCCCTCTTCAAAAGCCAGGTTGTATTCCTTTGTTCAGCTAACAGCTCAGGGCTGGGCTGACGTTTCCTCACTGGGACCTAATGACACGAGATGTGGGGTGGCAGGAATAGGTTTCTCTTGGGGCATTTTGGAGGAGTGCACCGCTGGAGAGGGTCGCCACCTGAAGGGAGGGGGCAGAGGCTGAGTGTGACCAATGGCAATTGGAAAGAGGCCTGTGAGTGGGCTAAAGGCACCTTAGAGCGGGAGAACCTCTGCAGAGCCAACGGGAGGGGGTCTACATCTTCCGCCTTGTAGTCAGGGGTGTAGTCGTCCAGGGTCTGTGGGGGGGTCTTATACCCCTTACTTTTGGGGGAGCAGGGTCCCAGGCAGGTCCCTACGTCTCCAGCATCTTACAAGCCAGTCAGCCATGGAGAAGAATCTTCTACCATGCCTCATTTCCTGCTGATTGGAGACAATCAGTGTGAAAAGACACTTCTTAGTATCTAACATACTCCCCTTTCATGCTGACTGGCTCACAGGGGATGTCTGTGGTTGCGATAGCCATGAGACCCAATCCAGGCCCGTGTCAGAATTGGAGCACTTCAGGGATCTCCCATGCAAGCACAGACATGCACACACCCGGAGTGCCCCGCAGGTGAGTCAGCCCCTGAGAAGACTCTTCCAAGCAACCATTTCAATAAAGGAGACGTGGCACCAGCACCATTAGCAGGGGGCGTTTGCTACAAAGTATATGAACTGAAGGATGGTTTTTAGCTTAATTTGATTGTTTCTAGTGTGAGTGGTAGTAGTTTATTGCGGTCAAGGACCCAAAAATTAAAACAGAATATAAAAACCAGCATATAATACAGAACAGAAACAGGATTCATGATACAAACATTAGGAGGAGGCACGTATTGATTGGGCAGCAAATATGAATTTTGATACTTGTATGGTGATATTTCTGTCAGAGCCTGTGAGGAGCAGAGCAATTTTATCTTCGGGGGGAAAGCTTTTAAATTTCTGGTTCGACAAAATAGGATTAAGGAATTTGGTTCAGTTTTGTGAATTAAACGGGCAATCCAGAATGGAATGGGAAAGGGTTTTGATCTGTTCACGACTGCAAGGGCATACACGCTGCTCATAAGGGGTTCCCCGGAATCTCCCTTCCATTATCGCTGAGTTTAGGGCGTTAAATCTGGCTTTTGTGAAGGCTGAACGTAATTTGGGTAAAGTAAGGAAATATAGGTAGGGGGCGAATTTACCAGATGCAAAAGATAAATTTAGGGACAATGGGGAACGTGTTTTGGATGCATTAGAAATTGAGTTTTGGTAATCAATGTCTGTAAGCCAAGAGCAGATCTGTGGGAGTACATCGTTTTGAGATTGGGAGGCCAGGTAGTCTTTGGAGAGGCCAATTTTCAGCAGTTTGGCTTCTATATTTGTGAGCCAGGAAGAGGGATAGGTGTCATTCCAGAATGGGGCTAGAAGGCCTTGGGGAAAGTTAAGTGAAATTTTTGCCCAGAAGTTGAAAGTCATGATCCATGCTCGGCAGTCCAAAGAGGTCAGCCCGCATTCAAGTCTTAATGCCGCTGAGGGAACACATCGGGGCACAGCTAAAAGGCTGCGAAGAAAACTGGAAAGTGTGGTTGTTTCTAGTGTATATATGTATTGTTTTATTCTGTTGTATGTCGCCTAGAGTGTCCCTAACCCAGACAGATAGGCGACTGAAAAATAAAATTTTATTATTATTATTATTATTATAGGGGGATCACCCATGTAAGCTGGCAACATGCCAATACAATAATAACACTTGGAGGAAATATACTCTAAGAGCACAATCCTATGCATATTTACTCAGAAGTTAAGTCCCACTGTGTTAAGTGGAGCTTATTCCCAGGTAAGTGCAGTAGGGTAGTTGCAAAATCAGAAGTGCAGGGTCCCTTCATGATAGTCATGCCACACACCCTCACTTGCTTGCTTGCTCTCCACTATCATCTTCACACTCCTCAGTCCTTTCCCCATGCACCTTCTTCCATGATAGCAGACATCGCGAGGAGCCAATCAGAATGAATAAGTAGTGTGTTAGCTACTGAGAAGAGGCTTCTCAGTGGCTAACTCAGCTCCTTTCAGTCTGATTGGCTCCAATCAGCAGGAAAGGACAAGGAAGTATGTATGGCCTGCCTGCAACCCTGCTCCAAAAATGGTTAAGGGTCTAACACCCCCTGACAACATGGAAAACTACACCAGTGGGTAAGTGTGCACAGTAATGTAGCCTAAGCTATTATTTAGTGTGAAGTAACCATTAGGTTTGTGGTAGTTATTTAGGTTTTGCCTAAAACAACAGTGGATACTATTACTGCTTACCATGAAAACCCTATTCATACAGTTGCCATAAGTCGGAATCGACTGGAAGGCAGTACATTTACATTCAGATGATTGCACGTTACAAGTACAGATACAGCAGCTGAATCACTCTCTTTCTCTGTTTTTTCTGAGAAACTGGTATTCTGAGGCATGCTGCCTATGATCCTGGAAGTAGCACAGAGCCATTGTTGAATCTTCTGTTGGTAAACTGACCTAAATATTTCCTCTCCACCCCCTTCAAATAAAATAACAATAATCTCACTATAGATCTTGTTGAACTTCTTATTTGATAGCAGCAATTGAAACACAGTCAGATTTACTATCTGGGTAGCGCTACCCCATTCAAGGGGAAGGACTGCAACCGCAAACAATGGTAACTCTAGTACCCCTGAATGTCGGAATTTCTCTATTGAGATGCGTAGCAGAGTTGCGTAGCAGAGTTGCGTAGCACTGCAGAACGGAGAGTACTGAGTGAGCTTAATGTGTGTGTGTTTGAATCTTTGCTAAGATTCTACCTTCCCTGCAAATTAGTCAGACAGAGACTTTAAGCTTTAAAATAAGAAACAACTACTTTATTCTGGAAGTACATGCTTGATAGGAAAGAGTTCTATAACTAGCTACCTAGCTATGCTAGAGCAACGAGCACTGGTCCCAGTACTCGCCCTCATCCTGGTTGAAAGGAGAGACAAAGAGAAGATGTCTGCTCCCCTCTTGAGAGAAAGAGAACACTGAGAAAGGCGGGAAGGAACTGGGATCAACATTCCTTTGCTTATTAGCCTAGCAGGAAGGGGAGAGGCAGCAGAGGATCAAAGGGATCGGTATAGCCTCAACCAGCAAGAGGTCTAGCTCTCTAGCTACCCTTATTAACCCCATGCAGTCTCAACCCACCAAGTTGGAGTTGAACCTCATACATTCCAACACTGGATGCGTACACTTCCCCCCCCCCAGCTATCCCTAAGTCATAGGCACATAGGAAACTGTCTTGTCCGGCCAGGCCATTGGCCCATGTAGATCAGTATTGTCTACAGTCTACACTGACTGGCAGCAGCTCTCAAGCCTTTCAGGCAAGATCCTCTCCAAGCCTTCCCTGGAGATGTTAGAGATTGAACCTGGCATGCACAGCAGATGCTCTATCACTGAGCTAGCAAAGTCGGGACAATATTTTAATAGTATAAGCGAGTACAAGAAAATGGAAGTGTCCATGAGACAAGTAGAGCATAGGATTTAGGAGGCATGACAGGAGGTGTGGCTCCTTGGGTGTCCCTGGGCGACCAAGCCTCATTGAGGCGCACCAACAGTGGGAAGAGATGTCTTTGGCAGTGCATGACACCGAGTCACGCCATAGCGTGCCAGGAGCCACAATGAAGCATTAGGCTTTCACAGTACCCCACCCTGTTGCCCACCCTGCTGCTGTTGTGCAGTCGCAAACATTCACTAACACCAGGCGTGCCATGGCGTGCCAACAGCAACGAGGAACCATTAGCCCCAATGCGCAAAAAGGACTTTCTAGTAGAAAAAGTGGAAGAACAAAAAATGCCTCGCAGACATTCACTGCCACCAGGTGCGCCAGGGAGTGCAAAGAGCAACGATGAAGCATTAGGCTTTCACAGCACCCACACCCAGCTGCTGTCATGCAGTCTTGCTGCCGGCGGGAGAGCACACACACAAAAAACCTTAAAAGAACATCTAGTAAAAAAAGAGGAAGAACAAAAAATGCCTCGCAAACATTCACTGCCACCAGGTGCGCCCAGGAGCGCAAAGGGCAACGAGGAAGCTTTAGGCTTTCACAGCGCCAACAAAAATAAATAAAAAGAATGACAGTATAGAGGGCAGCCCTTGAGCAGTAGCCATTGCTCTGGATTAGCATTTGAAAACTCCAAAAATACGACACTATTGTCCTCTTTGTTGTCATTGTATCGCAAAAGTGATTGTTTTACTGCAAGCGATTGAGGGTACGATCTTTTCATGGCAATTTAAAAAAGGGGGGGAAGCTAACCCCCACTCAACCCCCAGGCAATCACTCTCTCTTCACCTTCTCCCCTCCCTATACCCGCTGCCTTTTTAATGAGCACACACACAACACACAAACGCACAGACTTAATTTCCCCTCTGTTTCATGCCTCCTGCCCATGCTCCCTCCTTATTGAACTCTACTCAGTGGTAAACCCAATCCCCTGTCAGTGAGTCTCCGCCTCTCATTGTACTGAAAACCACGCCAGGTTTACCACTATAAATCCCTTCCAGCATTTCAAACAGTGGGTGAGCTGGAATACATTTTCTTTCCTTTTTCTTCTCCCATGTGCCAGCAGAATCCATGTGCGTGCACATTACTGCTTTGTGGTTTTATTTCAGAAATTGCGAATCAGCAAACACAACAAAAAAGCTTGAACAACCTGCTGCAAGACTTTTAAAAATAAATTTAGATGAACATAACCTTTAAGATTTGGACATATTTGCAGTAAAGTAGATAAACGAAATAATCCAACCCTAGGATATTAGAAGTAAAAGAATGTCAGAATATACAGAGTGAATACCCTAACACCCATGGCCTTGACTTGGACAAGAATACTTGAAACTTTTATCTCTGCTTTTCATTATTTTTAAAACCTTACTTCCGGAGATTCTCTCCATTGTTTGCATTGTAATAATATTGAAAGGGGATTGTGTTTACCACTGAGAAGAGTCTTCTCAGTGGCTGAGTGACCTCCCTCCACTACAATAAGATCCAATCAGCAAGAATGGTGAAGGAAGCATGCTAGAAGCATTGCAGTGGCTAAGACATTTTCCTTTCATTCTTCCATTCTTTCTTTGACTATAGCTTCTAGCCTCTTCACACATGTCCATGCAGCTGCCTTCCACCATTCTTGTCACCTAGCAGGTTTGGATTCCAGCCCACCCACCGTTTGAAATGCTGGAAGGCATTTATAGGGGTAAACCTGGCTTGTTTTTCAGTACAATGAGAAGCGGAGACTTGCTGACAGTGGATTGTGTTTACCACTGAGAAGAGTCTTCTCAGTGGCTGAGTGACCTCCCTCTACTACAATGAGATCCAATCAGCAAGAATGGTGAAGGAAGCATGCTAGAAGACTCTTCGCAGTGGCTAAGACATTTTCCTATCACTAGTAGGAGACTGTTTTTAGGATGTTGTTTACATTCCCATCTGGAAATACATTTTCCTAACGCTGTGTGTGGGCACTCCGGGGGCGTGTGTCCTTCCTTGCTGTTTGCCATCCTGCTTAAGGTTTCCCCTGTCAGGCTATAGCTCCAGTGATTTCCAGCTCCTTTAAAGAGCGTCCTATTGCTTCTTCATACCAGAGGGAACAAAGAAAAAGTTGACTACTTTGCAAAAAATTGGGAAGGAGGGGGAGTTAGAGGTGGAAGAGGAAGAGAGGTGGGATAAAGGCGGAGGAAGAGGGGCCGAGCTGCTGTGTCAATGTGTGGTGTGTGCATTGCCTGTAGGCTATGGGAAGAGAAGGAGGGCACTTTTGAATCCTTCCTGCGCTCTGCTGCTCTGGTCTGGGGCAGCAGCGGCACTGAAGCCTCAAGCTCGCCCTGGCTCCATTTGACCCTTCGTTTTATTGCAGCTAGGAGGAGGAGAAGCCCCAAGCTTGCTTGCAGCTGCTGCCCCTGCTCTGCAGGGACCTCGCATGCCACGATCTGCCTCATGTCACCCACCCACCCCATCATCATTGCGCTTTGTCTCAGCGGCGGCAGCAAAGCGGCAGCTCAGGGCTCTTGCGTCGTGTGTGTGTGTGTGTGTGTCCACCAGCCAACAACCCGCACCGTTCCCTCTTCCCCGCCTGCTCTTCCCGTTCTCCCTGGCTCCTGGGACCACGAGCCCAGTCACAACCTTTAGTCGGTGACGGACCTTCCGACTGATTCCGCACAAGACGCCACCAAACCACTTTCTTTTCCAATTGCAACTACCCACCTCAATAAAAAGAAGCCTCCCCCCAGTCTTAAAAGAGGAATGTATTCACACATACACACACAAATGCACAACAACAAGAAAGGGAAGGGAAGAGAGGGCGAGTAATAAAAGGTCACAAGGCTAATGCACACAAAAAAAGAGGAGGGTGCAGAGGGTAAGGAGGCAGGCAGAGGCGGGGAGAGAAAGGAGAAAGGGGGCAGGGAGAGAGAAAGAAAAAAGGAGCACTTAAGTGAAGAGAGGCGCTTGGGCTGCTCCTGCTTCCTCCTGGGCATTTCCCCGTTTCACATTCTCCTCCTTGGTTTAATGGGAGATCAAATGTATTTTTAAAAAAAAAAACCCAAAGAGGGGCAGAGGCAGGCACAAAGCAGGGGCAAAGGGTGGCTGCCCAGCAAAGGCTGGTTTTCTCCTCCTGGGCAATGGGGTGTGTGAGAAGCTGGTTTTCCTGGAGCCAAGGAGAAGAGCCCCCGTCTCTTTCCCCTTTTCTTTCACTTTCCCCGGTGGTGCACCTGGCTTGTCTCCGGTCGCAATATTCTTCAATGGAAATGGATCTAATGGGAGAGGGAGAGAGTGTGCTCATATGTGTGCTCACACAGGCTGGAGACGGGGGGGGGGCGGAGAGAGAGAGAGAAGAAGGTTGCCCCCTGGTGTTATGTGCTGAAATTGATTGTTGGAGAAGCGGGAGAAAAGAACAGGAAGTTTCTTCGTAGGCGGACAGGAAAAAAATGACGGCCATAGACAGGGCAAGGGGGCGGATCTAAAAAAACAGCGAAGAAAAACGTTTAGACGCTACATTGGCGGGTGCGGTTTTTCAAGGCAAGTACAGATTTTTATCGCATCTGTTAAATCTGGAGTTAAAAGCAAAAGCAGTACAACGCATGCGATTTCCCTAAAACGCAGAGCTTGGAAGATTACTTTTAAAAAGTAATAAATTACAGTTACAGTTACATGGCCCCAAAAAGCAGTAATTACCGTTACAATTAAAATTGCTCTGAAAGTAACTGATTACTTTACTTTTCCTCCAAAGTAATCACTACAATTACATTTGTTACTTTAAAAAAACCGCCTACAAGGTGCTGGCGTTGGCTGCTGCACATCTAAGTAGCCTAAAACAACATTAAAAATAAACAAACACATACAGAGGTAGTAGAATAATTATTTTTATTCATAAGATAGCAATGGTGGTCTCTCCGCTGGTAAGGGTGGTAGGGAGGGAGGCTGAGGCCACTACTCAGATCTTTGCACGTCAAACCAAGTGCAACCCCCCCCAAGCCAGCAAGCATAATCTCTCTCACTTAACCACCTCCCAGACCCTGCACTGCCACCAACTAAGGAACACTCACCCAAGCACACATTTTCCCCTGAGATGCAAAAAAATTAAAATACTGCAAATGCAGCACAGTAGCCAGAGAGGGTGGTGGAGACCACTTTATGTGCCAAGTGCAAACACAGTATTCTCTCTCTCTCTGTCTCTCTCTCTCTCTGTCATCTTTCTCCTCCACAGTTCTTTATCTCCATTCTGCTGCTGCCTCCTTCTCCTCCTTTATCCGTGTTCTTGACCTCCGGATCCTTTTCCCCTCCACTCCATTCTTCACCACCACTATCCATTTTTTTAAATAATTGTTTTCTCCACTCCACCCCATCTCACTCTGCGCCTCCTCCCTCGTCACCTTCTACCCGTCCACAGAGCATGAGGAAAGAGAGGCGCTGCACAGAAGCCCAGTTTGAGGCACATGATTTTCATCCACAAATCAGAGGAGGAGAAGACTGTGACGCCCTTCCCTGGTTCTCCGTGTCAGGTTCCTACCTGCGCGTGGCTACTGCCTGTCACTAGGCACCACCAGGGACTCCATCAGTCCGGACTGTCCTTTATTTTATTTTTTCTCTCCCCGCTCTAGCGCAGATCTCAACAGATCCCCCTGCTAGGCAACCACCAGTCACGTCCTAATACTAGTATTCCCAGAGACTCTGAATACTGGTATTGTTATTCTCTTCACCGCTGCCACCATTTGTTACAGTTTCCCTTCAGCCGTGGTCATTACCTTACCCTCCCTTCTGGTCTGTGAAACCCCAGCCAAGGATCAGGCCTTTGGTAAACCAAATTAAGTCTTTATTAAAGATAACAAAGCTAACAAGATTAACAAGATTTCTTCTTAAGGCACATAAGCATATGGTTTTACTCAATACTAATCCGAACTCCACCCCCCCTCCTTCTCCACTCTCTCCTGGCAAACAACTCTCTCAAACCCCACCAAGCAATCCACTCTTTCTCTTCTCCCCCCAGATTCCACTCTCCCTCTTCCTTTTATACGTTCAGCCATTTTAAACACTCAGCCAATCATCTAGCATTCTACTGCCCATTCACTCCCCCTCCTGTTTCACTCCACTTACCATGTATCTTCTAAACAACAACTCTTACCATATATACATTAATATAGGAACATCACATCCCCCCCCCTTAAAACAACGGCAGAGTATTATTCCTGTTCCAGGATTTATACGTCGCGTTAACAAATAAAAGTCTCTATGGGGAAAATGTCTTTCTTTGTTCCTCCGTCTGGTCACGTCACTGCAGTCCCAGCCACTTGCCTGGAAAGTCCATCGGCCAGTACATTGTCCTTGCCTTTTATAAACTGGAAGTCCACTTGATAGTCCTGTAGGGCCCAGGACCACCTCTGCAGCATAGTGTTATGGTTTTTCATAGTCTGCAACCATAACAAGGCCCGATGATCCGTAGTCACTGTGAATCTTCGTCCCCACACGTATGGGCGCAACTTGTTCAGTCCCCACACGACCGCTAGGCACTCCTTCTGGACTGACGAATAATTTTTCTCCCTCGGCGTCAGCTTGCGACTCAGGTACGCCACTGGATGTCTCGTGCCTTCTCTCTCCTGTAGCAAGACGACTCCCAGCGCGAGGTCTGACGCATCTGTAGCCACAATGAATGGTTTCTCATAGTCTGGTGCTATTAATATGGGTCCTTGGCACAAGGCTTGCTTCAGTAGATCAAAAGCCTTCTGACATTCATCCGTCCATACCACACGCTCAGAACACTTCTTCTTGGTCAATTCATGCAAGGGGGTTGCTATTTCCCCAAAATTTCTCACAAACTTCCTATAAAAACCAGCCACACCTAGAAATGCCCTTACTTGTTTTTTGGTTAAGGGGATCGGCCACACTTGTATTGCCTCCACCTTGCTCCATAAGGGGGTGATTTTCCCACTCCCCACCTTATGTCCTAAATAGATTACTTCCTTTAGTCCAAACTGGCATTTCTTAGCTTTTATTGTGAGGCCTGCTTTTCTTAAGGCCTCCAATACTGTTGTCAGGTGTTGGACATGCTCAGGCACCGACTTGCTAAAAATGGCCACGTCATCGATATAGGCCACTGCAAAATCTGACATGCCTCGCAACACAGTATTGATTAGCCTCTGAAATGAACTTGGTGAGTTCCTTAGTCCCATGGGTAAGGTCACAAACTCATATAACCCATCTGGTGTACTGAAGGCAGTTTTAGCTCTGGATTGCTCGTCTAGTTCCATTTGCCAAAATCCTTTACAGAGATCTAGTGTAGAGATAATGGTTGCTGCCCCCAATAACTCTAACATTGCGTCTACCCTAGGCATAGGATACGCATCTGGGACAGTAATTTTATTGATTAGCCGATAATCAATGCAAAACCTTGTCGTTCCATCTTTTTTCGGAACCAGGACAATACTTGAGGCCCAGGGACTGATGGATTCCCTGATCACTCCTAATTCCAGCATCTCTTCCACCTCCTTTTTGATCTCATTCAAAACTTTCCCATTCACACGGTACGGAACAGATCTGATTGGGACATGATCTCCAGTATCAATGGAATGTATAACTATACTGGTTCGGCCAGGTTTGTTGCTAAAGAGATTCCTATAGGTTTTCAAAACTCTCAGAATCTCTTCTTTTACTTCCTCCTTCACCTCCTCTGACCATTCCACTTGATCTACCCCTCCTTTGTCTTTGCTTTCCTGTACCAAATCTGGAAGTTCAGGCCCACTTCCCTCAGGGAATAAGGTAACTTGCAACACCTGTACATCCCTGGTATGGTAAGACTTCAACATATTTACATGAACCACTTTGCTTTTGTTTAATTGGTCTGTGGTGATTACATACGTCACTGTGTCAAGCCTTTCTCTGATGGTATATGGTCCTTCCCAGTTAGCCTGTAATTTGTCATGTTTCCTGGGTATGAACGCCATAACCATATCTCCCACATCATACACACGTTCCCTGGCTGTTCTGTCATACCAGTAACATTGCTTCTCCTGTGCTTGACTCAAATTCTTTTCCACCACCTCCATCATTGATGTTAATTTATTGCGGAATTCCAATACAAAATCTACTACAGATGTTTTGTACTCTCCCAGGGTTCCTTGCCATGAATTTTTTAATAGTTCCAAAGGTCCCCTCACTTTTCTAGTGAACATGAGTTCAAAGGGTGAGAAGCCTGTTGACTCTTGAGGGACTTCTCTGTATACAAATAAGAAGCATCCCAACCGTTCATCCCAGTCTTGTGGGTGATCTTGAACATAGCTTCTGATCATGCCCTTCAAAACGCCATTGAATCTCTCTGTTAACCCATTAGTGGCGGGATGGTAAGTAGTGGTCTTTAGATGTTTTAGACCACAACATTTCCACATACATTGCATCACTTCTCCCATGAATACACTGCCTTGATCCGTCAGCACTTCATGAGGGAAACCCAGCCTCATAAAGATTTTTAATAAAGCCTCTGCCACTACAGGGGCTTCTACAGATCTTAGTGCTTCTGCGTCTGGGTACCTGGTGGGAAAATCCACCACCACCACTAGATATTTCTTGCCATGCCTTGTGGGTTTGGAAAAAGGGCCCACCAAATCTATTCCCACTCTATAAAAGGGTTGTCCAATTATAGGAAGGGGCTTTAAGGGTGCCTTAGTCTTTACTCCACTTTTTCCCACCTTTTGGCATATTCCACAAGATAGACAATGTTGTTTTACATCTTTGGAGATGTTTGGCCAATAATAGTGTGCTGCCAATCTCCTCTTGGTCTTTTTTATTCCCAGATGTCCTGCACATGGGACATCGTGGGCTACCTCTAGCAATCTGGTTCTGTATTTGCTAGGTACTATCAATTGCTTCACTGGTTCACATTCATCCTTTCTCTCAGCGGGCATCCACAGTCTATATAAAATCCCATTCTCACACACAACTTGATTCCTCAGTTTGTCAGTGAAAGGAATCTGTTGGGTCAGAGCTTGTTCCTTTATCTGCTTCAAACTTATATCTTTATGCAGCTCTTCCCTGAATTGCTCTGCTTCTTTCCCAGAGACCACTTGATACAGTTTGTCTCCTTCAGCAGGCCTGCTAGTGGTTGCTATGGTGACCTGAGGCTGGTTAACAGATTCCACCCTGTTTGTTTCAGCCCCCCTTAATATGGCTTCTTTTTCTCTGCCAATTTGCTGTCTGGTCACTACATAGATCTTTCCTTGGGCTCCCATTACATCTCTTCCCAGTATTACTGGTTCTTGTTGCTGGGCATTAATGCCTACTTTATATCGGCCCTCTCGGCCTCTCCAAGTCATTTCCACCAGGGCCACAGGCAAACTTTCTGGTTGACCCCTCACTCCTTGGATAGTCACAGTTTCCTGAGGCAATATTACCTCAGATTTTATTAAATCTGGCCTCAGTAATGTCTGAGCGGCACCAGTATCAAGCAATGCCCAATAATTTGCCCCTTGTACACTCACTTCCTCTCTCAGACTTGAATCAAGGTCTGTTACTTCTGTCCAGTTTATCTGGCAGAACTGAACCTTTTTTGCTGTTTCTAAAGCCTTGGGCTCTGTTTTCACTGCCCTTGTCTGAGCAGGATTACTAATGGGGTTGGCAACCTCACATTGAAAACGTAGGTGCCCCGGTCTACCACATTTGTAGCATAATTTCTCCTCACTTTTAGGGTACACAGATCCACTCTGGGGTGTCCTGTGCCCTTCAGATTTTACTGGAGGACTCACTCTCTGTGGTACCACATCCCTTCTGCCAGCGTTATATGGTCTGGGTTTAAAATCTCTTGATGTTTTCCCCACCCAGCCAGTTCTGTTGGAGGCGAAGTGATCCACCATCTCTGCGGCCTCCTGCACCGATGTAGGGGAACGGTCTTTGACCAGGAGCCTTATTTCTGGTGGTAACTGATGGTATAATTGATCCAATATCATGAGGTTTTTCACCTCCTCCACAGATTGAGCTTTTGCACTTGTCAGCCATTTCCCAAATATGTCCATCAGTTTTGCCCCCAGCTCCACGAAAGACCTCCCTGTCTGTATCTGGCAGTTTCTGAAAAGCTTTCTAAAATAATCAGGCCCCAGTCTGAATCTTTTAAACACTGCTTCTTTGAATTCAGCATAGGTGACTGGCCTGTCTGAGGGGAAATATTGGTATACCTCAGCCAATTCCCCTTTAATCAGGTTTGATAAATACTGCATGTATTTATCTTCAGGTAGCCCCCACAACTGAGCTGCTTTTTCAAAGGTGCTGAGGTAAATTTGAGGATCTTGACCAGGCTCATAGACAGCAAAGTCCTTTGGAGTAATTTTTATTTTTGCTCCATCTCTGCCTTTCCTTGTCTCCTCAGAGTGAAATTTCTCTTTATCAAATTTTAACTTTTCTACTTGTAATTCAGCATCCAATGCTTGTTGCTTCTCCCTCTCCTCAAACCCCAATCTCATTCTCTCAATTTCCAACTCCCTCTGTTTTTCCTTCTCTGCACCTTCCATCCTCAATCTCTCAGCTTCTAACTCTCGCTGTTTATCTTTTTCCTCAGCCTCAAAGACCCGCTGCTTTTCTTTCTCATTAGCCTCCCTCCTCAATCTCTCAGCTTCCAACTCCCTCTGCTTGTCTTTCCCATCAGCTTCCATCCTCATTCTCTCAGTTTCCATCCTCAACTTCTGTCTCAAATACTCTATATAAGCGGGATTGCTTAAATATCCTTCTGGGGTCTCTTCCCTGACACGTTGTTTTTGCTGGGCAGTTGCAAATCCTATAAGTGCTACCCTCAATTCATCTACCCCTTTACCCTCGTGAGGTAAATTGAATGTTATGCACTTCTCCACCAGCTCCTCTCTTTTCATTTTTATGTATTCAGCCATGGTGTTTGAGTTCACTCACTCTTTGCCACACACTCTTTGCCAGTCACTCTCACAAGAAATCTTGTTTTGTTATTTCTGTTTGCCACACCACTGTTCTGGATTCTCTAGTATTCGTATCTGGATTTTCTGTTGTTCGTATCCCACCACTACTGCCACCACATGTGACGCCCTTCCCTGGTTCTCCCTGTCAGGTTCCTACCTGCGCGTGGCTACTGCCTGTCACTAGGCACCACCAGGGACTCCACCAGTCCGGACTGTCCTTTATTTTATTTTTTCTCTCCCCGCTCTAGCACAGATCTCAACAGATCCCCCTGCTAGGCAACCACCAGTCTCGTCCTAATACTAGTATTCCCAGAGACTCTGAATACTGGTATTGTTATTCTCTTCACCGCTGCCACCATTTGTTACAGTTTCCCTTCAGCCGTGGTCATTACCTTACCCTCCCTTCTGGTCTGTGAAACCCCAGCCAAGGATCAGGCCTTTGGTAAACCAAATTAAGTCTTTATTAAAGATAACAAAGCTAACAAGATTAACAAGATTTCTTCTTAAGGCACATAAGCATATGGTTTTACTCAATACTAATCCGAACTCCACCCCCCCTCCTTCTCCACTCTCTCCTGTCAAACAACTCTCTCAAACCCCACCAAGCAATCCACTCTTTCTCTTCTCCTCCCAGATTCCACTCTCCCTCTTCCTTTTATACATTCAGCCATTTTAAACACTCAGCCAATCATCTAGCATTCTACTGCCCATTCACTCCCCCTCCTCTTTCACTCCACTTACCATGTATCTTCTAAACAACAACACTTACCATATATACATTAATATAGGAACATCACAAAGACTTCCCCTGCTCCCCCCCCAAGTAATGCCTATAAGTAATTCTGGAAACATTACAATTACTTCACAGAAGTAGTAAAATTACTCCTAGTTCTATTACAATCAAAATGTAAAGGAATTACCCACTCAATACTCAAAAATGTAATGAATTACAAGTAATTCGTTACTTGTAACTAGTTACTTCCAAGCTCTGCTAAAACATCAAGTAAACGCTCCCTGTTAGAAGGATCTGCAAAAAAAAATCAGATCCGACTTTTTTGGGCATGTAAACAGTAGTAGTAGTACATGATAACAACGTGATTTTTTGGTTGACCCCTAAACTCTTCAGATTAATCGGCTGACATGAAGATATTTCTTTTCGACTTCCGGGAAGGGTGACTTCGCTTGTGCCTGCTTTTGAGACGGGCTCCCGCCTCAAAAGAAGCTTATTCAGATATAAATCAGTCAGAACATTTTTTTTTTGACTGATGAAATTTCTCCCGGGCAGGGAGAAACGTAGAGATCAACCTCAAAAGCCTGTTTTTGTTGGGAGGACTGGATTTCATTATGAGATAAGGTCCAGCCAACAATGCCGGATGGACTTCCGAACAAGCTCTATCTGTTTAATGCGATATGTTTATCTTTTCTTTAAAGAGAGAATGGACTAACAGGCAAGCACCCTTCTTTCTATTATTTTTTTTACTTGGTTTAAATTGTTGCAACAAAAGGAGATTTGTCAGATTGATCGGCTTTGGACAACTTCTGGGTGAGCTATAACTCTTCTCTGTTATTCACGAAATTAACAGCTTATCTCTGTTTCTGTCGCAAAAAGCTGTCCTGGAAGTGCATTCTAAAGATATAAACAGAAGAGGGATTTCTATTCCTGATTTCTATTCCGAGGAACATTATATTGTCTGGGACTATTCTCTTTTTGGTCTATTTTATTTTGACGAATCTGCTTCTTCACGACGCCACTAACTGTTTTGATGCTGGGAACTAAATTTGTTTTGCATTCTTGAACATAGAGAGATAAGCAGGCTGCTCTGTTTATACTGTGATGTCATCAAGCCTGGAATATTAACTCAATTGTTGCTGAAATAAGAAGTGGTTCTTCTTTATTTTTGTTTTACTCTGTTTTCGTGGTTTTAAAAAAATGGCAATCAAGAAAGTGGCTGAGAATCTGGAAGTAATTATGTTCCAGAAAATAATGGATGAGATTGAGATAACGAAACAAACCCTGCGACAGGGCAGTAAGGAGCTGAAAATTGAACTGAGCAAAATGACGCAGGAGCTTAAAGAAATAGGGGATCCTGTGAGAGAGGAGAATGAGATCAGAGATGAGAAAAGAAAAAATAAAGGGAAGATACAAGCCCTGGAGATTGGAACAAATGTGGAATTGGAAAAAGATCTGGAGTTTATGGATTTTAGAAATAAAATCTACTGTTTGGAATTTAACATTATCTCTGAAGAAATTAATGAAGATATTAGAGATAAAGTTATCAATGGCTTGGATAATCTTCTGGACTGGAATGATGTGATGGAGCTTGATATAGAGAAAATCTATGGAATTAACTGCAGCCATGTGACAATGGAAAAACTCTTAAGAGATGAGCCAGTGCATTTTGTAAAAAAGAAGAACACAGATATGACTTTACAACAGTATTTCAGCAACTTATTCAGAATGGATGGCAAGAAAATATTTGGGATAGAGGAAATTCCCATCAGACTCTTATTATATGACTATGGCTACAACAGCAAGATTATTATGGAATACTGATAATGGAAGATTGGACACTGAAATTACTGGACTTAACAGGACTGTTGAAGATGGAAGATGGAACTAATAGGGATAATGGAATAATGGCTATTGAAATTATTGGACCTAACAGATTCTGATGAGATGGATTAATCGAAATGTTTATTTGGACTATGGTTATGACAGTAAGATTATTATAATTATTAACGAGATGGATTAATTGACATGTTTATTTGGAGAAAAATTGATAGATATATTTCTTAAAGAATTGAAACCTCTCTTTGACTTTTTGTGGAAAGAATAAAGTAATGTTTATGAGATTTGATGATTAATTAAGATAACTACTGGAGGAAAGTGATTTTATAATATGATTTAAGAGACAGGATTGTTATATATTGTAGACCTATAACTGATTTGATATGTGACAAGTGGGAAGTCAACATTTTATTTTTTTTTGTTTAATCATTTTTGTTTTGTTTTGTTTTTTGTCTTTGAATGTTTTATGATTTTGTTTTCTATGTTTTATGAAAATTTGAATAAAAATTATTGTAAAAAAAAAAAAGATATTTCTTTTCAACTCCCACCTCCCGATTTTTTTTCTTTGATTGCTCTTGACCAATATGCATGAAATAACTCCTGCTCAATGCAATGGGATTTACTCAGTGAGTAAGGATTGCAGCCATAGACTCAAAACGATCTGATTAGGATGCTTTAACTACAAGTTTGGACAGAATTAATGAGGGATGAGCCAGGAGTTAATCATTGTTTTCTCTCCTGGGAACCTGTCTTCACTTTAAATCTCACCTTAGCATCCACTAAGCTCTCTTTGAGCAGGGATGGGAACTCCAGATGTTGTTGAACATTTTAGCCTGGAGGCACATTTGAAAATCTAAGAAACTGTTGTAGGCATCACGAAATATCCATTTCACAGGAGAAAAACATGCAATACTCAGAATCCCACTCCCAACAACAGGCAAAATACTTAATTTACCCTCAAATAAAACAAAAACAAAAAAGCAGGCAATTCCTTTTCAAAAACAGACCCACTCAAACATCCCCTTCATCAGCAAAAAGTCCTCAATTTAAAATAAAAATAAAAATTGAGAGGGGACCTTAATGGGCACCAGGGGGGTGCCTGAGGGTTTCTAGTGCCCACAAGCACCATATTAAGGATCCCAGCTTTAAATGTTGAAGCTAGCCCTAGGTGCTGACCCAACAGTAACAACTGTGTTTGTTCTGCAGTAACAGAATGTCTCAAATAGTTGGCTGGCTTTCTGAAAATTAGTGCATGCCTTCCCTTCACTAAATTAGTCTTTGGTTTGCAGGCCAGTCTCTTTCAGGTTTCTTAAAAAATATTGAATATTGCTGATATTACTATTGGGATTATTCTGATTTGAAAGACTTTTGTATTTCCTAAAGTTTATTTTTGCCCAAATTAACATATTTAAATATTTACTTTCCAGTTTCAATGTTACTTGTTGTACCAACAGAAAGTCCCAATTTTCTTTCTACGTACCTAGCAGTAGGACTGTGCATGGTCCTCCCCGCCCCGATCTGCCCTGTGCCTCTGATTTGGGGGGGCATCACCCAAGGAGTACCTGCCCTGCCTTGGAGCCAGTCCTGAATAAGTTTGAAGGTGTGGCTAATGTATAATTAGGGTAAAAAACAATAATTAAACTGTATTGATATTCACTAATAGGCAAAAATCCTTGCGGTTTAAGAATGTACCTATAGCCCACAGATATTTGTACTAAACTTTAAAAAGCAGGGAAATTGGGCAACTATAGTGAATGCACCAGGGGAGCAGGAGACCTGAACTCCTCTCTGAGATTTTGGACTGCCCTACAAAGTTGTCAAAATGCAAACACAATTTGGGTTGGTCTTTCACAGTCCAATCCACTTGCTGTGTAGCTTGGAAGAATTTGGTAACATGTGCCTCTGAGCATATGGTGAGTGGTGGCAACACCTGCCATCTCCAAAGATGGAGACTTATATTTTTGTATGTTTGTTGGTGTTCTTCTTACTTTGCTCCACGAGCTAGAGGGAGCCTCAGCTGACAAAGCGTCAAGGCCCCAGCTGACAAAGCGTCAAGACGAGTTAAGCAGCAGAGCGAGTTCGGCAGCAGCGCAAGGAGGCCAGGGCCCCCCACTCTGCCCATCTGTTCCCTGACCTCAACTAAACCGCAGTTTCCAACCCATTGACATAATAAACCTTAAACAAAATTATGCAGGTAAGAAGCCAGTAGGGGTGTGGGGGCTTTCCAGTGTTTTGCACCACCTGCAGCATGTACGACTATCTGCCTGTTGGACAGAAGTCGTGGGTGTGCTCTCGGTGCAATGAGCTCCTGGATCTCCGGGAACGACTTCATTTCCTTGAGGCCAAGGTGGTGGACCTGGAAAAGCTGAGAGAGGCAGAGAGGTGTGTGGAGGAGGCCTTCAGGGACGTTATAGCTGTGTCTCACTCCAAGGATGACGGTCTCAGGGAAGGAGGGCATCCAGCTGAGGAAGAGGGAAACGAATCCTTCGGGGATGAGCAGGACCTCCAAGGTGGCTTTCTCTGAAATGCTACCGGTTCCACGCGCAGGACCAGCCAGACAGGCACAGCTTAGCAGTCTCAATGCGTGGATGAGACGATGGTGTCAGGTGGAAGGGTTTGGATTTGTTAGGCACTGGGGAACATTTTGGGACAAGCCGGGCCTGTACAAAAGGGACGGGCTCCACTTGAACCAGAATGGAACCAGACTGCTGGCACTTAAAATTAAAAAGGTGGCAGAGCAGCTTTTAAACTGACTGAGGGGGGAAACCCGACAGGAGTTGAGAAAGGTCCGGTTTGGAATAAACCTTCCCCCTGGGATAAAGACCAAAGAAATGATGAAATTTTAAAAGGGGTAGGCCTAGAAGTAGGCATTGTGAGAGCAGGGGCACAGGATATAAATTCAGAAGGGCAAAATTACCACAGGCCAAACCACAAGTGCCAAAGACACTTGAAGAGAGACACTGCTTACAAGTGCCTGTACGCCAATGCTAGGAGCCTCCGAACCAAGATGGGAGAACTGGAGTGCTTGGTCTTAGAGGACAGCATTGATATAGTGAGCATAACGGAGACTTGGTGGAATGGAGAAAACCAGTGGGATACGGTTATCCCTGGATATAAACTATATCGGAAGGACAGGGAAGGACGTATTGGTGGCGGAGTCGCTCTATACGTGAAAGAAGGCATTGAATCCAGCAAGCTGGAAACCCCAAAAGAGGCGGACTCCTCCACAGAATCGTTGTGGGTGGTGATACCATGCCCCAGGAGGGATTTAATTCTCGGAACGATCTATCGTCCCCCTGATCAAAATGCTCAGGGAGACCTTGAGATGAGATATGAAATTGAGGAAGCATCCAAACTAGGAAATGTGGTAGTAATGGGTGACTTCAACAACCCGGACATAGACTGGCCGCATATGTGTTCCAGTCATGACAAAGAAGCAAAATTTCTAGATATTCTAAATGACTATTCCCTAGACCAGTTGGTCATGGAACCGACCAGAGGGACGGCAACCCTGGACTTAATCCTCAGTGGGAACCGGGACCTGGTGCAAGATGTAAGTGTTGTTGAACCGATTGGGAGCAGTGACCATAGTGCTATTAAATTAAACATATATGTAAATGGCCAATTGCCAAGAAAATCCAACACGGTCACTTTTGACTTCAAGAGAGGAAACTTCACAAAAATGAGGGGATTGGTAAAAAGAAAGCTGAAAAACAAAGTCCAGAGGGTCACATCACTCGAAAATGCTTGGAAGTTGTTTAAAAACACTATATTAGAAGCTCAATTGGAGTGCATACCACAGATCAGAAAAGGTATCGCCAGGGCCAAGAAGATGCCAGCATGGTTAATGAGCAAAGTCAAGGAAGCTCTTAGAGGCAAAAAGTCTTCCTTCAGAAAATGGAAGTCTTGTCCGAATGAAGAAAATAAAAAAGGACACAAACTCTGGCAAAAGAACTGCAAGAAGACAATAAGGGATGCTAAAAAAGAATTTGAGGAGCACATTGCTAAGAGAATAAAAACCAACAACAAAAACTTCTATAAATACATTCAAAGCAGGAGACCATCTAGGGAGGCGATTGGACCCTTGGATGATAAGGGAGTCAAAGGTGTACTAAAGAACGATAAGGAGATTGCAGAGAAGCTGAATGAATTCTTTGCATCTGTCTTCACAGTGGAAGATATAGGGCAGATTCCTGAACCTGAACTAACATTTGCAGGAAGGGATTCCGAGGAACTGAGACAAATAGTGGTAACGAGAGAGGAAGTTCTAGGCTTAATGGACAATATAAAAACTGACAAATCACCAGGCCCGGATGTCATCCACCCGAGAGTTCTCAAAGAACTCAAAGGTGAAATTGCTGATCTGCTAACTAAAATATGTAACTTGTCCCTCGGGTCCTCCTCTATGCCTGAGGACTGGAAAGTGGCAAATGTAATCCCAATCTTCAAAAAGGGATCCAGAGGGGATCCCGGAAATTACAGGCCAGTTAGCTTAACTTCTGTCCCTGGGAAACTGGTAGAAAGTATTATTAAAGCTAGATTAACTAAGCACATAGAAGAACAAGCCTTGCTGAAGCAGAGCCAGCATGGCTTCTGCAAGGGAAAGTCCTGTCTCAGTAACCTATTAGAATTCTTTGAGAGTGTCAACAAGCATATAGATAGAGGTGATCCAGTGGACATAGTGTACTTAGACTTTCAAAAAGTGTTTGACAAGGTACCTCACCAAAGGCTTCTGAGGAAGCTTAGCAGTCATGGAATAAGAGGAGAGGTCCTCTTGTGGATAAGGGATTGGTTAAGAAGCAGAAAGCAGAGAGCAGGAATAAACGGACAGTTCTCCCAATGGAGGGCTGTAGAAAGTGGAGTCCCTCA
The DNA here is from genome assembly GCF_030035675.1 of Rhineura floridana. NCBI lineage: Eukaryota > Metazoa > Chordata > Lepidosauria > Squamata > Rhineuridae > Rhineura > Rhineura floridana. The sequence goes on along the minus strand of NC_084480.1, from coordinate 169,869,011 downwards.
AGGATCGGTATTGGGACCTGTACTTTTCAACTTGTTCATTAATGACCTAGAATTAGGAGTGAGCAGTGAAGTGGCCAAGTTTGCTGACGACACTAAATTGTTCAGGGTTGTTAAAACAAAAAGGGATTGCGAAGAGCTCCAAAAGGACCTCTCCAAACTGAATGAATGGGCGGAAAAATGGCAAATGCAATTCAATATAAACAAGTGTAAAATTATGCATATTGGAGAAAAAAAATCTGAATTTCACATATACGCTCATGGGGTCTGAACTGGCGGTGACCGACCAGGAGAGAGACCTCGGGGTTGTAGTGGACAGCACGATGAAAATGTCGACCCAGTGTGTGGCAGCTGTGAAAAAGGCAAATTCCATGCTAGCGATAATTAGGAAAGGTATTGAAAATAAAACAGCAGATATCATAATGCCATTGTATAAATCTACGGTGCGGCCGCATTTGGAATACTGTGTACAGTTGTGGTCGCCTCATCTCAAAAAGGATATTCTAGAGTTGGAAAAGGTTCAGAAGAGGGCAACCAGAATGATCAAGGGGATGGAGCGACTCTCTTACGAGGAAAGGTTGCAGCATTTGGGGCTTTTTAGTTTAGAGAAAAGGCGGGTCAGAGGAGACATGATAGAAGTGTATAAAATTATGCATGGCATTGAGAAAGTGGATAGAGAAAAGTTCTTCTCCCTCTCTCATAATACTAGAACTTGTGGACATTCAAAGAAGCTGAATGTTGGAAGATTCAGGACAGACAAAAGGAAGTACTTCTTTACTCAGCGCATAGTTAAACTATGGAATTTGCTCCCCACAAGATGCAGTAATGGCCACCAGCTTGGACGGCTTTAAAAGAAGATTAGACAAATTCATGGAGAACAGGGCTATCAATGGCTACTAGCCATGATGGCTGTGCTCTGCCACCCTAGTCAGAGGCAGCATGCTTCTGAAAACCAGTTGCCGGAAGCCTCAAGAGGGGAGAGTGTTCTTGCACTCGGGTCCTGCTTGCGGGCTTCCCCCAGGCACCTGGTTGGCCACTGTGAGAACAGGATGCTGGACTAGATGGGCCACTGGCCTGATCCAGCAGGCTCTTCTTATGTTCTTATGCTTCTTTCATGTGTTACTAATGTTTCTACAGAGAATCTAACCTAGAAAATTTTATTTCCCTCATTATTCATCCCAGAAATCTTTAATATTTTTATTAATGTCAAAGCCTTTTTATTGGTCAATGTCTTATGATGGTGAAGATAGCCTTTTTTGTTTCAAACTGGAGGTTATGGTCTATTTCTATTTTGGGTGTATTAACAGTTGGACCTGAAACTGCAGTTTAATGTAAAATCAGACTGATTACAATATGCTGCTACTTTAGCAATGACTCTAGTTGTTGGAAAAAAGAGGATGCATGTTTTCAGCCTGCTATATTTAAACCACTTTATTTAAGGCAAGATGGGCACAGTCAATTAAAAACATAGAGCACACCTAGCATTTTGCTAGAATATATTTCACCTCCCACTGTTTTATCTTGTGCAAATTGAGACACTCCTGAGGTCCACTGGAGACTATTCTGCAGAAGTCAGTGCCATTATTCCACAATTATGTTTGGAGTTTTTTTAGTATAAATTTTGCAAAGAGTTGCTGTACTTCACATATTCACAGAAATAGAACCAAAAGAAAATGATTTCCTATAGGAAACTTCACTAAAATTGCAAAAGAAATCAGACATATTCAAAGTGACCATCTGAACTATATCAACTGTCTTAATAATGTTGCTTCCTCCCTGCTAAAACAAGATCAGCACAGGACATATCTTCTTTCTATTATTTGGGCTGATTACAGGTGTTGCCACCACTCACCATATGCTCAGAGGCACATGTTACCCAATTTTTCCAAGCTACACAGGAAGTGGATTGGACTGTGAAAGACCAACCCAAATTGTGTTTGCATTTTGACAACTTTGTAGGGCAGTACAATATCTCAGAGAGGAGTTCAGGTCTCCTGCTCCCCTGGTGCATTCACTATAGCTGCCCAATTTCCCTGCTTTTTAAAGTTTGATAGAATAGCTGTGGGCTATAGGTACATTCTTAAACTGCAAGGTTTTTTGCCTATTAGTGAATTTCCCTGCTTTTTAATCCAGGAGGTAAGAAATGGGATCCTGTGCAAGTTTGCTGAGAATGGATTGATCATTTGCATGCTTATTGAGTTAAGTGGGATTTACACACACACACCAGGCAATCATGCTTAGGATAGGTGAAACTGACCACAGGGGATGGGGAAGGGAGGAGGGGGAGGAGTGGAAAGGCAGAGAGGAGGACTGGGATGGGAGCAGGCAGGAGGGGGAGGGGAGAAGAAGGACAGATGTGGTCATTTGCATGTTTATTGATTTCAGTGGGATTTACTCCCATGCAATCATGCTTAGGATAGGTAAAACTGACTGGGGGGAGGGGCGGAGGGCTGGAGTGGGCAGGGAAGGCGGAAGAAGGAAGAGGGGAGGAGAAAGGGAGAGAAAAGGGGAAGGAGGGAAAAGGCAGGTCTGATCATTTGTATGATTATTGAGTTGAATCGGATATACTCCTATGCAATCATGATAAGGATAGGTAAAACTGACCAGGCTGGGCCTGCCAACCAAGATGTCTTCTGTATCTTTCACAGTTGGGCAGGGGGAAGGGACAATACTACCTTGTGGTTTTTCCCATTACAGTGTTGCAAGAACACCGGCACTTGGCTGACTTTCTCTTCTCCTAAAGATACAGGATAAGTCTCAGGCCCTGAACCTGGCAACCCTACCTCCCACCCAAATTTAAAACAAAGCTGTCCCTGGCCACATCCACACCAAGCCTCTATTACACTTTGGACAGTCATTATTTATTTATCTATTTATTTAGTGTATTTATATACTGCCCCATAGCCGAAGCTCTCTGGGCGGTTTACAATAACTAAAAACATTAAAAACAAATATACAAATTTAAAAACACATCTTTTAAAAACAATTTAAAAGAATTTATTATGGCTTCTCTCAAAGCCACGGCTCAAAGCCAATCATGGCTTCTCTCAAAGAATCCTGGGAAGTGTAGTTAGTGAAGGGTGCTGAGAGTTGCTAGGAGACGCCCTGTTCCTCTCATAGACCTTCAATCAGAGTGGCTGACAACCATTCTCTCAGGGGAATAGGAGTCTCCTCTCAGCACCCTTCACAAACGACACTTCCCAGGATTCTTTGAGGGAAGCCACGACTGTCTCAAGTGAAATCAAGTCTGGTGTGGGTGTGGCCCTCTGATTAGCTAAGCCCAGCAGCTGTGAGGCTTTTAGAACACTGACAGTTGGTCCTTACTGAGCATGTCCTGCGTTATAATAGGCTTCCAGCCAAAATTTATTAAATTAATTAAAAATCAACCAGGGATTTTTTTAACTTTTAACCTGCAGCAGATGAAGGTCAGAGTATGGGGCAAGGTCAGTATTAGGATTACAGGTACTCTGTGAACATGGCTGATTTTTAATGAATTTCAACAGATTATGAGAACTCGCAGAAAAAAGTCCAAAAGGGCTCTGAGTTTTTTTCTCTCTTTTTAGACTTTGAACTCTCGATTCTCTCTGACTGTTTTGTGTATCACCATGAAAATTGATAGGGTTGTTAAGCAAGCATTTCTGAGTTCAGAACTATAAGTTTTGTAAGGTTTTGTTTTGAAATGAGCTTATGGGAAGCCTCAGAATGGCATGGGGGATATTTTCCATTTAACATTGCGGAATGTGAAAATCCCCGCTGACTATAGTATACAGCCACTCTTGTGGCTGTATAATAATTATGCCACTTGCATTTGTATGGCTTCCCACAAATAATTCTCGGGATTGTAGTCTGGTGAGGCTGAGAACAAAAGAACTTAGACCATTTAGTTCCCCACTTCCACCGCAGCCAAATGTTTTTTGAATTATTCTGAATGCACTGGGAATCTTGGACTGAAAACTCTTGTTTATACCCAGAGTTTTGCTATTTTGTACATGAGGATGCCCCCTTCCATGTTTTTCTTGCGCAACAGACTTTATGGCAGGGCAGGCACTCCGGGTATATGCATCTGATTTTCATGATAAATATGGAATGTCCTCCTATTTGGTGGATCTGTTCTCTCCACTTCCACTACAGTGGTATCCTTTTGGACCATCTGTCTGGGATGAAATTTATAGGTGCTATGTTGCAGTGGCTGCACTACTTCCTGGAGGGTAGTATTCAGAAGGTGGTGTTGGTAGATTTGTTCCACTGGCCTTTGGGATGCCTCATCTTGTCTCCTATGCTTTTAAAAATATATATATAATGTTTTTATTGATTTTCCAAATGAAATTTACAATATAATGTAACAGACATTTTTGTTGTTTCTTCTAAGAGAGTAATACACACATTGTAGTTAATTGAGAACATACATCTTTTACATAAATGTCATCTTCAATACTACTAATCACAAGCCCCTCAAACAACCCCCAACCAGGTGGTATTACGTAAGGAATAAGGGGCTGTGGGGGGGGTGAGGAAAAAGAAAAGAAAAAAAGGGGGGAACAGAAAGGGGGGGAAAGGGGATAAACAATGGTGGATGAAGCAGGTGAGCAAAAAAACATTTCTAAATTTAATGTTAGTTGCCCCAAATTTTAGCATAATAAGATGGTGGATTTTGATTGTGCTCTTTATTGTTAACATATTGGATAAAAGAAAACCATATTGAGGTAAATTTGTCAGTTTTAGAAATACCACGGGCAGCCCTTAGTTTGTATGTTAGTTTTTCCATAAAGGCAACGAACCAGATCTTGTGATACCAATATTGTATCGTTGCATCTTTTAGGTCTTTCCAATGTTTTGCTATTGTTAGATGGGCCACCATAAGTAGATGTCCAATTAATGGTTTGCCCCTCTCATTCACATCTACATTGGTGAGGAGATTAAGGAGTGCCACCTGCGGAGTCCTGGGCACGGGCCCAGGCACAATCAATTGGATTTCTTCAAATACCAGATTCTAAAATGACTGGGCCTGAGGGCAAGACCACCACATGTGAAAATACGTGCCCCGCTCCCCACAGCCCCTCCAACAAAGTCCAGACATTGCTGGGTTTATTCAGGACAGCCACACCGGAGTGACATACCAACTATGCACCAATTTTAGCATATGTTCATGTAGTTGGTTGGAGGCTGATTGTATTATAGGTTTTTGCCAGTAAGTACACCACACCCCTTCATCTATGAAAATATTACAGTCATTTTCCCATTGCATCTTGAGACTGGATAAGTAAGAGCCTTCAAGTGATAGTAGCATTGAGTATATTTGAGAAACAATGCCTCTCTCACCATTATTTGCAGCTACAATCAGTTGTTCAAAAGATTTTAATCAGCAACAAGCCTGTTCTTTGATTCATGTCCTTGAAAAAAAATCATGCATCTGACACCATTAGATCCAAGTAAAATTCATGTCACCCAGCGTATCTCTAAAAGATTATTAGTTGTTGTTAGAGAAAAAGTCTCGAATACGGAAGAGTCCCCTCAACTTCCATTCCTGCCAGGCTATATATCTATTTTTATTATAAAAATCGGGATGGAAGAAGAGAGGAGTCAAAGGGGAATTTAAAACAACCAAAGTTTTTTCATGCTTCTTCCAGCATTTAATCAATGTGGCAGTGAACGAATTTCCCATCATGCATTGCAATGTTGTTTTAGTAATTTTCTAAAAAATAATGTGTTCAAAGGTAGGCCATCCACCAATACATTCTCGCTTTCTAGTGCTGTCCAGGATCAGGAAAATAAGATGGTAGAGTTGACTGGCTTCATAATAAAATTTTAGGTTGGGCATTCCCCACCCTCCTGCCTTTTCCTGTCGGTATATTAATTTTTTCCTGATTATGGGCCTCTTTGATTTAAATATGAAGAACTCCCACTCTTTTTGCCATATTTTAAACTGTCTGTCTGAAATCCATACAGGAAGTGTGTGAAAGAGGGTGAGCATTCATTTTAAGCACTGCTATTCTTGCTGTTAAAGAGAGATTTAGTTTGCTCCATCTTTTCATGTTTGCCTTAATCAACATCCATATAGGTCTGAAATTTGCTTGAAATAGTTTGTTATTTATTTTATTTATTTATTTAATTTCATTTATAAACCGCCCATAGCCAATGGCTCCCTGTCTTAAAGTTCTTATGTATCTGTACTCCCAGATAACATACTTGTTTTGGACAGTGTTTTATACCTAAAATTTCTCCAAACATATTTTGATCTCTAGGGGGTAAATGAAAACATAATGCCTCTGATTTTTGGAAATTAACTGTCCATCCCGATACCTGAGCAAACTGATCAAATTATTTTTTAATGTGAGAGGTGGCTTTTACTGGATTGGTAATCAGCAATGCCATGTCATCAGTGTAAAAATTTAATAAATGAGTGTCGCCTCTTATGGAGATCCCAGAGATGGCATTGTTGCTCCTGAGACATTGTACCAGGGGTTCTATGGCTATTAAAAACAGGAGGGGAGAGAGGGGACACCCTTGTTTTGTACCCCTACAAATAGAAATTAAATTTGAATCAATTCCATTTACTTTGACAGATGCAAAGAAAGTATTATATATTTTGTCTTTGACTGATAACATTGTAGGGTCAAAATTCATTCTACGTGCAGTTTCCTTTAAAAAAGTCCAGTTTATGCAATCAAAAGCTTTAAAAATGTCAAGAGATAAAAAAGCAAGGGGTAATTTATTATCTTTACAATGTTTAATCAAATTTAAAATGCGTCTAATAGGATCAGCAATTTGTTTCATTGGAATTAAGCCTGATTGGTCAGGATGGATTAGTTTTGTGATAATTAAATGCATATGTTTGGTTAAAATAGCTGTAAAATTTTTATAATCAGAGTTCAATAATGAAATTGGTCTGTATGACTCCATGTATAGAGGATTTTTAAAAGGTTTTGGTAAAACCACTATCTTAGAATATCTCCAGGTTTCCGGAAAGGCATCACCAGCTAATATTCCATTAAATAAACGCACCAACCTTGGAGTGAGAAGCTCCTTATAATGTTTATAAAACTCATTAGTGTACCCATCCAGGCCTGGAGATTTATTGGTCTTTAAGTTGCTTATGATTTCATCAATTTCTTCAGACTGAATAGGGGCTATCAGTGCCGCTCTCTCCTCCCCTGTTAGAGCTGCCAATTGCACATTCGATAAATAGTCCTGGATTGCACTCATTGAGCTACTGCTATCCTTATATAGTTCGCTATAAAAATTAGTAAATTCTCTATCAATTGCCTCAGTTTCCCATATTAGCCCCCCATCTTTTTTTGTAGTTTGTGTACCACCCTTTTGTTTTGTTTTTTCTTGATCCAATTCGCCAATAATCTAGAGCCTTTATTTCCATATTCATAAAAATGTTGCTTTGCATATAGCAGACTGACCACTGTTTTGTTTACCTCTAGTAAATCCAATTCCTGTCTGCCATCTCCTTTGTTTTGCCCCCTCCCCCGATGGAACATGAGTTAAAAAGAAGAAAAAAGTCTTGGGGACACATGGGAAGGAATGAGGAAAGATGGGACGAGAAAGAACTATCATTCCCCCCTCCTTCCCCCCCTTGCATCCCCCTCCCTTTAATATTAGAAGCAACCAAGATTAATATAAGGTGACTTGAGTGCTATTTCTCAAACATCATTTTGGAGGTTTAAACACTGGATAATTTGTCAGAAGTATGTGAGTATTGATGCACAGTCTCTTCATCTTGCATTAGAAGGACTTGGTGTGAAAGATCGAGCTTCTGCATGGATATTAGCTGTTGATTCTCTAGGGGTGGGTTTGCGAAGGTGAAGATTTTTCTTGCTGCTTTCCCATTGCCTGTTATATCTCTGTTGTGTGTCATTTTCATCAGCTTCTAGGTCTTCCTTTTGTATCCCTTCAGGGTGTTCTATGTTGCATGTTGCCAGGAGGGATAGAGCCTCCTTCATGGTGCTCGCTGTCAGCAGCCCTCCATTCTTAGGGACAATCAGTCGAAATGGGAATCCCCAGCGGTACCTGATTCCCGCCTTCAGCAAGAGGGTGATGACCGGTTTAAAATTTCTTTGCTTTTGCAGCGTATCAGGGCATCAATCTTGTAATGCTATAACAGGCTTGCCAACAAACAGCAAATCTTTAATCTTTCTCAGGACTCGTATTAAATCTTCTTTATTTGTGAACCTTGTGAAGCAATAATATCCTGTGCGGGTGCTTTATCATTGGTTTTGCAGCTAGTGTCCGGTAAGCTTGTTCGAAATCATTTACTGATATTTCTAGGCCCGGGAGTACAGAATTTAACCATGCTGCCAAAAAGGTGGCCATTGACGCAGAGTGTTCTTCAGCCCCTTCTTTAATCCCACAAAAACGAATATACGATCTATGTACCCGATTCTCGATGTCCTTCAGCTTATTTTTTTATAATTTTATGCTCATGTCGGAGTAGCAATCGTTCCTCTGAATTGGTTAGGCTCAGATCCAGTGCTTCTGATGATGATTGTGCTATATCATCCAAACGTGCAGCGAGGTCCATCAATTTAACCTCCAAGTGCTGAAAAGAGGCATCCCAGGTACTTGCTATGTCCAGCTTAAAAGACTGAAATTGCTTAGTTAGCTCTTCCTTCCATGAAGCAGCCGCGACATTCACAGGTGCTGTTTTAGAGCTTTTCTGAGATCCGGAAGCCATCTTGTCTAGTAGTCGTCTCTTTGGGCCTTCTGTGTCTTGCAATTTAAACTAGTCCTCCAAAATGCCTTCTTTTCCTTTAAATATGCTGGGGAGCATTCCCCCCTCAAGATAGCTTTTATTTATGAGTAAGACTATGTCCCAATTTAATATTAGGGAGGCTTTTCCATCCAGAGAGAACAGAGCAGTGAAGTTATGCAGCCATTTCGTAACTCTGCTGGCCACGTCCCCTGTCTCCTATGCTTTTTGACATTTATCAAAGCTATCCAGAGATCTGGGCTGAGGTGTCATCAGAGAACATGCAGCATTACTTTTCTTTTCCATCTTCTAATCCCAAGAAGGTGATGAAAGCCCTGAACAGGTGTCTGTGGGTAGTCCTGGGACTGGGTGGATAAATTGAAATTTAATTTAATTTAAATAAAACAAAAGTGTTGTGGGTCAGGAAATCTGCAGATCTGGATGATGGTTTACTTGGATGGGGGTTGGTCTCTTGCTTTACAAGCTCAGTACATAATCTGGAAGTGCCTCCAAGTTTCATCCCAGAGAGATGGTCCAAAAGGACATCACTGTAGTTGAAGTGGCGAGAACAAGTCTATCAAATAGAAAACATTCCACATTTATCATGTGTTTATGGCCAGGAGTGCTTTTTACCAGCTTTGGCAGGTTTGCCAACTGCAGCCTTATCTGGAGAAGTCAGATCTCACTTCAGTGATACATGCATTGGTCACTTCCAGGCTGGATTACTACCATATGCTCTATGTGGGGCTGCTGTTAAAAATAGTGCAGAAGCTTCAAGGATGAAGGATGTAGCAGTACCTATACTTATAGGAGTCAGACATTTTGATACCTATTCTGCATCAGGTATGTTGGCCACCTATTGGCTTCTTAGCTCAATTTCAAGTGCTGGTATAGACCTTTAAGGCCCTACAACAGTTTTGGACCAGGCTTTCTTAAGGACTGCCTACATTGAGCTTTAAGACTGGCATCCAAGGCCTAGCGCCATGGTTCACAAGTGAATGGCAAGTACCATTTTTGTTTTGGTGTTGATTTTGCTGCTATTTTAAATCTTGAAATTTTAATGTTGCATATTATTGATTTACTTTAACCTACCTTGGAAGAGTAACACCCTAAAAACTGGACTAGAAATCGGATGATGATGCAAATAATGACCAAGCGGAATTTGTCACCTACTAGCAATGTCACTACCAAATAGTGAAACAAAAAGGGTAAAAGCTTGTGAATCGTATCTCACCACACTGCCACACCAAAGCAAATGTAGCTAGTTTATGCAAAATAATTGCTTTTGGCACATTTGCCTCCATAGTTCAAGCACAGAATTTAAAATTTCTTGTAAATTTTGATATGCTAAGGGCTATTGTCCTTGCTTGTTTCATTTCGCTTGCCCACCCCCTCATCCAAACCACCACTCCTCCACTTAGGGCTCACCAAAAGCCTTTTAAGGTACTCTTCCAGCTTCTCCTCTCCCTCATGCCAAAAGTGCAAAGGAAAGCCAATCCCATCTATCTCTCACTCACTCTACCACTGCCCCTAGACCTTGCCAAATTTCCCCTCTCCTTGGATCTGACCAAGCCGCCGCTCCCTCTTCCGCAGGTCACGAAGCCATCTTTTCCCCACCTTCTGCAGGTTGCCAAGCCCTCTTCGCTCCCCTCCCCTCCCCTTCCCTCCCCTTCCACAAGTCTCCAAGGCACCTTCTCCCCCTCCCCCCACTTTCACAAGTCTCCCCTCCAGATGTTATCCCACAAGGAGGAAGGACACAAAGCCTACTGACTGGGATCATTGGGACATCCTAGATAAAAATTAATTGTACACATTCTAGGTGGAATAAGGTCCCAGGAGGGGACAGCAGTCTGACAGCAGCCAGCATAGATGAACTACTTCCCCCTCCTACTCAGGTAAGAAAGAAGCCCAATCAGTAACAGTGACTTCCACACCAATTGTTTATATATTATTTTATTTCTGATTTTTATTGGAAGTGAAAAAATATTTTAAACTTGATGATTTGTAAAGGTGGCACAGTTTGTTACCAACAAGCTACAGGATGCCCGGCCCCGCTTTGCTGCCAGTTAGGGGTAAAAGAAACACATTCACTTCTGTACAAAATCCCATCTTCTGAAAGCTAATAAAGACACTTTCATCCCCCACACTGAAGAAGAATGGGAATGGGCACTCCAGGGTCATTCCAACCTAAGTGGAAACCATCAGTAGCATTCATCCATTCTCTCTATCTCATCTCTCCTTTCTACACCTCTTCAACCCATCATCTGAGGGTCAAGTAATCTGCAGTGGAGTCTCCAGCATTTCCATGAGAAAGGTATCAATGGGGGTGTCACCAATCAACTTGAAGAAGAAGAGGTGCTCCAGGCATTTCAGACCAATAGATCGCAGTGCAGGCAGCCTCAGGAGGAGTTTAGCAAACCTGAAGGAACCAGAGATGCAGAAATCCTGCAGTTAATAGTAACTGGGAACAGCAAGGTATGTGTCTTGGAGAGACAAATAAAGGCACTCCACCTCATTAGCTGGATCTGAAGCATGGCAGCATGCAAGTCTCTGCCAGCATGGCCTCACGCACCCGGCCCTATTTCAACTGAAGTAAAATGTGTTGTTTGTAACTTTGGACACCACTGGTTTCGTTACCCTCCCTGTCTCCCCACCCGTCCCCATGGTGCTAACAGCAATAGCCATCAAAGTTCATGGAAAGATACATACATGCTTAAAACTGTGGACTGAAATAGTTGTTTCAACATTTTAGGCTTCCCTTGAATTCTTATCACAGTATAATGTATGCTAATTATGTTGTTTTTGTTTGTTTGTTTGTTACATTTATATCCCACCTTTCTTCCAAGAAGCTCAAAGTGGTATGCATGGTTCTCTTCCTCCCCATTTTATCCTCACAACAACCTAGTGAGGTAGGTTAGGTACAGCATAAGGTCAGAGACCCCAGCCCTTGGGTGAAGGTCTTTGGACCACAAATTACTAGTTAGCCACTAAGAACAGCTGAAATCTGTGGGATGTGATCGAAATCAGGGTGAGGATAGAAAGCACTGCCATGTAGTAAATTGATTTGGCTATATGATGACATTATGAAGTCAAATCAGAATGAAGGCAATGATTCCTGATTGCACTTGGAACAGGAGAACATTTTCTCCCCATTTTGCAGCCAGACCCCCCTCCCCCCAAAAAACTACTGCCAAAAAAACTACTGGGAAGACTTACATCATGGGGGCAAAGGTTTCCACAAAATACCCCCTTCAATTTTGACATGTCCCTGTTTATTTTTTAAATGTAAGTTAAACATACAACTCCATCAACCATAGTCTGAAAAGGTCCAGACCAGCAAAAACTATTTACATGAGCTCTCATGTGTTTTAATGTTTTGAGGTCTTGGTACAAACTCGCCTTGAGTATTTGAAGGAATTAGAGCAGGTTTGGGGGGGGCAAGATCCATACCTGCTCAGAGGAGGATAACTTGGTCTTCCAGTGTTAGGTCTGAGAAGTGTGGGATCTGCTTGGCCCATTCCACCAACGTGAAGAGCTGCTTGTCAGCCACATGGCATATATTGGTGACAGGATCATTGGTCTAAGGGAGAAACAGAATGGAAATATCATAAACAGACTCAGTAACTGTTGCCTTGATCTGGTAGACTTGGTTGCCAAAAGCACCCGGAATCGTGATAAAAATGCTTGGAGTTCTATAGCAATTATTTCCAAATGTTCTACTTTCAAGAGATAATTTTTGCAGCAACATATATCTAAGGAATAAATGGAAGTCCACCATAATTCTCTTGCACATTGCAAAGGGTTCTGAGACATGTTCTCCAGGCAGTACCAAGACCACATTGCAAGGCCTGAAAACTGTTGTTTCATACATTGAGCATATAGTTTTCAGTCTTTTTCTCTCTTATGTGCAGAAGCCAAACAAGTTTAAATTTTCTAGGGCTGTTGAAGAGGGCAGGGTCTTGGAAAATCTTCCCAATATGAAGCTTTAATCCAATACTAACTATTTTGGGAGTAAAGCTGCAATGCTAATCCCACATACTTGCAGTAAATCCCATTGAATTCAATAGGACTTACTTTCCAGTACACATGGTTAGGATTAGTTTTGGTTTTGAGTAGACATGCTTAGGATTGTGCTGTAAATTAATGGGACTTTTGAGTGAACATCGCAAAGAATTGTCTTTGTGTTGTAAATCTGTCTCTTCCCCTCCAATCCTATTTTTTAAAGCAATTAGGCAGGGTTTACATAGGTATCACTGCTTTTATTATGTAAGAAACAAACACTGGTTTTATTTTTAAAAACGTTCTGCAATCACCAACTAGTTTTTACAATAAACTATTATATGGAGTGTATGTATTTTTACATCTCCAGTGTGTGTGTGTGTGTGTATGAAGTCTTCCCAACAAGCCTGTGAGGTAGGGTTGGTGATTGGAAACCAAGGCAGCTCACAATAAGAAATAAATCCCTTTAAAATCCCTTTAAACCTGGAAAGTGTAATTTCCTCCTCACAGTTATAGTTCCCACCACTCTTAACAAACTACAGTTCCCATGATTCTGTGGTGTGATTCATGTGTTTCAAATGTGCTTTAAATGAATGTGCTTTAAATGAATGGTGTGTATCTGCCCTAGGTATGATGTGCATTCATTAATGAACTGAAAAGATTTTAAAAGATACTTTTTTTAAACAGGGCAAGGGCTGTAGCTCACTGGTAGGGCATATGCTTTGCATACAAGGGTCCAAAATTCAATTTCTGGAAAAGACTATTGCCTGGAATCATGGAGAGCCAATGCTAGCCCATGTCATCAGAACTGAGGTACTGATAGTATCAAATGGCCTCATTCCTTTGTTCTAAATGTGGAAAGAGACCCAAGGGTCACAGCTACTTCAACATTTATTTATTTTATTTACAACATTTATATACCACTTTACTGTAAAATCTCAAAGCAGTTTACAGAAGGTATTAAAACAATAATATTATTGGCAAAACAATTAGACAGATATTTAAAAGCATTCAAAATAATAAAACCACCAATGAGTTAAAAACAGATAAAAAAATACAATAGCTTTTACATGCCTGGGTAGACTTGCCTAAACAAAAATGTTTTTAGCAGATGCTGAAAAGAGTACAATGACGGTGTCTACCTAATGTCAACAGGCAGGGAGTTCCAAAGTGTACGTGCTGCCACACTAAAGGACTGATTTCTTACAAGACCAGAACAAGTTCTGTGTGGCATCCGTAACATGGAAACCACACCTTGAATTTGGGTTGGTAGGAAATTTGGCAACCAGTGTTGATTTCAGAGCAGAGGTATGATGTGCTGACACTCATTTTTGTACTCATGTCAGCAATTGCGCCACAGCATTCTGCACTAACTTCAGCCCCTGGGTCAGATTGTGCTGCATGGGGATTTCTGTGGCCTTGACTGACTGGCTGCCAGGATTTTTTTAGTTTTGGTTTTTGGTTAGGAATCTCGACTGGTGAGATGCTGAATGTTTTGCCTTACTCATCGGAATCTTGTTGTGGTTGGTATGGTATTGCATTAGGAAATCATCACTGTCTTTTCTTTTTCTATTTGCATTTCATTGACCTTTAACCTCACTCCCTTACATCCATAGAAGGAACAACACTGGTTCCATGTATTCAGCTCAACCCCTTAAAGTAAACCCACTGATGCTGCACCTTGTTGTTTGCATGATGGTTTGTTACTTGCCCAATTATTACTCACTGGAATTGGGTTGGCTGTCGAAATGAGTTTATAACAGCCCACAGAGTAGTCCGGAAACGGTAGAGAATCTTCTTACTCTTACTGATTTCTCAAACCTCTTTCTGAAGTGAAGGGTCAAATCTTAATTTAATTTAATTAATTTATATAGTTTATATAGTCAGTGTGCTGGTTTGTTTCTCATTCTGCCAAATTGGCAGGCAGTTCATTTACTTCCTGCTGTCTTCTGCTTTTACTATTTTTGGTTTTTTTGTAGCAGAACATAATTATATTTGTAATGTTATTGTGAATGAGAATCTCTCTCTGCTGCTGAAAGGAAAGGAGGTGAGGCAAGTGTGTGTGTGTGTGTGTGTGTGTGTGAGAGAGAGAGAGAGAGAGAGAGAGAGAGAGAGAGAGATTACAAATAAGGTGTGAGGGGAACGAACAAGAATCTTTATCCTGGAAAGGTTACAAGGGGTGCTTGTTTGTGTGAGAATGAAAGAAGCCAAGTCAATCCCTATCATACACACCATATATTTAAAGCATATTTGAAGCACAGCCCTCCCCCCAAGAATCCTGGGAACTGTAGTTTGTTAAAGATGCTGGAAACTGTGGCCCTGAAGGGTAAACTACAGTTCCCAGGATTCTGGGGTGGTGGTGGTATGCTTTAAATGTATGGAGTGTACACAGCTTATGCCATTTCTTTTAGATTGTAAATCTGAGGGTAGGGACTGTCTTATAATGGGTTTTTAAAAAGCTATTCTGGGAGTCTTTTTTTTTTACTGAAAGTTGGGGTAAAAATAGTTTAAATAAATAAATAAAATCTTTGCCAAAGAATATAATTAATTCCCAGCCTAAGTTCTAAACATGACTATTTAACTTTAGATTGTGTATCTACAGTGATTAAGTGAATACAGCAAAAGAACCCATGTCTTAAGTGTTTTATTTACCCAAAAAATCCCCAACTCTGGCTACTATTTGCTTCCTGCTGGAAGTGGGGCAAGAGCAACTCCTGCTTAGGTTCTTTTGTTTGTATTCCAGAAGGAGATAGAGTTAGAGTCCTCCAGCTGGCTAGGCTTGCCTACCTTTACCTGTGCTGTTCTCTGCCTAACTTCCTTCTTTTGTAAACTGATATGCTCAGGGAAGCTGACCTGCCCCTCCTTCCTTTGTCTTCTTCTTTGACCATCTGAGTAGAGAGGAGACATCTTTGTCTTTGTTCTCTTTCCTGAGCCATGAGGGCAATACCCAAATCTGGGCATTGTACCTCCAACTTAGTTAGTAAGAACTAGGTGTACCTTTCCTATCTACTATGTATTTCTATAAATAAAGTAGCTTTTCTTATTTTACTAAGTCTTAAGTCTCAGTGATCAAAATGCAGGGTAAAAGCCTGCTACTTAGGTAAATACACACACTGGCACACATACAGCTCAGACACTGAGTATATTTCCATATCAAAGGGTTATGACTGCCAGTAAGCTAAGCTGAATTGCGAGTTGTGCCTGAAAGCTAAAAATGCTAAGTACTGTGCATGATTTACAAAGAGATCAAAAGGAGACTAGAGCAGTGGCGTCACTAGGGTTGGTGTCACCCGGTGCAGCCGGCAGCGCCTTCTCTCTCAGACTCTGAGCAATTGCGCGTGTGACAGAGCGTGCATGCAGCCGAACAACAGGGCCCGGGAACACGCTGCCGCCTCATTGTCTGCCGCCACTTCCACCTTCTAACAGAGGAAGGCAGCTGGCATGCCACACAAAGACTCTCATTGGTGCCTAGGCGGTGCCGGAGGGGGTGGCTCTGGGTGTCACCCCCATCTGGTGGTGTCACCCGGTGCGGCCCGCACTTGCTGCACCACCCTAGTGACGCCTCTGGACTAGAGGGGTATTCACATGTTACTCTGTACCCAGGTAGAAGCCCCCTGTACCTGGGTACAGCTGCTCTTGAGAAAGAGTCTACACATGGTGATTTCAAAAATCACCACGTGTACAGGTACCCTGAAAAAAGATGTCTTCTGCTCACATGGTGATTCTCCCTGCATGCTGTCCACATTAGGGATGCCAGGTCTCCGGCAAACGGCCAGAGTCTCCGGCCCCGCCCTTGCCTTTCTCACCTCTGGCCAGAATTGCCTCCATGTTGTGTAATCTCCGATTTTCAGCTGAAGTCTCCAGTTTTGGGGGGCCCCTCTGGCTATCCGGCTACCACCTCTCAATCTCCGGACTCTCAGCTTCAATTTTTTAAAAAAATTAAGTTTCTAGGTGGTCTAGTTCCTGAGATATGCACCAAAACATCAACTGCCCCCCGCCCGACTTTTTTCTTACAGATCCTTGCTCTAGCTACAACTCCCATCAGCCCAATCCAGTGGCAATGCTGGCTGGGGCTGATGGGAGTTGTAGTTTAAAAAAGTAACTTTTGAAAGCTCTGGCTGTAACCCCGCCCTTTCAGGATTGTAGCCAATGAAGCCAGGGTTGTGACTTGTTGATCCAGGCATGCCTAGGCTCAACGTCAGAAAATGGTGGCTTTAAGATTTTTGCAGTTTGCTTAAGTAATATGGCTTAACGTTTTTTCCCCTCTTCTGTCCAAAAGTCAGACCCTGGGCTATGAAATATGAAAGTATTTAATCCAATATCTGCTTTTCTGGGAGTAAAGCATGTACCTGGAGTAAACCCCATTGAACTCCATTAGGACTTACTTTTGAGTAGACATGGTTAGGATTGTGCTGTAAATTAATGGGTCTGTTGAGTAAACATAGCGCAGAC
Source organism: Rhineura floridana (assembly GCF_030035675.1). Classification (NCBI taxonomy): domain Eukaryota; kingdom Metazoa; phylum Chordata; class Lepidosauria; order Squamata; family Rhineuridae; genus Rhineura; species Rhineura floridana. Next base: position 169,851,868 of record NC_084480.1, on the reverse strand, counting down.
CTGTGTTTGTGTTGTAAATCTTTCTCTCTCCCTCCAACCCTATTTTTAAAGAAATTAGGCAGGGTTTATCACAGTTTTTATTATGTAGGAAACTAATACTGATTTTTTTAAAAAATGAATTAAGTTTATTTTTATTTATTTATTATTTGATTTATATCCCGCCCTTCCTCCCACTAGGAGCTCAGGGCGGCAAACAAAAGCACTAAAAACACTTTAAAAATCATAAAAACAGACTTTAAAATATATTAAAACAAAACATCTTTAAAAACATTTTTAAAAGCTTTAAAAACATTTTTTTTTAAAGAAAAGGTTTAAAAACATATTAAAAAGCAATTCCAACACAGATGCAGACTGGGACACAGACGCATCACATGGTTTTATGGTAACAGAAACCTGCCTTTTAGGGTTGTGAGATTTTGTTTGTTTATTTATTTATTATTTGATTTATATCCTGCCCTTCCAGCAGTAGCCCAGGGTGGCAAATACTCTATGGTTTGGATGGTTAGACTTCAAGGTTAGACTAGATCAGGATCTAATACTCTAGATCAGGATGGTTAGACTTCAGATTTTTGGTATTGATTTTTTTATTATTATTATTACAAAAACCCAAGATCCACCAACCAGAGCAAGCCACAAAATATATGCACTTAAGAGTTAAATAATTCTTAGCCCAGGAATTTGTTTGGAGTTCCAAAATTGAACTGAGCTCACAGTATTTCCACACAAAAATCCACTCAGATTACCCCCCACTTTCTTCATTTCAGCAGTATAATGGTGAGGTGGTCATTTTCTTGTTTTCATTGTGAAAGTCTGAAATCCTCACTGATCTTCTGTGAGTCATCCTGAGATACACCAATACATTTTGATCTACTTTCTGCCCACCCTGCATTTAAAGTGCTATCCAAAAGCTAAATATTATGACATAGATCAGTGGTTCCCAACTTGGGGTGTGTGAAGTAATCCGGAAGGGGCTGCAAACAGTAAAGAAATTATTATTTTTAAAAAGTCTTCACTCCCTGGACACTGTCTGCTCCCCACTGCCGCTGCAGATGACACCTCCTCCTTGCTCCAAATGAGAAGGGAGGACTTTTGCTCAAGTGCTAGAGCATCTTTCAGGCGCACCAAAGGCAGGCATCTGCCTCTAAAATACATGGCAGACACCAAAGGAGGCTGAGGGTGGAGCTACCAGAAAGAAGAGGGAATTACTACCACTGACTGCCGTCTCCTCACACTACCACTACTGATGATGTCCAAGATGGCTACATAACAAGATGCTTTCCTGAAGCTCTTCACCATAATAGTAAGAAACAACTGTACTGTATACATTATTTTGCTCTAGTTCGGTGCTAGACTAGTTTTCACCTGCCCAGCAATGCACCTAAGAATTTAAGAAGTTATTTAAGCTCATATGCCCCAGAACAGAGCCCTTCCTGACAAGCAAACATCGTTAACTCCAGCGTAGCTTTTCGGCTATCTCTTTCTAACAACTCTTCATTACCTTGAACATGAGAGGGCCTGTTGGCAAGCTTGTATCCAGGTGGCAAGAGAATTAGAAACTACTCCTATATCTATACACTGAACTTGCATGGAACTTTAACTATGTTAATGACAAAGGCTGCAGGAAGCCGAACGTAATTTGATGCACTGGACCAGCAGGCTTAAAGAGGCAGAACTGAATCTCACCTAATTAACCCCTGAGCGGCCAATTTGAAGTACTTTAGAAACTTAACAGCAAATGAGATGGTGCTTACCAGGGAGGGATACAAACAACTTGGACTGATCCCTATAAAGGAGGATACCTCAGTAGTGGGCAGAAGACATAACCAGCGTAAGATCACAGACTTCTACCGTGCAAACCTGAATGCCCGATCTGATCCAAACCCCCTGGATGTGAGGTTGCCAGAAGAAAATGGAACCTGTTTAGATTGGTCCTTGGGACCATACTGCCCAATGGAACCTCCGATTGGGGTTTCTACGAGGGCGGGTGTATGTGCTCTGGCAGAAGAATTAGAGCACGCCAATTTTACAACTATAGACTCTGATCAGATTTGTTATCCTGCTCAGCTGCAGATATGCGGGAATTCTGTGAATACTTCTTTGCCCTATCCTGCAGAGAATGAGAAAGTAAATAATATAGCCAATTGCTCTTCTGTTTCATCACAACCTCCTCTGCCTCCACCCAACCATTCCTTAAAGTATATGGGAGTTCTTTGTGATGAAGTCTCTGAGTCGGATACGGTGGCTAAACTTCTGAACGCGCAACTTGAGCTAATTAAAAATCTATTTACAAACTGGACGGAAGACTTGTCACAAATCAAGAACCTCCTTACAAAATGTATGGACCAACTGTCACTTCTTATGGCCACCATCCAGTTGAATTCGGGTAGACCTGCTCAGCTTCCCTCCACTGATATGTCTAATTTCGACTCGGTGCCCAAGCCTCGGGTGGTTAGGGACTTTGGTCCCCAGCAAGAATTTAACCCTATCATAGAGCTCTTGATAGGTGAAACACAACAGCTGGAAGTAAGGTGCTCTAGCACAGCGAGTTCGCATTGTCTACACACTGAGTGTGATAAAAAAGTTGTAGCATCTTTAAAAAAGGGCCCTAAATGGAAGTCCACCAAGATTCAAACAAAGTCCCAAACAAACTTAAAAAAGAAAACAAAAAATATTAAAGCTACTGGCCGCACCAGGAAGGGTTCTAAAATGAACTTCAATAAACTCTTTAAGGTGCTGGACATGAAAGAGAATGAACAAGTAGCATTGGACACTTTACAACAAGTAATTAAAAATAATAATACATCTCCATCCAAGAAGACAGAACAAAGACAGATCCTTATGATGCGAAGCCCTGAAGCCATGCGCCCGGATGATGCAGTAACAGCCCCTCAGGAACACCAGATAAATTCCAAATTGCCGATCAGGGGTGCTGTCCCCTTGATTGGAGTTGAGGCCTTTAAGAGCCCAGGGAACTTCAGGCTAGCTTCCGTGGACAAAAAGATGTGGTGTCTCCGGTTAGAAGACAGGAGCTTAGTACTTACCAATTACCCTAAACAGACCGGTTGGCTGACCCAGAGGGATCGTAAAATTCATCTGCTGAAGTTATTACCAGCCGCTATCCAGCCCACGCTGGATTTTGATTCAATCGAGAAGATTGAATATTTCTTTTACAATACAATAACGGCTCGAGCATTGGTGTCCTTTACCTCTGCCTCAGCTGCGAACCTAGTTTACTCCCACAAGGAGGGACTTCACTACAGAGGCATTGTGGTGAAAAGATACTTTACAGACTATTCTCCCCCTCTCCCCTTGATCACACAAGGCTTGGGGAAACATCTCATACCCCCAATCAGGGAGAAGAAGAAAGTCCCAACTGAAACGTCTGTCAATCGCTCTAACTTTCCAGCAAACCCAACAGCTGGAAGTTTGGAGTCAGCTAACCCAGAGATAACATCTATAGCAGGCAGTGCTGTCCAGGTGAACGCCGCCCAGAACGGGCAGGCTCCGGCTACCAGGGATTATTGTCCTGAAGAAGTCCTACTTATAAACAGCTTTGGATTGTTACCAGATCAGGACAATATGAGATTTTGTTCTGCTTGGCGTCGTTGAAAGACACCCTTATGAATCTATATAATCGCAATCGTGAGACCAAACAGAATGCCTCTGGCCGGTCTGTGTCCAATCCCAGGATTATTTCGAGTACCACTCCAGCTGAGAATGTATTGGTGTACAAAACATGGTCTCCAAGAGTAAACCAACATAGCGGTATGGCCAGGAAGAACTATTCTCCCCCTAAACATCACCCAACCTCTCTGTTGGGTCAGCGAGCGCTAAGCCCAGAGATAAAAGTAATACAACCGCTAGAAGGAACAAAGCTACCGATGCCTCCTCAATCGCCTTTATTTATGAGAAAGGAGGACACACAACATCCCACAACCTATTACCATTATGCAAATGCCGAACCGAAATCTTTTGATTGGCTGGCCGTACAGTGTTTGGAGCCCCATGAATACAGTCCTCCAATCCACAAGGATAACGACTTGGCATTTCCGGATCAACTCCTGTCTACTTGCGCTCCCTCTGCAAATTGTTGTGTTCTGAGGGCCCCACTTGATGCATTTGATATTATCGAAGAGGCAGATTGACTATCCTTGCCAACCGATCCATGCTCTGTGAAAAATCCACACAGACCTGATCAAACTTCTGTTCTGACTTGGAATGTTGCTGGCCGGACAAATAAGGCCCGGGACCCTGAAGTTCAGGGATTCATACAGGGACATGATATTATACTCCTCCAAGAAACTTGGCTCAGAGACGATCTATTCCTAAATAACTTTGTGGTACATTCGCTTGCAGCGGCCCCTAGCACCAAGGGTGGCCGCCCAAAAGGGGAGCTATCTACTTTAGTCACAACTAAACTTGATATCTATATTAAGAAAATTGGGGTTTTGGACAATTTAGCGCTGGCTCTGTTACTCAAATTTGTCCCCCTGAGACAATCTAAAGACCAAAAGTGTAACTTTGGTGGGCTATGTTTAATCCAATTGTCTAACTCCCTAGACTTAGTGATTTTGAATGGGACTGTAAAGGGTGATACTCAGGGGGAATTCACATTTCTATTCAACCGGGGGGCTTCCACCATTGATTACTTTATAATCTCATACGTGTTTCTTAATAGGGTGCTCCAATGTGAGGTGGGGATGAGATGTGACAGTGATCATTTACCATTGCTTGTATCGCTTAATCTGGAAGCCCAGGCAAGTTACTTGAAATGTGTGCCCATGATGAATTCCCTGGTGGAGTATGGTCCTGCCCGTATGAAATTGTCCCCAAAATTGAGTGACACCATGCTAAAATTCCTTCAATCCGAGGAAGGCTATTGTTTACGTGAATCTATACTAACTGCGCAAACTCCAGATATAGCCTTGGAGCTCTTTCAGAAACTCATCTCCTCTATTTGCCACTCATTAGCCCCCAAAATTACAAGAAGGCTTGGAACTCCTTACTCTAACTCCAAATCATGGTATGACCATGAATGTGTCACCCTTAAGAATCTCCTTTTGTCTAAATATAAAACTTATATCTGTAGATTCACCCTCTCTCCCTGACGAATACCTTGAACTCAAGAGGAGCTATAAAGCCCTAATTAAAACAAAAAAACAGCAGACTAGGAGGGAGGACTGGAAAAATTTGATCAACAGAGTTAGAACAAAGAACTCATTTGCCTTTTGGAGATTGGTGTCTAGGGGTGGATAGACTGCCACTTCAGCCGCGGATTTCCATATTCCACCTAATGTATGGTACTCCCACTTTAGGAGGGTATTCTCCAAGCCCCTTAGTAAAGATTGTGTATACGAAAAGACCACTCAATTGGAAATGCTCCCGAAATGGCCTACAGTTTCTGTCTCGGAGATTATCTCCCTTGTTGGCAGACTGAATACAGGCAAGGCTCCAGGAAGTGACAATATCCCGGCAGAACTCCTCAAGGAGAATGTGGACTGGTGGGCTCCGCTTTTGGCAGTGCTCTTCACAAATATAGATCGAACGGCACGTTCCCCAGAGGATTGGAGCTTGGCTATAGTAATCCCAATTTTTAAGAAAGGGAAACGCTCCAACCCCGCCAACTACCGTCCAATTAGCCTGTTAAGCACCATCAGCAAGCTCTATGCTTCCCATCTTCTTGATAAGCTCCAGGAGTGGCTGGATACTGAGAAAATCCTAGATGATGAACAGGCTGGTTTCAGGGTGGGACGATCCACCCTTCACCAAGGACTGGTCTTACAACATCTTGTGGAGAAGTATATGTCTCCCTCGGGTGGAACTCTATATGCAGCGTTCATTGATTTTAATCAGCTTTCGATCTGATTCCCAGGAACAGACTATGGGAAAAATTGAGGGAACATAATATAGATGAGCGACTTCTCCTATTAATTCAAGGCCTACACGCGAACACCTACCTACAGGTTAGGTGTAATCGTGCGGGACAGCTAACTGCTCCCATCCCGACTTACAATAGTGTTAAACAGGGCTGTGTTCACGCGCCATCACTATTCAACTTTTACATTAACCCACTAATTAAACATCTTGCTAGGGAAAATGCTCACCCGCCTATATTGGCGGGAAGGCCATTGTCATCCCTTTTGTATGCGGATGATGCCGCCCTCCTGTCCCTAAGGGTCTACGTTGACTTCTGAGAGCACTTAGTCGCTTCTGCAAGACAGAGCTCCTTACAATTAACTACGAAAAATCTAAGATCGTAGTATTTACACAGAAGAAACTCAAACATCTTTGGAGGCTGAATAATCATCCAATTGAACAAGTCCCCCTTTTCAGATATTTGGGAATTATTTTTCACTCGTCGGGCTCCTGGAATTTCCACCTAAGAACCTCAGCCGAAAGTGCACAGAGAAGTATTAGGGCTCTTCTCTCTTTTTTCTTCTCTAAGGGGGGCCAGCTGGGTTCTCGTATGGACAGCAGGCGAGGGTCGGTAGTCGGGGAGTGGGAGTGGCGGTTATTTACCGAAGGTCCCTGGTTCTCACCAGACCTCCTCTCTGTGAGACCAAGGTGGCAGACTGCATGTACTGGAGGTTGGGCCCAAAGGGCAGTCTAGGGATTCTGCTCGTGTACCGTCCACCCCGCTGCACGACGGACTCCCTGGCCAAGGTGCTGGAGGTGGTCTCGGCTGTGTGTGTACAGTCCCCAAACCTGCTGGTATTGGGGGACTTCAATGTACATTCAGAGGCCATCCTTACTGGGGCGCCTCGGGACTTCATGGAAACCATGGCTTCCTGGGAGCTGCACCTTATTACAATGGGGCCCACCCATGGGGCCCACCCGGTCATGCACTCGACCTTGTGATTGTCTTGGGAGAGGAGGGGAGTGATCTGAAAATTGGGGGTACATCCATCACCCCCTTGTCATGGTCAGACCACTACTTGGTGAGGATGGACTTTTCAGTGCCACAAACCCTCCGTGGGGGTGGAGGACCTATTAAGATGGTCCGCCCCAGGAGTCTGATGGATCCTGATGGATTCCTGAATGCACTTGGGGACTCTCTGGAGCATGCACACAGCCACTCGGCTGAGACCCTGGTGGAGGGTTGGAATGCCACATTCGCCGGGGCATTAGACTGGGTGGCTCTGAAACGCCCTCTCCCCCTGAATAGAGCTCAGACGGCACCGTGGTTCACCCCACGGTTGCGAATTCTGAGGCGGGAGGTGAGACGGCTAGAGCGCCGGTGGTGGAAATCTCGCTCTGATGATGATCGGGCACATGTTAGAGTGGCTGCGGCAGCCTATCATGTGGCAATAAGGGCAGCAAAAAAAGATTTTTATGCTGCCTCTATTGCATCTGCAGAGTGCTGTCCCAGGAGACTGTTCCAAGTGGTCTGGAGCCTGGTCGGTCCAGTTGCTCCGGAACCAATGGAACATGCTAAGGCCTCCTGTGACGAGTTTGCTAAACACTTTGCGGAGAAAATCGATCGTATTAAGAGTGCTATTCCGTGCGCTGTGGACACAGTGAGCGAGCCAGAGGTGACCAGTGGTGCTCTGGTGGTGTGGGATTGGTTCCAGCTTCTTCCATCTGATGAAGTGGACAAGGTGCTTTCAACCTTAAAGCCAACCACTTGCTTACTCGATCCTTGCCCATCGTGGCTCATTATGAGCTGCAAAGATAGACTGGGTGAGGGGATCAAGATGGTGGTAAATACATCTCTCAAAGAGGGAGTAATGCCATCATCGCTCAAGGAGGCGGTAATAAAACCAATCTTAAAGAAGCCCTCCTTGGATCCCCAAGATCTGAACAACTTTCACCCAGTCTCAAATTTGCCATTCTTAGGCAAGGCGGTTGAGCGGGTGGTGGCAAAGCAGTTGCAAGCGCACCTGGAGGAAGCGGATTATCTGGATCCATTTCAATCGGGCTTCAGGCCTGGACATGGGACTGAAACAGCCTTAGTCGCCTTGGTGGATGATATGAGGAGGGCGTGGGATGGGGCGAATGCACCTTCCTTGTCCTCCTTGATCTCTCAGCGGCTTTTGATACCATTGACCATGTTATCCTCCTGGACCACCTGAAGAGGTTAGGCATGGGGGGCACTGTATTGCAGTGGTTCCATTCCTTCCTCTCTGGTAGGTACCAAAGAGTGGCATTGGAGGATGAGGTCTCGGATCCTTGGCCTCTCACTTGTGGGGTGCCAAAGGGTTCCATCCTCTCCCCGATGCTGTTCAACATCTATATAAAGCCGCTGGGGGCAATCATCAGGAGATTTGGGCTGCAATGTCATCAGTATGCGGATGACACGCAGCTCTATCTCTCATTTAAATCTTCACCGAGGTTGGCTGTAGAAACCCTGTCCAAGTGCCTGGAGTCGGTGAGTGGCTGGATGGGAAGGAATAAGCTGAAGCTGAACCCTGACAAAACTGAGGTACTGTTTGTGGGAGACAAGGGAAGGCTGGGGCATGTGGACCTGGTGCTCAATGGGGTACGATTGCCCCTGAAAGACCAGGTACGCAGCCTGGGGGTCATTCTTGACTCCCAGCTGTCCATGGAGGCTCAAGTCTCGGCTGTGAGCTGGGCGGTGCTGTATCAACTCCATCTGATACGGAGGCTGCACCCCTACCTTCCCAACCATCTGCTCCCACCGGTGGTACATGCCCTGGTCACCTCTCGCCTAGACTACTGTAACGCGCTCTATTTGGGGCTACCCTTGAAAACGGTCCGGAAGCTGCAACTGGTACAGAATGCAGCGGCTCGTCTGATTAAAGGCAGCCGCCGGCAAGATCACATCACTCCAGTGCTGAAGGAGTTGCACTGGCTACCGGTTGTTTACCGGGCCCAATTCAAGGTGTTGGTTTTGACCTTTAAAACCCTACACGGTTTTAGCCCAGTCTCTCTGAAGGAGCGCCTCCAGCATCGTCAGGGATGCCGCTCAACAAGATCAGCCTCAGAAGACCTTCTCTCGATCCCACCGGTTAAAACAGCTAGACGGGTGAGGACTAGAGAGAGGGCTTTTTCAATAGTGGCCCCCACCCTGTGGAACTCTCTCCCAAATGATCTCCGCCATGCCCCTTCTATGATGAGCTTCCGCCGGGCCTTGAAGACCTGGCTCTTCAGGCAGGCTTTTGGGGTGGGTTAGGTTTTTACTGTTATGGTTTTAAATTTTAACGTTTTAATGTATTGTTTTTTATCTTGTACGTCGCCCAGAGTGGCTGGACAACCAGCCAGATGGGCGACTAATAAATTTAATAAATAAATTTAATAAATAAATACATCCCAGTGGCAATGTTAGTCTTTAACTCCAAAGTCGTACCCCAGCTCCTATACGGTTCCCAATTGTGAACCCAGGGTGATTACACCCCCCTGGAATGTGCGCAATCTAAATTTCTCAGGAACATTCTGGGCTTACCTGCTGCATCCCAAATGTTGCATTATGCCAGGAGTTAGATACCTTGCTGGTTGAGACTAGGACTTGGGTCTATCGGATAAACTTGTGGCTAAAGCTGATTTTTTCCCCCCGGGACTCGCTCCACTAACACTTATTGACCCTTATCAATTGCGCTGGAAACGTGCGGTAAATTCTAAATTGCTGTCTATGGGCTTCTCATGGGCAGCAGTATTACATATGGGATATTTCAAAGCCAAAGAGCTCATCTTGTTACACATCAGAGACACTGAACTACAGCATAACAGGAGCCAATTGTCAGCATTCCCCAATATCGGGTTCAGCGTAAAAGCTCCTGCTCTCGCAACTTATTTAACTTCTTTGAGCATTCCCAAATATAGAAAGGCATTTTCTTTGGCCAGATTTAACGTTGTCCCCTCTGCTGTATTAGAGGGGAGATATCAGAAAATGCCTTTCAAGGAACGGTTTTGTCTTTGTGGCTCTGGAGTGGTGGAAGGGGTAGAACATGTTATATTACATTGTTTTCTATATACAGACCTCCACACTCTGTTTATCTCCCCCTGTCTTTCTAGAAAATTTAGATCTTCCGAAGATAATCAGGTACAGATTTTACTTGACGACTGTGATCCATTTATAACGGGGAGGGTAGCAAGATTCTCTGTTGCGGCCATGGCACGCAGAAAGTGTCTGGCCCAAACATTTTAATATTTGTTGTAATTACACTGTACCTGCTCTGTAAACGTATATAATTCTGCTATTTTAAATGTGCTGGTCTTGGACCAAAATAAATGAATTGAATTGACGTCCTTACTCAGAACGACAGGGCTTTTTGTGAAGCAAAAAGAAGCAAGGCTGCAAGGAAAGGCCACTTTCCTTCTTCCTTCCTGGCAGCCAAGCTGCCTTCCTGGAGGGAGGAGGTCACAAAAAATTTTGAGCTTATAAAGGGGGTCCCGTACTCATAAAGGTTGGGAACCACTGACATAGATCATAAAAAAAAGATACTGATGATCACTTTTTGATACTGAGCTACAAACATTTCTACTGAAAAACCACAGTCCAGAGCTTTCATGTTTCCCAAATACCAGGAAAGGCTTTCCAGGGGACAGAGTATGTTACAGTGGGAGCAGTAGGCTGGAACATAAGAACATAAGAACATAAGAAGAGCCTGCTGGATCAGGCCAGTGGCCCATCTAGTCCAGCATCCTGTTCTCACAGTGGCCAACCAGGTGCCTGGGGGAAGCCCGCAAGCAGGACCTGAGTGCAAGAACACTCTCCCCTCCTGAGGCTTCCGGCAACTGGTTTTCAGAAGCATGCTGCCTCTGACTAGGGTGGCAGAGCACAGCCATCATGGCTAGTAGCCATTGATAGCCCTGTCCTCCATGAATTTGTCTAATCTTCTTTTAAAGCCGTCCAAGCTGGTGGCGATTACTGTATCTTGTGGGAGCAAATTCCATAGTTTAACTATGCGCTGAGTAAAGAAGTACTTCCTTTTGTCTGTCCTGAATCTTCCAACATTCAGCTTCTTTGAATGTCCACGAGTTCTAGTATTATGAGAGAGGGAGAAGAACTTTTCTCTATCCACTTTCTCAATGCCATGCATAATTTTATACACTTCTATCATGTCTCCTCTGACCCGCCTTTTCTCTAAACTAAAAAGCCCCAAATGCTGCAACCTTTCCTCGTAAGGGAGTCGCTCCATCCCCTTGATCATTCTGGTTGCCCTCTTCTGAACCTTTTCCAACTCTAGAATATCCTTTTTGAGATGAGGCGACCAGAACTGTACACAGTATTCCAAATGCGGCCGCACCATAGATTTATACAATGGCATTATGATATCGGCTGTTTTATTTTGAATACCTTTCCTAATTATCGCTAGCATGGAATTTGCCTTTTTCACAGCTGCCGCACACTGGGTCGACATTTTCATCGTGCTGTCCACTACAACCCCGAGGTCTCTCTCCTGGTCGGTCACCGCCAGTTCAGATCCCATGAGCGTATATGTGAAATTAAGATTTTTTGCTCCAATATGCATAATTTTACACTTGTTTATATTGAATTGCATTTGCCATTTTTCTGCCCATTCACTCTGTTTGGAGAGGTCTTTTTGGAGCTCTTCGCAATCCCTTTTTGTTTTAACAACCCTGAACAATTTAGTGTCATCAGCAAACTTGGCCACTTCACTGCTCACTCCTAATTCTAGGTCATTAATGAACAAGTTGAAAAGTACAGGTGCCAATACCGATCCTTGAGGGACTCCACTTTCTACAGCCCTCCATTGGGAGAACTGTCCGTTTATTCCTACTCTCTGCTTTCTGCTTCTTAACCAATTCCTTATCCACAAGAGGACCTCTCCTCTTATTCCATGACTGCTAAGCTTCCTCAGAAACCTTTGGTGAGGTACCTTGTCAAACGCTTTTTGAAAGTCTAAGTACACTATGTCCACTGGATCACCTCTATCTATATGCTTGTTGACACTCTCAAAGAATTCTAATACGTTACTGAGACAGGACTTTCCCTTGCAGAAGCCATGCTGGCTCTGCTTCAGCAAGGCTTGTTCTTCTATGTGCTTAGTTAATCTAGCTTTAATAATACTTTCTACCATTTTTCCAGGGACAGAAGTTAAGCTAACTGGCCTGTAATTTCCAGGATCCCATCTGGATCCCTTTTTGAAGATTGGCGTTACATTTGCCACTTTCCAGTCCTCAGGCACGGAGGAGGACCCAAGGGACAAGTTACATATTTTAGTTAGCAGATCTGCAATTTCACCTTTGAGTTCTTTGAGAACTCTCGGGTGGATGCCATCCGGGCCCGGTGATTTGTCAGTTTTTATATTGTCCATTAAGCTTAGAACTTCCTCTCTCGTTACCACTATTTGTCTCAGTTCCTCAGAATCCCTTCCTGCAAATGTTAGTTCAGGTTCAGGGATCTGCCCTATATCTTCCACTGTGAAGACAGATGCAAAGAATTCATTTAGCTTCTCTGCAATCTCCTTATCGTTCTTTAGTACACCTTTGACTCCCTTATCATCCAAGGGTCCAATCGCCTCCCTAGATGGTCTCCTGCTTTGAATGTATTTATAGAATTTTTTGTTGTTGGTTTTTATGCTCTTAGCAATGTGCTCCTCAAATTCTTTTTTAGCATCCCTTATTGTCTTCTTGCATTTCTTTTGCCAGAGTTTGTGTTCTTTTTTATTTTCTTCATTTGGACAAGACTTCCATTTTTTGAAGGAAGACTTTTTGCCTCTAAGAGCTTCCTTGACTTTGCTCGTTAACCATGCTGGCATCTTCTTGGCCCTGGCGGTACCTTTTCTGATCTGCGGTATGCACTCCAGTTGAGCTTCTAATATAGTGTTTTTAAACAACTTCCAAGCATTTTCGAGTGATGTGACCCTCTGGACTTTGTTTTCAGATTTCTTTTTACCAATCCCCTCATTTTTGTGAGGTTTCCTCTTTTGAAGTCAAATGTGACCATGTTGGATTTTCATGGCAATTGGCCATTTACATGTATGTTTAATTTAATAGCACTGTGGTCACTGCTCCCAATCGGTTCAACAACACTTACATCTTGCACCAGGTCCCGGTCCCCACTGAGGATTAAGTCCAGGGTTGCCGTCCCTCTGGTCGGTTCCATGACCTACTGGTCTAGGGAATAGTCATTTAGAATATCTAGAAACTTTGCTTCTTTGTCATGACTGGAACACATATGCAGCCAGTCTATGTCCGGGTAGTTGAAGTCACCCATTACTACCACATTTCCTAGTTTGGATGCTTCCTCAATTTCATATCTCATCTCCAGGTCTCCCTGAGCATTTTGATCAGGGGGACGATAGATCGTTCCCAGTATTAAGTCCCTCCTGGGGCATGGTATCACCACCCACAACGATTCTGTGGAGGAGTCTGCCTATTTTGGGGTTTCGAGCTTGCTGGATTCAATGCCTTCTTTCACGTATAGAGCGACTCCGCCACCAATACGTCCTTCCCTGTCCTTCCGATATAGTTTATATCCAGGGATAACCGTATCCCACTGGTTTTCTCCATTCCACCAGGTCTCGGTTATGCTCACTATATCAATGCTCTCCTCTAAGACCAAGCACTCCAGTTCTCCCATCTCGGTTCGCAGGCTCCTAGCATCAGCGTACAGGCACTTGTAAGCAGTGTCTCTCTTCAAGTGTCTTTGGCACTTGTGGTTAGGCCTGTGGTAATTTTGCTGTTCTGAATTTATATCCTGTGCCCCTGCTCTCACAATGCCTACTTCTAGGCCTACCCCTTTTAAAATTTCATAATTTCTTTGGTTTTTATCCCAGGGGGGAGGTTTATTCCGAACCGGACCTTTCTCAGCTCCTGTCGGGTTTCCCCCCTCAGTCAGTTTAAAAGCTGCTCTGCCACCTTTTTAATTTTAAGTGCCAGCAGTCTGGTTCCATTCTGGTTCAAGTGGAGCCTGTCCCTTTTGTACAGGCCCGGCTTGTCCCAAAATGTTCCCCAGTGCCTAACAAATCCAAACCCTTCCACTCGACACCATCGTCTCATCCACGCATTAAGACTGCGAAGCTGGTCCTGTCTGGCTGGTCCTGCGCGTGGAACCGGTAGCATTTCAGAGAAAGCCACCTTGGAGGTCCTGGCTTTCAGCATCCTACCTAGCAACCTAAATTTTGCTTCCAGGACCTCACGGCTGCATTTCCCCATGTTGTTGGTGCCAATGTGCACCACGACCACTGACTCCTTCCCAGCACTGTCTACCAAACTATCTAAATGACGGGCGATATCCGCAACCTTCGCACCAGGCAGGCAAAACACCTTGCAGTCTACACGCCCATCACACACCCCACTGTCTATGTTCCTAATGATCGAATCACCCACTATAAGGATCCCTCCAGCCCCTGGAGATATATCCTCGGCACGAGAGGATAGCTGCTCATCCCCCAAGGAATGGGTCCCTTCTAAGGGATCGTTTCCCTCTTCCTCAGCTGGATGCTCTCCTTCCCCGAGACCATCGTTCTCCATGATAGCAGGAGAGCTATCATCGTTGGAGTGGGACACAGCTATAACGTCCCTGAAGGCCTCCTCCACACACCTCTCTGCCTCTCTCAGCTTTTCCAGGTCCGCCACCTTGGCCTCAAGGAAATGAAGTCGTTCCCGGAGATCCAGGAACTCATTGCACCGAGAGCATACCCACGACTTCTGTCCAACAGGCAGATAGTCGTACATGCTGCAGGCGGTGCAAAACACTGGAAAGCCCCCACACCCCTGCTGGCTTCTTACCTGCATAGTGTTGTTTAAGGTTTATTACGTCAATGGGTTGGAGACTGCGGTTTAGTTGAGGTCAGGGACCAGACGGGCAGAGTGGGGGGCCCTGGCCTCCTTGCCCTGCTGCCAAACTCACTCTGCTGCTTAACTCGCCTTGACGCTTTGTCAGCTGGGGCTCCCTCTAGCTCGTGGAGCAGGCTCCCTCGCTAGGGTGCTCTGACTTTATATGTGTGGCTGGTTCCTCCCAGCTACTGCTGCCAGCCAATGATGTGTTACTTGAGGCTGATGGCTATCAGCTGGGGCTTAACTCTTTAGTATTCTCTCAGGCTTCCTTCCTGAGCGAGGGGCGGGGCTGTTTAAGATTTTGGCTGCTTTTAATCTCAGCAAGGGGCTGCGCCTTCCAGGCAAGTCTTTTGTGTTTGTTGTTTTCCCACCTAGAACAGCCTGACCTTTCTTTAACCTAGGGAAACAGAGCTTGTGGTTGTGTTTCAGGAAGGCTGAAGCTGCCCTTTTTAGCAAGGACTGAGCTGACTCTCTCCCTGTATGTATCGGTGGAGTTTCCTTTTCCCCCTTCTCTCCGACTGGAATTTAGCCTTGTTTACAGTGTCCCCTGAAGCTTTCCTGCTAGGGTGGTGTTGAAAACTAGCTTTCTATATGCTTCCTTCTCCTAGGATCTGTCTCCTAAGATATAGGTTCTTTCAGGATTTGGCTCCTAGCTCAGGGTGACCTTGGGCTGCCCTTATTACTTATTGCTCTGAGCTGTTTTACTTCAATTTAAATAATGGAATAAATGGGAGCTACTTACCCTCTTTTCGCTCTGCTGCTTAACTCACCTTGACGCTTTGTCAGCTGGGGCCTTGACGCTTCATCACCTGGGGCTCCCTCTAGCTCGTGGAAAGCCCAATTGATAAAGAATTTCCCCCACATTTATATTTTGAGTGTAGTTTTGTGTATTAAAACGCACTATATCCTCAAGAAAGAATCAGGTGTACCATGTTGGAAGAATAGTTTCAGTTCATAATCTTTTAAGCAGCTTGTTTTTGTTGCAGCCCCCTCCTCAAAATATTTTCATATATAAATATTCAATATATTTAGGTCTGCACTTTCACAGATTTATCTATGAGTAAGTCCTATTGATCTCTATAGGACTGTATAGACATGTATAGGATTGTTCCATGAAAGCCTACATAAAAAACCATACATACTCTAGTAACAGGCAATGAAAAATGCAATATTTTAATAACTATAATTATGATAGTTACAGGTTAGTATTTTCTTTTTAAAAGTTGGTGTTTTGATTTTAAAAACGTAAGAATCTGCAGGAAAAATGAAAAGTGTAAAACTACATTCCCGTTTCTGCCAAAATTCTTTCTATTGAATGTACCCCTTGACAAGAAACAGTTTCAGGAAGTATAACAAACCCAGCATGCCTTGCCTTGTTGCCAGTAAAAGGGAATTGCTTCAATGGCACATTTAAAAAGTGACATTGAAGCCATTTTCTTTCCCTGGCAGCAAATGTGTATAGACTGTACACCCGTTGAATGTTACATGTAAATAACTGCACGAGTGTACAGCCCAACTACTTGTGTACCTGGGTACACAGACTGTACACTTGTTTAATGTAATGTGTGAACAGGGCCTAGGTTAGAGAAAGAAAAGCAGAACAAAAAATAGGAAACCAGGGCTGAAGAATCAAGGCTGGTGAAGGACAATTATGTGATTTGGAGTCTTCAAATGATGGCACATTTGGAAGGGGAGAATCTGCATGGAGTCCTGCCTAAATCTGAACCCTCAGCAGTGTATGAAGCAGCCACTACATCCTGGAAGTGTAAGCATGTCAAAGGGAAGTCTCTTCTTATTTCTGCTTTATCAGATGAGGCACTAAATGTTTGCATGGGCTGTAGGAATGGGCTGTAGAAATGCTAAAGAAATATGGAGAAAGCTTGGAAATAGGTATCGCAGAAAATCTAAAAATCATGTGATGTTTCTCTATATGTGGCTGTACATGCTGAAACAACCTGTCAGAGAAGATCTGAATCTGAAGAAGAAGAATCTGAATCAGAAGATCTGAATCTGGAGAGATTTACAAGTCTGCTCCAAGAATTAGAAGGCTGTGAAAGATCATTAGATGAAAATATACAAAAAGTAATACTCCTGCCCTTCTAATATAACGCCTTGCATACTTCAGCAGACAGGTCAGAATTTGGATCAGATTATGGCAGATTTGAAAGATGAGGACTATAAAGAGAGACAGGAACAAACTGTCCGAAAAAGCAAATTTTACTGTGGGCAGAAACAGCAACCAAAGACAGGTTAGAGAGGTGAGTCATGCCCCGAACCCACAGCAGGGTACAGACAAACAAAGGAAGAATTGTTTCAAATGCAAATCTCCTAATCACCTTCAAAGAGATTGTCGTAGAAGGGAGACAGGAGAAAGACTTGATTCTAAACAGAAGCAAGCTGAAAGAAAATCAAATAGCCAAACTAAAGTGAAGCATTCCAGTTACTATGTATCTGATGGAAAGAATGATGATTATAAAACCACATTGTACCGCAAAATTAATAAATGATAAACATTTGTTTAAGAATTTTAGCCCCCATACACAGAATGTAATTACAACATCAGGAGACATTTTCTATTCTGAAGGAATAGGCTCAGTGGAGCTGCCAGGGGGCACCAGAGAGCTTGAACTGAAAAATTGCCTATTTGTTCCGGCTTTTAAAGATAATTTAATAAATGCCACTAATATAATGCAGTTTTGGAGGTGACCTGTGTTTATATGACAAAATTTGCCAAGTTTTAGATGTAGGAGAAGTATGTTGTACTGCAAAATTGAAAAATGGACTTTTGCATCTGGAGTATTTTGAAACTATTCATGCAAATACAGCCAAACAAACCTGTGATTCTGGATGTGCACATGTTTGGCATCAAAGAATGGGACATGCCAGAAGCCAGAATCAATGCTCTAGAGAGGGAAAATTTGGCTAGAGGTATTAAAATTCGTCAATGTAAATTCACAGAAAAATGTGAATGTTGTATAAAGACAAAAAGTGTGAAACCAAAATTTCCTAAGAAAAGTGAAAGGAAAACTATGAAACCTCTAGAATTAATTCACACTGACCTTTGTAGACCCATTAGAATGCCATCACAGGGTGGAAATTTATACATGCTTACTTTCATAGATGATTACTCAAGGTATACTACAATGTAACTACTGAGAGAGAAAAGTCAAGTACTTCAAAAATTGAAGGACTGTCAGAATTGTTTCCAACAAATTTGGCAGAAAGCCACAAACTATAAGATCTAACAATGGAGGAGAATTTGTGTCTAGGGCTATGCAAGACTTTCTACATGAGGAAGGCATAGAGCACCAGACTACTGTTTATACTCCAAAACAAAATGGGGTTGCAGAGTACATGAACTGGAGATGATTCGTTCCTTATTGGAAGATGCACAGCTACCATAGAAATACTAGGGGGAAGCAGCAGTTACTCCCAACTATCTGCAGAACCAACTTCTGGCAGCTGCAACCAACAAAACACCTTTTGAGCTACGGCATGATCAGACACCAAGCATGTCTCAGCTTTGTGTATTTGGCTGCAAGGCCTACACATCCCCAAACAAAAGAGGTCAAAATTTGACAACACTGCCAAGAAAGTAATATTCGTTGGATATTTTTCAACGCAAAAGGGATACTGAGTCAGAGATCCCAAAATTGGTGAAGTTGGAGTATACAGAGCCATCCACTTTGATGAAGGACAGTGTGCACACCAACCAGAAGGGACGCCACAAGAAAGAGATGAAATGGAAGAAGACACTGAGCTATTCTTCCACAACAGCAGGGATCACAATAATATACCAGCAGGGGAAGCTGTGGAGTCTGAGCCAGAAGAGGCATCAAGAGCCAGAAGGGGCAGCTGAAGCGCCAGCACCCAGATACTCTGAACACACCAACAAAGGTGTACCACCAGAGAGACTTGCTTACCTCATGAGATAAGAACTTCCAGACCCAAAGACCTGGAAAGAGATTGAAGCCTTACCCAAAGCTGAAGCTGAGGGGTGGAGGCAGGCAGCCAAGGAACAGAACAAAACTTGGACACTGACCATGCTTGCTCAAGGAAGGAAAGCTGTAGGCTGCAAGTGGGTATTCAAGAAAAAGCCAGATGCTGAAAGAAACATTGAAAGGCAAAGTATGGACTCAAAAGTATGGACAAGGCAACTATCGAACATATGCTCATGTAGTCAAACACACTACCATCAGAACTCTTCTGAGTGTTGTTGCCAACAAGAAAATGCAGGTGGAGCACATGGATATAAAAACAGCATTCTTGCATGGAGAAATAGAAGAAGAAATCTACATGCAAGAACCCCCAGGGTTTGAAGTTCCAGGAGAAGAAGCCCTAGTGTGTAAACTTCAAAATTTCACCTATGGCCTGAAACAGGCTGCCAGAGCCTGGAATGAGAAACTGAGCAAAATGTTCTTAAAAGGAAGGCTTTGTACAAAGCAGAGCAGAGCTATGCCTGTATAGCAGATTCAAGAACAACTTACTGATTTATGTTGATGATCCAGTGAATCATTTCAACAAGGAGGTTGAAGTGAAGTGTCTAGGTGATGTCACTCACTACCTCAGAATACAAGTTGAAAGAGAAGATAATGGATCCTTCTTGCTGAGTCAAAGACAAAACATCCAAGACCTTTTTGAGATTGTAGGACTGAAGGATGCACATCCATCACCTACTCCAAAGTAGAATACCTGAAACCGGACCACAGCAAACAACCATGGGAAGACAATGAGAACTACAGATAAGCCATTGGGAAACTTCTGTCCATCAGCACTGTTACCAGACTAGATGTGGTGGCAGTAGTAGTATACCTGTGCAGAAAACCCAGATCACCAACCAAGAAGGAGGACTGGGAAGCAATCAAGAGAGTGACAAGATATCTGAAGGGCACTGCAACCATGAAACTGAAGTTAGCATCTACCTGAGATCCCAAACTAGTGGGATATGTGGATGCTGATTGGGCTGAAGACACTACAGATCAAAAATCCACCAGTGGAAACATCTTCTACTATGAAGATTCTGTGATCAGCTGGGCAAGTAAGAAACAAGAGACTGTAGCACTCTCTTCCACAGAAGCAGAGTATGTGTCAGCTTCTGAAGCAAGCAGACAGTTGACATGGCTACTTTAACTGTTTGAAGATTTAGACATCTCTATACCTGGGCCTGTCGTGATGCATGAAGACAACCAAGGATGCATCAGACTCATGGAGTCAGGAGGGGTGAGTTCACAAACCAAGCACATAGATGTGAAGCACCATGCCATTAGAGATACCTACCGCAGGGGACTACTGAAGATGGAGTATTGTCCAATGGAAGACTTGATTGCAGATGCTCTGATGGTGTTGGGCAAAGTCAGATACTGCAAACTGTGAGACAAGTTGAACCTTGTGGGCTGAACCAAACTTTGAGAAGGCGTGTTGGAAGTGGAACAAGACAAACTCCTGTTTGGGTTCTTTTGTTTGTATTCCAGAAGGCAGATAGAGTTAGGGTTCTCCAGCTGGCTAGGCTTGCCTACCTTTGCCTGTGCTGTTCACTACCTAACTTCCTTCCATTGTAAACTGATATGCTCAGGGAAGCTGAGCTGTCCCTCCTTCCTTTGTCTTTCTTAGGAGATATCCTTGTCTTTGTTCTCTCTCCAGAGCCATGAGGGCAATATCCAAGTCTGAGCATTGCGCCTCTGACTTAGTTAGTTAGAACTCAGTATCTACTACATATTTCTATAAACAAAGTAGCTGATCTAAATGCAGAGTAAAAGCATGCTACTTAGGTAAATACACATACGGGCACACATGCAGCTCAGATGCTGAGTATCTCTGCATATTTCCATAACACCCCCAAAAGGTGCTGTTTAATGCAAGCAGCCCTTTTGGGCAAACAGAAGCTGGGGAAGGGGGCATTTTCAGTAGGAAAGCAGCATGAGGCCCCACCCAGGACCCTGCACAGGTGCTTTTCTTTCCAGAAAAAAGTGGCCAGCTAAGCACACTTTATATAAAGCATGTTTAATGTAACAGGTAATTTGACCCTATGATTGTGCATGTGCAAATCAATCTCATTTTTCAACACTCTCCAGTTGCCCAAGTAACAGCACTATCAGGGCCAGTCCCAAAGCAGCCACCTACCGAGTTGTCAGCACTCACATCACCAAAAGATTCCATTTTTGACTCAACAGCCATTTCAGCTTCTAAAATCCTCTCCACGGGCATGTCTTCATTGCTGCCACTACTGCTGCTTGCAGATTCAGCTTCATTTTCACTCCGCTCTCTGCTTCTCTGCCTTTCCTCTTGAACCGCTGAACGGGGGGGGGAAACCACCCAGTTTTGCCACAGTCCTGACATTTCAGGCATTCCACCACTGTGTCCCTAAATACATCCCCACCCTTTCCTCCTCCCACCTTCAGGCTTGTGCTGTGCTGTTCCTTATGCCTAGAATAGCCTCCCTCTCTTCACCAAGCTTCCCTTTCAGCTTTCAAACAGGTACTCTAAAAAGACTTTCCTGGATAAGGATAGTGTGTACTAAAGCAGATTTTTTTTATCATGAAGAAAAGTAGATTTCTGAAAGCTGCATCATTGGGGAAATTAAGTTTATTTTGTATGATTCATTCCTGCTTGTTAGTCATGAAGAAGAACCACGAGCTAGAGGGAGCCCCAGCTGACAAAGCGTCAAGGCCCCAGCTGACAAAGCGTCAAGGCGAGTTAAGCAGCAGAGCGAGTTCGGCAGCAGGGCGAGGAGGCCAGGGCCCCCCACTCTGCCCGTCTGTTCCCTGACCTCAACTAAACCGCAGTCTCCAACCCATTGACGTAATAAACCTTAAACAACACTATGCAGGTAAGAAGCCAGCAGGGGTGTGGGGGCTTTCCAGTGTTTTGCACCGCCTGCAGCATGTACGACTACCTGCCTGTTGGACAGAAGTCGTGGGTGTGCTCTCGGTGCAATGAGCTCCTGGCTCTCCGGGAACGACTTCATTTCCTTGAGGCCAAAGTGGCGGACCTGGAAAAGCTGAGATAGGCAGAGAGGTGTGTGGAGGAGGCCTTCAGGGACGTTATAGCTGTGTCCCACTCCAACGATGATAGCTCTCCTGCTATCATGGAGAACGATGGTCTCGGGGAAGGAGAGCATCCAGCTGAGGAAGAGGGAAATGATCCCTTAGAAGGGACCCATTCCTTGGGGGATGAGCAGCTATCCTCTCGTGCCGAGGATATATCTCCAGGGGGTGGAGGGATCCTTGTAGTGGGTGATTCGATCATTAGGAACATAGACAGTAGGGTGTGTGATGGGCGTGTAGACCGCAAGGTGTTTTGCCTGCCTGGTGCGAAGGTTGCGGATATCGCCCGTCGTTTAGATAGTTTGGTAGACAGTGCTGGGAAGGAGTCAGTGGTCGTGGTGCACGTTGGCACCAACGACATGGGGAAATGCAGCCGTGAGGTCCTGGAAGCAAAATTTAGGTTGCTAGGTAGGATGCTGAAAGCCAGGACCTCCAAGGTGGCTTTCTCTGAAATGCTACCAGTTCCACGCGCAGGACCAGACAGACAGGCCCAGCTTCGCAGTCTCAATGTGTGGATGAGACGATGGAGTCGGGTGGAAGGGTTCGGATTTGTTAGGCACTGGGGAACATTTTGGGACAAGCCGGGCCTGTACAAAAGGGACGGGCTCCACTTGAACCAGAATGGAACCAGACTGCTGGCACTTAAAATTAAAAAGGTAGCAGAGCAGCTTTTAAACTGACTGAGGGGGGAAACCCGACAGGAGCTGAGAAAGGTCCGGTTCGGAATAAACCTCCCCCCTGGGATAAAAACCAAAGAAATGATGAAATTTTAAAAGGGGTAGGCCTAGAAGTAGGCATTGTGAGAGCAGGGGCACAGGATATAAATTCAGAACAGCAAAATTACCACAGGCCTAACCACAAGTGCCAAAGACACTTGAAGAGAGACACTGCTTACAAGTGCCTGTACGCTAATGCTAGGAGCCTCCGAACCAAGATGGGAGAACTGGAGTGCTTGGTCTTAGAGAAGAGCATTGATATAGTGAGCATAACCGAGACCTGGTGGAATGGAGAAAACCAGTGGGATACGGTTATCCCTGGATATAAACTATATCGGAAGGATAGGGAAGGACGTATTGGTGGCGGAGTCGCTCTATACGTGAAAGAAGGCATTGAATCCAGCAAGCTCGAAACCCCAAAAGAGGCAGACTCCTCCACAGAATCGTTGTGGGTGGTGATACCGTGCCCCAGGAGGGACTTAATACTGGGAACGATCTATCGTCCCCCTGATCAAAATGCTCAGGGAGACCTTGAGATGAGATATGAAATTGAGGAAGCATCCAAACTAGGAAATGTGGTAGTAATGGGTGACTTCAACTACCCGGACATAGACTGGCTGCATATGTGTTCCAGTCATGACAAAGAAGCAAAGTTTCTAGATATTCTAAATGACTATTCCCTAGATCAGTTGGTCATGGAACCGACCAGAGGGACGGCAACCCTGGACTTAATCCTCAGTGGGGACCGGGACCTGGTGCGAGATGTAAGTGTTGTTGAACCGATTGGGAGCAGTGACCATAGTGCTATTAAATTAAACATATATGTAAATGGCCAATTGCCAAGAAAATCCAACACGGTCACATTTGACTTCAAAAGAGGAAACTTCACAAAAATGAGGGGATTGGTAAAAAGAAAGCTGAAAAACAAAGTCCAGAGGGTCACGTCACTCGAAAATGCTTGGAAGTTGTTTAAAAACACTATATTAGAAGCTCAACTGGAGTGCATACCGCAGATCAGAAAAGGTACCGCCAGGGCCAAGAAGATGCCAGCATGGTTAACGAGCAAAGTCAAGGAAGCTCTTAGAGGCAAAAAGTCTTCCTTCAGAATATGGAAGTCTTGTCCGAATGAAGAAAATAAAAAAGAACACAAACTCTGGCAAAAGAAATGCAAGAAGACAATAAGGGATGCTAAAAAAGAATTTGAGGAGCACATTGCTAAGAACATAAAAACCAACAACAAAAACTTCTATAAATACATTCAAAGCAGGAGACCATCTAGGGAGACAATTGGACCCTTGGATGATAAGGGAGTCAAAGGTGTACTAAAGAACGATAAGGAGATTGCAGAGAAGCTAAATGAATTCTTTGCATCTGTCTTCACAGTGGAAGATATAGGGCAGATCCCTGAACCTGAACTAACATTTGCAGGAAGGGATTCTGAGGAACTAAGACAAACAGTGGTAACGAGAGAGGAAGTTCTAAGCTCAATGGACAATATAAAAACTGACAAATCACCGGGCCCGGATGTCATCCACCCGAGAGTTCTCAAAGAACTCAAAGGTGAAATTGCTGATCTGCTAACTAAAATATGTAACTTGTCCCTCGGGTCCTCCTCCGTGCCTGAGGACTGGAAAGTGGCAAATGTAACGCCAATCTTCAAAAAGGGATCCAGAGGGGATCCCGGAAATTACAGGCCAGTTAGCTTAACTTCTGTCCCTGGAAAACTGGTAGAAAGTATTGTTAAAGCTAGATTAACTAAGCACATAGAAGAACAAGCCTTGCTGAAGCAGAGCCAGCATGGCTTCTGCAAGGGAAAGTCCTGTCTCAGTAACCTATTAGAATTCTTTGAGAGTGTCAACAAGCATATAGATAGAGGTGATCCAGTGGACATAGTGTACTTAGACTTTCAAAAAGCGTTTGACAAGGTACCTCACCAAAGGCTTTTGAGGAAGCTTAGCAGTCATGGAATAAGAGGAGAGGTCCTCTTGTGGATAAGGAATTGGTTAAGAAGCAGAAAGCAGAGAGTAGGAATAAACGGACAGTTCTCCCAATGGAGGGCTGTAGAAAGTGGAGTCCCTCAAGGATCGGTATTGGGACCTGTACTTTTCAACTTGTTCATTAATGACCTAGAATTAGGAGTGAGCAGTGAAGTGGCCAAGTTTGCTGACGACACTAAATTGTTCAGGGTTGTTAAAACAAAAAGGGATTGCGAAGAGCTCCAAAAACACCTCTCCAAACTGAATGAATGGGCAGAAAAATGGCAAATGCAATTCAATATAAACAAGTGTACAATTATGCATATTGGAGCAAAAAATCTTAATTTCACATATACGCTCATGGGGTCTGAACTGGCGGTGACCGACCAGGAGAGAGACCTCGGGGTTGTAGTGGACAGCACGATGAAAATGTCGACCCAGTGTGCGGCAGCTGTGAAAAAGGCAAATTCCATGCTAGCAATAATTAGGAAAGGTATTGAAAATAAAACAGCCGATATCATAATGCCGTTGTATAAATCTATGGTGCGGCCACATTTGGAATACTGTGTACAGTTCTGGTCGCCTCATCTCAAAAAGGATATTCTAGAGTTGGAAAAGGTTCAGAAGAGGGCAACCAGAATGATCAAGGGGATGGAGCGACTCCCTTACGAGGAAAGGTTGCAGCATTTGGGGCTTTTTAGTTTAGAGAAAAGGCGGGTCAGAGGAGACATGATAGAAGTGTATAAAATTATGCATGGCATTGAGAAAGTGGATAGAGAAAAGTTCTTCTCCCTCTCTCATAATACTAGAACTCGTGGACATTCAAAGAAGCTGAATGTTGGAAGATTCAGGACAGACAAAAGGAAGTACTTCTTTACTCAGCGCATAGTTAAACTATGGAATTTGCTCCCACAAGATGCAGTAATGGCCACCAGCTTGGATGGC
Organism: Rhineura floridana; assembly: GCF_030035675.1. Taxonomy (NCBI): domain Eukaryota; kingdom Metazoa; phylum Chordata; class Lepidosauria; order Squamata; family Rhineuridae; genus Rhineura; species Rhineura floridana. The sequence continues at coordinate 169,826,482 of NC_084480.1, read as the reverse complement.
TTTAAAAGAAGATTAGACAAATTCATGGAGGACAGGGCTATCAATGGCTACTAGCCATGATGGCTGTGCTCTGCCACCCTAGTCAGAGGCAGCATGCTTCTGAAAACCAGTTGCCGGAAGCCTCAGGAGGGGAGAGTGTTCTTGCACTCGGGTCCTGCTTGCGGGCTTTCCCCAGGCACCTGGTTGGCCACTGTGAGAACAGGATGCTGGACTAGATGGGCCACTGGCCTGATCCAGCAGGCTCTTCTTATGTTCTTATGTTCTTATATTATACAGCCACAAGAGTGGCTGTATACTATAGCCAGCGGGGATTTTTCACATTCCGCAATGTTAAATTTAAAATACCCCCATGCCATTCTGATGCTTCCCATAAGCTCATTTCAAAACAAAACCTTACAAAACCTATAGTCCTGAACTCAGAAACGCTTGCTTAACAACCCTGTCAATTTTCATGGCGATATACAAAACAGTCAGAGAGAATAGACAGTTCAAAGTGTAAAAAGAGAGAGAAAACCTCAGAGCCCTTTTGGACTTTTTTCTCTGTTCTCATAATCTGTTGAAATTCATTAAAAATCAGCCATGTTCACAGAGTACCTGTAATCCTAATACTGACGTTGCCCCATACTCTGACCTTCATCTGCTGCAGTTTAAAAGTTAAAAAAATGCCTGGCTGATTTTTAATTAATTTAATAAATTTTGGCTGGGACCCAATGATAGCGCGGAGCATGCTCAGTAAGAACCAACTGTCAGTGTTCTAAAAGCCTCACAGCTGCTGGGCTTGCCTAATCAGAGGGCCACACCCACACCAGACTTTGACTTCATGTGAGACAGTCATGGCTTCCCTCAAAGAATCCTGGGAAGTGTAGTTTGTGAAGGGTGCTAAGAGACTCCTATTCCCCTGAGAGAATGGTTTAACAGTCAGCCACTCTGATTGAAGGTCTGTGAGGGGAACAGGGTGTCTCCTAGCAACTCTCAGCACCCTTCACTAACTACACTTCCCAGGATTCTTTGAGAGAAGCCATGACTGTCCAAAGTGAAATAAAGGCCTGGTGTGGATGTGGCCAGGGAAAGCTTTGGTTTAAATTTGGGTGGGAGGCTACATGTGTCTGCTGTAGAATAAAAAGGTGGGGGAAAGGCTGAAAAAGAATGATTCTGTTTACAATGTTTTCCTTCTGCCCAGTGCCCACCCACCCAATCTCCTCCCACTCCCTGCCCCTTCCCTGGGTCAGTGTTGGACTACAACCTGGGAGACCAAGGTTCGAATCGCCACACAGCCATGAAGCTGACTGGGTGACCTTGGACCAGTCACTGCCTCTTAGCCTCAGAGGAAGGCAATGGTGAAATCACCTCTGAATACCGTTTACCATGAAAACCCTATTCAAAGGGTCGCAATAGGTGGGGATTGAAGGCAGTCCATTTTCATTTTCAAACATGATTGCATAGAAATAAATCCCACTGAACTCAAAAAATATGCAAATGATCAAACCCACCCTCCCTTCTCCTTCCTCCTATCCCCTCCTCTTGCCCCTTCCCTCCCCCTTCCTTTGCCCCTCCTCCCGCTCCCCTTCCTTTGCCCCTCACTCCCCATCCCCTTCCAATCCACTCTTTCTCCTTCCCCTTCCCCTTCCCCTTCCTCCCCTTCCTCCTCCCCATGGTCAGTTTTACCTATCTTAAACATGATTGCACGGAAGTAAATACCATTTAACCTTATAAGCATGCAAATGATCAAACCTGCTCTCCCCTCCACCTTCCTTTGCTTCCCTCCAATACGCTCCTTCCCACTCCCCCTCCTCCTCCCCCATGGTCAGTGTTTCCTATCCTAACCAAGATTGCATAGGAGTAAATCCCATTGAAAATAAGCATGCAAATGATCAGACCTGCTTTTCCCCTCTCCTCTCCTCTCCTCTCCCTTCCTCCTCCCCTGCCCACTCCAGCCCTACCTCCCTCCCCTGGTCAGTTTTACCTATCCTAAGCATGATTGCACGGGAGTAAATCGCACTGAATTTAATAAACATGCAAATGATCAAACCTGTCCTTCTCCTCACCTCCCCATCCTGCCTGCTCCCCTCCCAGTCCTCCCGTCTGCATTTCCTCCCCTCCCCATTCTCTGTGGTCAGTTTCACCTATCCTAAGCATGATTGCAGGGGAGTAAATCCCATTGAACTCAATAAGCATGCAAATGATCCATCCATTCTCAGCAAACTTGCACAGGATCCCATTTCTTACCTCCCGGATTAAAAAGCAGGGAAATTCACTAATAGGCAAAAAACCAGAGCTTGGAAAAGTTACTTTTTTTGAACTACAACTCCCATCAGCCCCAGCCAGCATGGCCACTGGATTGGGCTGATGGGAGTTGTAGTTCAAAAAAGTAACTTTTCCAAGCTCTGCAAAAAACCTTGCGGTTTAAGAACATACCTATAGCCCACAGCTATTCTACCAAACTTTAAAAAGCAGGGAAATTGGGCAGCTCTAGTGAATGCACTAGGGGAGCAGGAGACCTGAACTCCTCTCTGAGATATTGTACTGCCCTACAAAGTTGTCAAAATGCAAACACCATTTGGGTTGGTCTTTCACAGTCCAATCCACTTCCTGTGTAGCTTGGAAGAATTGGGTAACATGTGCCTCTGAGCATATGGTGAGTGGTGGCAACACCTGCAATCAGCCCAAATAATAGAAAGAAGACATGTGCTGTGCTGATCTTGTTTTAGGAGGGAGGAAGCAACATTATTAAGACAGTTGATATAGTTCAGATGGTCACTTTGAATATGTCTGATTTCTTTTGCAATTTTAGTGAAGTTTCCTATAGGAAATCATTTTCTTTTGGTTCTATTTCTGTGAATATGTGAAGTACAGCAACTCTTTGCAAAATTTATACTAAAAAAACTCCAAACATAATTGTGGAATAATGGCACTGACTTCTGCAGAATAGTCTCCAGTGGACCTCAGGAGTGTCTCAATTTGCACAAGATAAAACAGTGGGAGGTGAAAGATATTCTAGCAAAATGCTAGGTGTGCTCTATGTTTTTAATTGACTGTGCCCATCTTGCCTTAAATGAAGTGGTTTAACCACAGCAGGCTGAAAATATGCATCCTCTTTTTTCCAACAGCTAGAGTCATTGCTGAAGTAGCAACATATTGGAATCAGTCTAATTTTTCATCAAACTGCAGGTCCAAATTCCACTGTTAATGCACCCAAAATAGAAATAGAACATAACCTCCAATTTGAAACACAAAAGGCTGTCTTCACCATCATATGACACTGACCAATAAAAAGGCTTTGAAATTAATAAAAATAAATTTGACACAGATTTCTGGGATGAATAATGAGGGAAATAAAATTTTCTAGTGTAGATTCTCTGTAGAAACATTAATAACACAGGAAAAAAGCAAAGTAAGAAGAACACCAGCAAACATACAAAAATATAATTCTCTATCTTTGGAGATGGCAAGTGTTGCCACCACTCACCATATGCTCAGAGGCACATGTTACCAAATTCTTCCAAGCTACATAGGAAGTGGATTGGACTATGAAAGACCAACCCAAATGGTGTTTGCATTTTGACCAATTTGTAGGGCAGTACAATATCTCAGAGAGGAGTTCAGGTCTCCTGCTCCCCTAGTGCATTCACTAGAGCTGCCCAATTTCCCTGCTTTTTAAAGTTTGGTAGAATAGCTGTGGGCTATAGGTACATTCTTAAACCGCAAGGTTTTTTGCCTATTAGTGAATTTTAGCATATATGTAAAACATAGACAAGGCTGCCAATGTCTAGTTTGGCATAGAAACAGTGATTTGTGAACTCCAACCAATTTTCTCATATCTAGCAGGGTAGAAGACTGCACAGTTTTGCCATCATCACCACCAGTCAAGTGCAACAATATTTCAATGAACATGTACCAAAATTCCAGCTCAAGTTGGATTTGGGGCTCTCTGCATGTCAATAACCTGGGGTGGAATCCAGTAACTTAAATTTAGGCCAATATAAATTAAAAGCAGCTCTCTGGCTCATACAGTGCATTCTCCCTTTCTCTTCACATATACACTTCTAGAAGTATCAAATTCCTATCATGGGAATGCTACTGTGGCTTCAACATCAACCCATCTTCAGACTGATTCTTTGGACTAATCCTGGATGTTTATGGAAGCCCTGAACTGAATTGATTGCTTTGGGAAGAAATCACTTTGCACTCTGCAAGAACTGAGCACTCTGGTTGGAATGAGATTTTGGTTTATGTGCACTTTGTTTCCTCTGACTAGCAGAGCCTGCCTGAAGTGGGACTTTAGTTACATTACCTATTTTCTTCTATGCAGCTAGACAGTTTCTGACAATGTTCACCAGTTCTGAGAACTCAGTGTCTGCAGTGCAGTGAATTCACTCTCAGTGGTTATGGGATTGATTCATCCAGTGCAATGTTAGATCAAAAACAATAGATTATTCTAGCCAGTACAACCAATGATGGAGTGTGTATGCATGTGTGTTATGTGTAGGGATGGGAAGAAAGTGCTGAAGATCACACTTGCTACTGGATTTTCCAACATCTGTTTATGGTATGACCATGTTTGCTACTAACCTTTGATTTTCCCCTGACACTGGATTTTTTGAAAAACACATTGAATATAGCAGTTAATTTTATTCACAGCACAGCAGCATGAATAATTTGTATAGGCTTCTATCTGTGTTTCTTTCTGTCACCCCACTCAAATAATCCAAGGGATCTAAACTGCAAGTGGGGAGGGAGCAAGCCAAACCTGTGCCCACTAACCCCTTTCAGAATAATTTTTTAAAGAAAAAGAAAGAAAGAGTTAAATCCAAATAAGCCTTCCTTATTTGGGAAGGACCATAGTTCAGTGGCTGTAGCTTCTCATCTGCAAAAGAGCCCAAGTTCAATTCCTGGCATCTCCAGCTAGTGCTGTGAGAGACATCTGCTTGAAAACCCTGGAGAACTGCTGCCAGTAGACAGTCCTGAGCCAGATGAATCAATGGTCTGACTTGGTATAAGGCAACTTCCGATGTTCCTATTTTCAGCCCTGAGTGAGCCCAAACAAGGCTCCTAAACTTAATTATGACACTTTAAATAAGTTCCCCACCTCACTGCACACACGCACACACAAACAGAGGAACCAGTGCTATCAGCCTTTGGGGGGGGAAACCCCTACCTGTCTAGAAGTACAGTATTTAAAGAGTTATACCAGAGATTAAAAAGCAACTCAAGAACTCTCCTTAGAGAGACTCTCTAGATTTGCCTCTTAATCTCTGTAGTAGTAACCCATCCAGCAAGTCCAGGATGCCCAAAGTTAAGGTTTAAATATTCTTGTTCCTTTCCCCTCACCACTCAAAGACTGAACAGAATGGCATTCCAGTTCGATGGAATGTGATTGGATCAGAAGCAAAAAGTGGATCCCATCCCTAGCTGTGTGTACCTCCCCATACAGACAGACCTTCTTTCTTCATGCCCATTGCCAAGCATTTCTGATAGCGGCAATACTGGCAGCGATTCTGCTGATGCTTGTATATCAGGCAGTCCTTGTTATCACGGCATGTGTAGATCAGATCCTTCCTTATTGTCTGCTTGAAGAAACCTTTGCCGCCTTCACAGCTGTATACCCTATAGTGTTTTCCTAACAAGAAGGTAGCAACACACATCAATGCATGTCCTAATTAGGAGACTAACACAAAAGGTTTCAGGGACAGGAGGGGGAAGATGGTTCTCATCTTCCATCTTGAGAAACCCTCATTCCCACCAACATTCAACATATTTGACAAGCCAGACCAAAGCTGGGGACAGACAGTCATTTTTAAGAGAGTTGAGAACATAAGAGACCCCCTGTTGGATCAAACCAAAATCGATTTAGTCTAGTTTCCTAAAGTGAGACCAACCAGATGCCTCCAATTAGCCACACAGGGCATGAAGGCAACAGTCCCTGAAAATGAAGGTTTCATTTTTGTTTCATTTAATTTTAGTCCTATTATGACTAAAAACATTGCTATACATATAAATGTGTCTAATCCTCTTTTGAAGGTGCAATCATATTCTCATTGGGAGTAAGCCCCACTGAATTCAGTGGGACTTGCTTCTTAGTAGACATGTGTAATTTGTGCTATAAATCACCATACCTTATGGTATAAATTCCATACACTGTTTGGGAAAAAACACACTCGTCTGTCCTCAATCAGACAATCAGCAAAGTGTGTGCATAGCATGCTCAATATATGTTGCTCAAACTTTTGCAGAGTTTGGTCTTGTGGGAGAAGAGCCAAAAGAAAAATATCAGCATCGTGAATTACAAAGCTTAACCAGAATTATCATGAGGGAGGAGCATGTAGCATTGAATATTTATTATTTATTTCACTCACTCACTCAGGAGTGTACACTATGTATCCAAGGCACTGCGTGTTTACATGTCTTATACAGCTGCACACTCAGGATAGCTAGAAACTTTGCCTTAACAAAAATTATGTCTGAGATTAACTTTCCATATTAATACCCAATTCCATGAAGAATGTGCTCAGAATTGTAATGGAATCTACAGATTAGGAATAACATGCACCAAAAGCATTTGATGGGAATCGTATGGGGTGGGGTCACAATATTATTTCATATCCCAAGCATCTTCATATGTAAGCTGCAGTTGAGTTTAAGATGGATTTGTTACCTGATGACCTGTCCCCACAAATTGTGCAGATGTGCTTGGTCAGAGATTCTGGACTTGTTCCCATCCTTTGTGGGCCCGGCAGAGGTTTAACATCTTCAGAGCTGCTAACACCCTTCATGACATTAAGCTGAAACGACAATACACAGAGAGCTGGATTCTGCAGCTTTGAAATGATGTTGCGACTGCAACTGAACATTCATGATAAGAGTTCTGATGGACAGCACTCATCTTGTACCTCCACATGAGAGTTGTAGACACAGCCAACAAGATTTCCGTGATCAAGTGGTACTGGCACTTTTTGAAGCTGCTATACTCACAATAGTTGCAGTTGCATATACAGCCTTTGTGGGGAAGTACCTGCCATCATCAGTAACATGGTAGAAGCTGTCTGACTGTAAGCCTGGCAGCGGCCCCACATATACTCAAGGCATCTGATCAGCTGTTTGGCCAACATTTGCAGCCAGACAATTCCAAGCTAAATGGCCAGCAGCTAGCAGAAAGCCAACAAAGGGTGTGGTGGAGATAAGGAAAAGTCATTAATGTAAAGAATATTGCTGAAAGCCTTTCTTTTCTCAAGAATCATTAAAAAAAGGCCTCCCTTCCTTTTTGTACACACCATTTCCAACTCTTTCAGTACAACCTTCACCTAAGTTCTTCACCTAAGAAAAAGAAATCAAATGCACAGTTATAAGATGGGGAAACTTGGCTCAGCAATACTACATGCAAGAAGGTTCTTGGGGTTGTTGTTGATCACAAGCTAAACATTAGCTTTGTAATGTGGCTGCAAAAAAGGCAAATGCTATTTTAGGCTGCATTAACAGAAGTATAGTTTCCAAATTGCGTGAAGTATTGGTTCCCTCCTATTTTAGGTTAGGCCTCATCTTAAGTACTGCGTCCAATTCTGCACATGATACTTTAAGAAAGATGCAGACAAACTGGAACAGGTTCAGAGGAGGGCAAAAAGGAATGATAAGGGGACTGGAAACAAAGCCTTATGACTGAAGGAACTGGGCATGTTTAGCCTTGAGAAGAGAAGACTGAGGGAAGATATGATAGCCCTCTTTAAGTAGTTGAAAGGTTGACACACAGAGAACAGCCGGGATCTCTTCTCGATTGGCCCAGAGTGCAGGACACAAAATAATAGGCTCAAGTTGCAGGAAGCCAGATTTCAACTGAATATCAGGAAAAACTTACCTGTTAGAGCGGTACAACAATGGAACCAATTACCTAGGGTTGTGGTCAGCTCTCCAACACTGGAGGCATTCAAGAGGCAGCTAGACAGCTACCTGTCCCGTATGCTTTCATTTGGATTGGACTCGATGGCCTCATAGGCCCCTTCCAGTTCTATGATCTTGTGGCATTTGACTTTCAGCTGATTTACTAGCATTATTCTATAAAATACTTTTATAGGCATACACACAAGAAAATACAGTGCTAAGTCTGGGGGGACAAGGAAAGGGTTAAACCTCTCCTCCCTGTGTGCTGTAGTCCCAATGAAAATGGGGGCCCTCATGTCTAGGGCTACATTTTCTAAACCTGATGTGGCTGCTAACCAAGCAATTAAATTAACAACTAGATTGGCCCTAAAAGAACCCAACTAGGGTTGCCAGGTCCCTGGTTTTCTGCCGGAGTCTCCAGCAAAAGTGGGCCGTCTCCGGCCTCCAGCCATATTTGGTGTGAAGAGGCTGATCTCCGGCTTTTGGACGTCCCCCTCAGGCACGCATGCATGATTGACACGCATGGCTGCTGGGTGGGAGGAGCAGCCGCGATGGGCAATTCTGGCTGCGGTTTGCATCGCGGCCGATAGAGCAGTTTGGAATCTCGTTTGGAAGCAGAAGGCTGCGGGTGGCAGGAACTGGAGCAGGTTGGACTGCGGCTGATTGCAGAGAGAGAGAGAGGCCTGAGAGAGAGAGAGAGGCCTGAGAGAGAGAGAGAGAGGCCTGAGAGAGGGGGGGGGCTAGAGAGAGAGAGAGAGAGAGAGAGGCCTGAGAGAGAGAGAGAGGCCTGAGAGAGAGAGAGAGAGGCCTGAGAGAGAGAGGGGGGGGCTGAGAGAGAGAGAGGCCTGAGAGAGAGAGAGGCCTGAGAGAGAGAGAGAGAGAGGCCTGAGAGAGAGAGAGAGGCCTGAGAGAGGGAGAGGGGGGGGCTGAGAGAGAGAGAGAGAGAGAGGCCTGAGAGAAGAGAGGCCTGAGAGAGAGAGAGAGAGAGAGAGGCCTGAGAGAGAGAGAGAGAGAGAGAGAGAGGCCTGAGAGAGGGAGAGGGGGGGGCTGAGAGAGAGAGAGAGGCCTGAGAGAAGAGAGGCCTGAGAGAGAGAGAGAGAGAGAGAGAGAGAGAGAGAGGCCAGAGAGAGAGAGAGAGAGAGAGAGAGGCCTGAGAGGCCAGAGAGAGAGAGAGAGAGAGGCCTGAGAGAGAGAGAGAGAGAGGCCTGAGAGGCCAGAGAGAGAGGCCTGAGAGGCCAGAGAGAGAGAGAGGCCTGAGAGATGGGGCTCAGCAGTCTCTGGCCATCACCACACCTTGGGGGAGGAAATTCCATCACACACACACACACACACTCTCACACCCTGGGCCCCCCCTCTTCCTTTTCTGATTGTGGAAAGCTGGTGGTTCCATGTCTGCCACTGCTCCTTGAATTGTTGAAAACCAAATGTTTAAATAAGCAAAATGTATAGCAGGATGAGGTTGCCATGTGATTTTTCCAGCTGGGTTTGTGTGTGTATGGAACTTCAGCAGGTGAACAGGCCCGTCCCCTCATCTCTGTGACAATGAAAGTTCTACGTCTTGAATTTCTGGCTGCCACCCAAAGAAAGCTGGCAGCCCCGGGAACAGGTGGGTGCAGAGTGGGTCTTAAAATAAAGAAAGAATCTTGCAGATGGAAGGCAGGGAAAACCAGGCCAGATTCCCCAGGAACAATGTCTGTTTCCTAATCCCTGTCCCTGATAAATCACAGTTTCCATTTTAAGCATCACTTGTGTTGGAATTGTGGAAATGCAACTCGATTTGGGTGTTTCCATGTCTGGAGGGAGACAGAGAGGAGACCTCCAGGTTGCTAGGCTGTGCCTTTCCTTTGGTCATATGCTCATCTTCCTTCCTGAAAACTGATACCTCTTAGGAATGCTGACCACACCTTCCAACTCTCTCCTTCCTGCTTCTTCGCTGTCTCTTGAAGAGAAGAGATGTCTTTGCTTTGTCTCTCTCACCTGCAGCATGAGGGCAAAGGCCATGTCAGGTCCATGAACCTCCAATGCAGGTAGTTTACTAGAACTAGAATCCCTTTCCTATCTATTGTGTATTTCCTTCAATGAAGCAAGCTGTTCCTTATTTTACTAAGTCTGAATCCTCAGTTATTGCTGCAGTGTAAAAGTCTGCTACTTCACAGGGAAAGTCTCTCTCTCTCACTCACTCTCTCTCACACACACACATACACACACACACACACATCAGCGCTGGGTCTGCTCTTGATCCCAAACCTAACTCTGCTAACAAGTTTCTAGTCTTTTTTCAGCATTGAGTTGCCTCCGCTCAAGACTCTGGAAGTTAAACCTCTCAGTGTGCGTGCAAAGCCCCCCGCAGCAGAGTAGGAAGCCTCTTTTTGTCTGTCAAGAGCCATTGACCACCAGCAGCCAAATCAACCTGAGGCCCCAGCTGGCTTTGTCTGTGGGTCAGTGGCCTGAGGAGATGCCTTGGGTCAGCTGCCAGCTTGCCCAATGTGCACTTTCAAAATTCTCCTCAAGCAGAGACTGCCCAGTGCTGAACACCCTCCTGCCTGAGAAGAGCCTGTGGAGCAGGTGATATTGGGGGACCTGCAGGCCAGAGCCCGTCCCCCCCTTTTAAATCAAGGGAAGATGGCCGTAACTCAGTGGTAGAGAACATGGACAGTCGCTGCCAGTCGCTGTAGACAGTGCTGATGCTGAACCAGATGGACCAATGGCCTAACTCAGTATAAAGCAGCTCCCTGTTTAAATCACCCTTCATTCAGAACCATAAGGACTAGAATCTTACTTTATTTTTAGGGAAACTGTTGCACATGCAGAAGGGCCCAGGTTCAGTCCTCAGCGGCATCTCCAGGTAGGGCTGAGAGACACCCCTGCCTGAAGCCCTGAGAGCCGCTGCCAGTGCAGACAGCACTGGGCTAGAGAGCACCCATGGGTCTGCATCCAACATTCCTGGGTAAATGAAGCGGATCCTCACATCTGGTCCAATCCTGCCTCAGGCCAGGGCTCGGAGTCTTAGTTTGCCCTGGCCACCCTGCTTCATCCGCCCGTGCTGGGAGCTGCACAGCAGGAGTTGGGCCCATCTGTTCTCCTGGTACCTTTCAGTAGTTTTCAGGTTCCCTTAAGGACATAAGAACATCTAGTTCCTCACCCCAACCGTAATAGGAAGCCTGCAAGCAGGACCCTTCAGGGAGGAAGGGCGGGATATCAGTTTAATAGATAAATAAAATAAATAAGTGCAACTGGCCTTCAGAGGCATATTGCCTCCAAATGTTAATGCAGCTTCAAATAGCATTTGCCTTTTTTGCAGCCACATCACACTGTTGGCTCATATTCAGTTTGTGATCAACAACAATCCCAAGATCCTTCTTGCATGTAGTATTGCTGAGCCAAGTATCCCCCATCTTAATAACTGCATTTGGTTTCTTTTTCCTAGGTGTAGAACTTTACACTTATCCCTGTTAAATTTCATTCTGCTGTTTTTAGCCCAATGCTCCAGCCTATTAAGATCCCTTTGAATTTTGTTTCTGTCTTCCAGGGAATTAGGTGTTCCTCCAAATTTTGCATCATCTACAAGTTTGATAAGCATTTCCTGCCCCTCCTCATCCAAGTCATTAATAAAAATGTTGAAGAGCACTGGGTCCAAGACAAACCCCTATAGTAGCCCGCTAGTTACCCCCCCCAGGTTGAGAAGAAACCATTGATTAGCACTCTGAATATGATTGTGTAGCCAACTGTGGATCCACCCAATAGCTGTTCCATCCAGTCCACATTCAGCTAGCTTGCTAATCAGAATATCATGTGGCATTTTGTCAAAAGCTTTGCTAAAGTTGAAATATATTGTGTCCACAGCATTCCCACAGTCTATCAGGGAGGTTTGTTGTTGTTGTTGTTATGTGCCTTCAAGTCGATTATAACTTATAGCGACCCTATGAATCAGTGATCTCCAAGAGCATCTGTCATGAACCACCCTGTTCACATCTTGTAAGTTCAGGTGTGTGGCTTCCTGTATGGAATCAATCCATCTCTTGTTTGGCCTTCCTCTTTTTCTATTCCCTTCTGTTTTTCGCAGCATTATTGTCTTTTCTAGTGAATCATGTCTTCTCATGATGTGTCCAAAGTATGATAACCTCAGTTTCATCATTTTAGCTTCTAGTGATAGTTCTGGTTTAATTTGTTCTGACACCCAATTATTTGTCTGTTTTGCCTAGAATGCCCTCCCTTGTCCTTAACATGGCTGCAACCATATCTACTCAGAAGTAAGTCCTATTGAGTTCTATGGGGCTTAGTTCCTTAATAAGCATGCTTACAGTTGCTGCCTTCAGGGGCATCTATCTGTGCTCCCATCTAATGTCTCTGCAACACTAAGCTCCTTTCTTCCAATAATGGGCTGGCCTGAGGGCACGTAAACCCTTCTTCCCAGAAGCAAGTAAACTAGATTAAATGTTCCCTAAAGGCGTTGAACTGTGACCTGGCAGACCAGGGTTTGAATCCCCATACAGCCATGAAGCTCCCTGGGTGACCTTGGGCCAGTCACTGCCTCTCAGACTCAGAGGAAGGCAATAGTAAACCACCTCTGTCTGAGTACTGCTTACCATGAAGACCCTATCTGGGATCAACTTGAAGGCAGTCCATTTCCATTTTGCATCACCCTAAGCTTGTGAGAAAGAATGACCTTGTCACTTCAGATGGACCTAGGAACACCCTATTTTAGGTAAGATTTCTATTTTAATCTCCAGAGAATTTTTTTTGAATGGTATGCTCCAAGCAACTGTGGTTGATACAATGTATCATGTTTAATGATATCACTAGGGCCCGCCCCCTGACGTCACTAGGGCCCGCCCCCATTTTCTCAGGTTTTTGGATGGTTCCGACCTGGCAATCCTAAACCCAACACAAAAGCACCTTGCAGAGATTTTAAGCATAGAAGTAGCACAGGAGAAAAAGTGCCCACCAGCACCTGCTTCTGCTCAAAATTGTGTACCCAAGCAAATTCCCTTTCCCTAGCAGGGCTCAAAAGATGCCGTTGTTTAAACATGCATTTTGAAGCCCACGTGGGAAAAATCCAAAGCAATTTGGAGTGGAAACACAGCAGGTGAGGCAAGGTGAAGCACCCAGAATTGACACAAATGAAGGTATATTTGTCAAATATTTTTCTCCTTCCTATATGTAGCAATACCTGAATACTTCTATGCACTTATACATTCATGCCATTTTGAAAGAGTTTTAAGCACTAAAATGATACTGCCATTGCAATAGTTCTATATGCTTCTGCACTGCTATGCATTTATTATAAATATTACACTGTCATTGTATTTACATTAACTATCTTTAAAATATGTTTAAGGAATGCTCAGTATTGAAACTGATCCAGTGTTTGAGGTAACTCCAGGAATGTTTTTAACTTTCTCCATCTTGTTTGCAAAACAAAGCACAGTGTACTAAAGAATCAGCTAGTTAGTTACCCAAGGCCACCCATGGCAGAGTGGTATATGTTATGATAACGTGTAGAGAATGTCTGAGTGTGAATGAATTTTTCTTTCTAGGACTTATGGCTGAAACTGGAGACACTGAAGGTTATCGAGCCAACACTGGGTGTGTGTGTCTGGATTATATCAACCATAAACAAATGTTATATTTCTAATGCAAGCCTGAGTATTCTAAAAGAGATCTATTGGCCTGGGCCTTGAAAGGCACCAAGCTGGCATGAGAAACAGCAGATGCAATCCTGAGAACACAGATGTGCCAAGAGACATCATTATGAGTGTCAGCTGATTGATGAATGGATGAGATACTGGGGCTCAGTGAAAATATCAAAAGAACATCAAAACAGGATCTGATTATAAAGACACCCCAGCTACACCAGAAGATTTGAGAAGTTTTCTACCACAGCCAACCACTCAAGATTCCTGTGAGTGTGCCACCTGCTTTTCCAAGTCTGTTCTCCCTTGCTACAGTATCTGGCTGCCCCCCAGTTCCTTGTGTGATTGTGTGTGAGTATGACAGATCAGGACGATTGGGCATATCTAATCTTGCATTTTACCATTCCTGCAATGAGGTGCACAAGGGCACTTCTGTTTGTGTCAGTTGGACATCTTTCAATAAATCTTCTAAACCTTTTAGATTGGTGTGGTCCCAACATTCTTTCCACTCACCCCCCCCCCACGATGTCCTTGCTTAACCACCCAGAAGTGGCTTTGGGTTCATTTTTTTGTTGTTATGTGCCTTCAAGTCGATTACGACTTATGGCGACCCTATGAATCAGTGACCTCCAATAGCATCTGTCATGAACCACCCTGTTCAGATCTTGTAAGTTCAGATATGTGACTTCCCTTATGGAATCAATCCATCTCTTGTTTGGCCTTTCTCTTTTTCTACTCCCTTCTGTTTTTCCCAGCATTATTGTCTTTTCTTCTCATTATGTGTCCAAAGTATGATAACCTCAGTTTCATCATTTTAGCTTCTAATGATAGTTATGGTTTACTTTGTTCTAACACCCAATTATTTGTCTTTTTCGCAGTCCGTGGTATCTCCAACATCACATTTTAAATGAGTTGATTTTTCTATTATCCACTTTTTCACTGTCCAACCAACTTTCACATTCATACATAGACATCAGGAATACCATGGTCTAAATGATCCTGACTTTAGTGTTCAGTGATACATCTTTGCATTTGAGGCCCTTCTGTAGTTCTCTCACAGCTGCCCTCCCCAGTCCCAGCCTTCTTCTGATTTCTTGACTATTGGCTCCATTTTGGTTAATGACTGTGCCAAGGTCCTTGACAAGTTCAATGTCCTCATTGTCAACTGTAAAGTTATATAAATCTTCTATTGTCATTACTTTAGTCTACTTCATTCTTCTTGATGTTCAGCTGTAGTCCTGCTTTTGTGCTTTCCTCTTTAACTTTCATCAGTATTTGTTTCAAATCATTACTGGTTTCTGCTAGTAGTGTCGTCTGCATAAATTATTGATATTTCTCTCTCCAATTTTCACACCTCCTTCATCTTGGTAAGACCTAATTCCCTGATACTATGTGTCACATCTCTCACCAGTTCTCTACTCAATTTTCTCCTAGCTTCTATTCTTTTATAAAATAAAAAAGAGAGCTGGTATTAGGGATCTGTTACTCTCATTTTTGTAACTGACCATATGGTTTAATTTCTGGAAATCAAGAAAGATCAGTTGCGAAGAGGTGCACTTTTTGTCCTTTAGTTAAGGAGACAGAAATCTTTGATGCATATTATGCATAAGCTCTTCAGGGGAAAGGGATAATGAAAACAGTAGCATCATTAGGATTTATTTCTTTATTATGTTTCTTAGATACCAAATAATAGAAGCTCTCTGGGTGACATACAGCTTAGTAAAAACGATAACACCATAAAATAGGAAGTCTGGGTACAGCCTGGACAGGGAAAAGAAATTGCACAGATTGTGAAATACAGTTATTATTTGAAAAATATTGATTTATCCACTGTTTTCTTTTTGGTAAAGAATATTTAAATGTGTTTTCAAGGTGGTAGATTAAGAAATTAGACAGAGCTTGTTAACAAGCTCTAGTGAGGACAATAGGCCAAGCAGATGGAGACCTTGATGCCTCAACCTAACCCAGCCCATGTATTCATCAAATATGACTGTTTGGGTGAGAAGAAAAAAACAGAGAAGTATTACACTGAAAAACAGCAGCAGTCAGCAGGGTTTTTTTTCCACACCAGCTTCTTTGCAAGAGTCCCAACCCAACAAGTGTAATCTTAGTATTTCACCAGTCTTACAAGTCGACAACCATTTTTGATTCCCGTCAGTACTAGTTTCCAGAGCAGCCACTGGACGAGGATAACCCTTCTGTCAGATGTTATTCAGTGACAGGAGACACTTTAGCCTTCTGAGGATTGCCTTTTGGAAACTTTGGCTCGCAAGTCAATAACCACTGAAATCTGATCAATTTGTGTTGAGTTTGGGTTATTGTCCTCTTGCTGAAGTTACTGGGAAGAATTCTGTTGCTCAGGAAGGAGGACAAAGAAGAAGATCAAATCTTGTTCCCAGTTGCTCTGTTCTAAAGAGGAAAGACAAAACCCCAACCACCCTCTTGTTGAGAATAAAGCACCAAGACTTGTAACAAACTTGACCAGTGGGGGACTAGACAGAAAGGCAACCTATTCTTCTCTCACTGATTCTAGTCCTTCTTTAGCAACTACTCATTGCTTGTAGATTTCCCCCCCTCAGGTTGTACTTCCTGTTTCTTCTTAGATCATGTGTGTGCTAACCTCATGAGTCCATCATGGCCACATGTATGTCTCTACTCAGAATGGCATTTTCCAGGAGTAAGAAACCTTAAGTTTTTTTATTCTTTCAACCACTAGTCTTACATACTATTCCCCCTCGTTGGATCGTCACCTTATAGTGGTGAGTGGGTTTGCATGTTCCAATGAACCCTGTGAGCGATGCCGTTGGGAGTCAAGTGCACAATTTCTTCAATAGCTTTATGTGTATCTTGCATGCATCCATGAAACCTGTGTAGTAGAATTCTCTTTGAGAACTGTGCCTTTGTGGCTGATGAGCAAGGTAAGATTATAATCCAAGTAGCTGTTAACACTGAAAGTTGTGAGTTCATACTGAAGATAGCTCATACAGTTCAGAATAATAATACAAAGTTTCTACAAGTGTTGAATCTAGAAGTATTTTATTAGTAAAACATAAAGATCACAATAAATATCTGACAACAGCCATATTAGATACATAAATTAAATACATTATTACATTTTATATTTAAATGGCCCTTGTGTTTCTAGGGTGCACTCTAAATAGAAGAAAAGCCCACGACACTGTGGGGGTACTGTGATGGGGTAAACACTAACATCCTGATCTAAAACACTTGGCTTGGTAGAAAGTCTCACTTGTTCATTCAGAGGAACTCCCCTACACTGGCATGTGCTTAGATGGAGATTTGGATGCCTAGCAAGCCAGTCCTACCCATGTTATATTATTTATTTTAAGGGAAGCATGCTTAGGGTTGCTGCCAGAATCTCACATATCTATGTGCTACTGAAAACATACCTCAAATGTATAAATGTATATCACCAAATCTGTTAAATTTTAAATCTCTATATTTTAGACACTGAGAATTGCTTTTGCATATTTTCAGCCATAACAGCATCCTTTCTAAATGTTGCTCTTTAGAGTTTTTTGCAAATGCAGTTATAATGCAGTTCAAAGGACTCATATGCCATTGATGTCTTTATCCTGGAATACTGAAGTTAATCAAACGCTTCTAGAGACCAATGAAGACAAGATGAGACAAGCCCAAGACAGGACATTGGCATGTGCAGGGGAAACCCATTCATTTTCAGATATGTTATATCCTTAGTACTGCCTCTTAATTGTATTTATAATATAAAAACATTCCCAAAAAATCAAAGATAAAAATATATAATGTAGATCTTCAAAGGAAAATTCAGAATTGAAAAACTAATCAAAACTAAGCAAAAACAATTGACCCCTTTTAACTGTGGGCCTGAAACTGATAAAAATATACATTCTTTAAACTGGATTGAATGGTAATAAGTTAAATTAAAATCCAAGTCTTTCAGCTAGGTTTGTGGATATAAGCCGCAATGTTTTCACTCTATTAATATATACAATGTTGTAAAATATACTTCTATGTTTTTCAACAGTTTTTAGCTTTGCCATTTATTAGGAGAGGTTTTAGTAAGTGTAACCGATTCTACCTGCTTTTTTCTATAGGACTAGATATTCTTTAGCAGTTTTTTGCACTGAGAGGAAAATGCCCAAACAATAAATATAATCAGTGTAACAGAAGTTACAGTAGTAAATCCCATAGGGATGAAATATTTCTAAAGCCTTGCCTGATTTCAGGAAACACTACCATCATGGATGTAATTACACCATAGCTTTCACATAGAGGGTTCTGATACTGAAAATGCTCTGTAAAACATAGTCAATAAGGAACAATTCTACATTGTTATAACTGTAATGAACTTTTTGAGAATTTTGATAAATTTTGCAAACTCAGCATTTGAGAAACTAAATAGATGCTTTTATCCTAAAATTAATTTCAATACTAGTTAGACAGTACTGGAGTCGCTAGAAAATTGCACCAAAATAATTAACATCTATTGCTTCCACATGAGGAGGAAGAAGTGGAACTGATACCCAAAAGTATTTTTTTTGGTGAAATCTGGATATCAAATCCACCTTTTGATGATAAAGCAAAAAAGTCTCCTCCAAAGATGCAAATCTAAAATCCATCTCCAGCCAGAATTTAAAATCAAAATATCAAATTTTCACACTGATATTGAAATCTTTGGAGTTTTGCATAGATCAGTTATTTTACATGACAAACAAAATATGAATTTCTGGGTCAGAATATCAACATATGCATTCAAAACTTGAGGATCTGAATGAGATTTTTTTCCATGATTGCATTTCAGCTCTGACCATTACACACATAATTATTTTATTTCATGAAATAAGGGTTATAATCCACCAGGAAGTTCTCTGTGCTAGACCAACTGAAATGAAAGGGGACTAGTTGTTCATATGCCCAGTAGAAGAAGGACTGCTGTGGTGTAGCAGGAAGATGTTTCTCAGGTCACTATGGTACCTTCTCTTAAGTTTGTTAATGACAAACATGTTTTATCTTTGTCCATGGAGATACCTTGCTCTCTGAAGGCTGCTGGATACTGGCACAGAGATTCGCATCTTCTCTTGCTGTTCTCACTGATAAAATACTTCTGGCGCTTGATCTATAGTCATTCTTCATTTTCCTTCCTCAAATACCTCAAGGATTAGAGAAGACAGCTTGAAATCCTACATAAATAACAATATTTGCAATTTAAAAGATACATATTCAGGAAAAAACTTACTCCCGAGTAAGTGTGTATAGACTGCATCCATAGTCTCTTAGTCTCTTATTACAAATACTTCTGTGGCTGGTCCATAATATTTAAATTATTCTTTCAAAACCCTTCTTTTTTAACCTCCTAGCTGATCCATAGCCAGCTTTCTAACTGTAGCTACTATCCACAGAAAATTAGGGATTTCCTCATAACTGATAGTACTGCTATAATCCTGTTGCCGAGTCTAAGCATTTATGAATTGGTACCATCAGAAATGTACAATTTTATAGTATTATTTTAATGTTCAGAAGATTCATAAGGAACACCTTCCTTAAGGAAGTTATTAAGTTATTCCTTACTGGCCACCATGCTCACACTCATATTAGCTATTGGGGTCCCACCCCAATCACTTAGGTGACAAGGGTGTTGGTGTTCTTGAAAAGAATCTACCCTGGGGCAGATGAGAGGAGTTTGAAGCTCTCCCACTCCCAGAGAGTACTAGCCCAAGCTGATATTAAAAAAGCAAAACATAGAAATTTTCCTATTCTAGAAAACTATCCCTATTCTTTAAATGGATATTGTCAGAAATTTAAAAGCCCTTTTAAGGACAACACAAACATCTTGTGCAACTCAATACTCCCATTTAGGAGGTGCACACACTGGCCCCAACACAGCTATAGTCCTACCAACTTGTAGGCAGAAATCTGGTCTGTGGAATGTTTCTTTCTAACCACTCTATGGTTGCTTTGCTCTTACCTTGAATACTATAATTATGTGACCTTCTCAGCTTAAGTTCCTGATATATAAGTATTTTAAATAAACAAACAAATGCCTAGCCCCAGCAACCACGAAAATAGAAAGGCAGTATACTCCATAATTCTCCCACAGAAACCTCCAGCATGATTTTTTTCCTAGAAACCAAAACACTAAGTATTTGTACTAAGTAAGTTCTGCAAGAGAAAGAAAGAAAGCTTTGACCTTGGGTCCTGCAATAGCTGCCATTCATTTCCAATTTCAACCATGCTGATTTTGCATACAAGTGAACCAAAGACAAAACAGATGCTTTATGCTGAGATGGACCTTTGGCCCATCTTGCCCAGTGCTCTCTATTTTCACTACCAATGGCTCTCAGTGATCTCAGGCAAGGGTCTTTCCCAGTCTAAAGCTGGAGATACTTAACTGTAAGCCAGAGATACTAGGCAGGGAGTGCCCTTGGGACCCTTTCCACAGAGAGCATGTGCTCTACTATTGAGCTGTGACCCCTGCCTTCAGCATTACATGAATTTTCCAAAGGAACTTTATCATCTCTTACCTGAGTGAGTTAAATTAGGTGAGCAGAACTTTGGAAAGTACCTTCGGAATCGAGGCTCTGGCAACTGCTGTAAAACACAGGTTTAAAAAAATGTAAATCACTCTGCCCTAAAAACAATAGGGTGTCAACCAAAAATTACTTTGAATTTTTCATACTTTGAAATACAACATACCTGGCAGGAGTAAATTTCTTTGCTGCAAAAAAGAAGAAAATATATTATAACTGGACACTAAGGGTCTCTGTGGTGCAGAGTGGTAAGCGGCGGTAACGCAGCCGAAGCTCTGCTCACGGCCGGAGTTCGATTCCAACGGAAGGAGGAAGTCGAATCTCCGGTAAAAGGGGTCGAGGTCCACTCAGCCTTCCATCCATCCGTGGTCAGTAAAATGAGTACCTGGCATATGCTGGGGGGTAAAGAAAGGCCGGGGAAGGAACTGGCAGTCCCACCCCATATATACGGTCTGCCTAGTAAACGTCCCAAGACGTCACCCTAAGAGTCGGAAACAACTCGCACTGTAAGTGCGGGGACACCTTTACCTTTCTTTTTAAGGGTACAATCCTATGCACCCATACCCAGGACCAAGTCCCACATGCACAAGGAGTGGGCCTCACATAATTTTGCTAATATTCAATTTTTATTAAGACAACTCTCCTGCTGTCACATTGAAGGCACATTTTCACAACTCTCAGGGCTAAATTAGACATGTTATTAAATGCATCTTTGTGTGCAATGCATGTTTTTTAAAAATGCAAATGCATTAGCTGGGGGATTCTGACAATTTCAGAGATCAGGTGTGGAGTAACTTCTTCTTACTGCCTGCAGTTTGAGGGAAAATCCTTCTCCAAAGTTTCTATTTCCATTAGGAGGAAAGCTCCCACTGGTGCCAATGGGACAAAGATGCATTTGTCCTCATATCTAGTCTGGCCCTTTATGCATTGTGTTGCATTGTGTTTGCAGGTTTGAGTCAAATTCAAAATTAGTTTATTGTTGAACTGATTATCAGCCTTTACAACATTGGTTTGAGTCAATCTATTTTTCATTCCAGTCCTAAGTGTTAAGCCCTGAGGTGGTTGTGGGAATACTAACGCTATGTGTAGAATTCAATGTGATTCATTTAGGTTAGGGGTCCCCATCCTTTTTGGGTCAATGGGCACATTTGGAATTTTTAGAAGGTGCTGTAGGCTGCAGTCACAAAATGGCTGACATGGGATGTGTAGCACAACATAAAATGGTGATGGTGGGAGTGTGGCATAACACAAACTGTCTGCATACCTAAAAGAGCAGAAAAAGAGACAGAACTACACTCACTCACATTCTTTGCACCTCTCCTCTGTTCAGAATGGAAGGAAGGATGGATGTCCAATTCTGGCATCCAAAGAAATGTTCAAAACAAAATGTGACTATGTTTAAGGGGGCATGTTTAATGTAGTAAAGTCTGACCAAGTGCAAACTGAGCAGGAAGACAAACCATATCCCATGCAGTGTGGATTTTTGAGGGGATATATAGTGAGACCTTTCATGGGTGCTGTAGGAGGTACTGGCAAGTGTATTGGTGCCCACAGGTACTTCTTGGCAATCCCTGATTTATGTAAATGTTAGTGTCCTCTATAAACTGCATCTTTCTTCCTAGAATCATAGAGTTTGAAGGAGCCTATAAGGCCATCAAGTCCAACCCCCTGCTCAATGCAGGAATCCAAATCAAAGCATTCCCGACAGATGGTTGTCCAGCTGCCTCTTGATGCCTCCAGTGTTGGAGAGCCCACCACCTCCCTAGGTAACTGGTTCCATTGTCGTATCACTCTAACAGTTAGGAAGTTTTTCCTGATATTCAGTTGAAATCTGGCTTCCTGTAACTTCAGCCCATTATTCCGTGTCCTGCACTCTGGGATGATCAAGAAGAGATCATGGCCCTCCTCTGTGTGGCAACCTTTCAAGTACTTGAAGAATGCTATAATACCTCCCCTTGGTCTTTTCTTCTCAAGGCTAAACATGTCCAGTTCTTTCAATCTCTCCACATAGCTGTTTCCAGCCCGATCATCCTCGTTGTCCTCCTCTGAACCCATTCAAGTTTGTCTGCATCCTTCTTAAAGTGGATGCAGTACTCAAGATGAGGCCTAACAAATGCTGAATAGAGGGGAACCAATACTTCACATGATTTGGAAACTAATCCCTTTAAGTGCAACTGGATGTAACCCGATAACAGATCAGGAAAATATCTCACCTTTCCTTCGAAAACGCTTGATCAGCCAAATAAGGAGCAATCCTATTGAAAGGAAAGAGGCCCCAGTGGCTGTTGCTCCAATTGCCACAGAAACAAACTCATGAGGAGCTAAAGTGGGGAAAAGGAGTCTGAATGAAATCAGTAGGAAATCACCCAATCAGAAATCTTTTGCCTTGCACCCATTTATCTAGTCAAAACCCATTTTCTTGCCTTTATTTCCTATTATGATATAGCCATTAGGACTAGCAGCTCTGCAATGTTGCTTTCTGCAATTGTTCTGTAATACCACTTTGCCTGGAATCATGCTATCAGTTTATTCCCCCCATGGACAAATTCCTGTTTGTGACTACTGATTTTTTATCTCCCATAATTCATGTGTTTCCCCTAGCCACCCATCTTAAGAAAATAACACTGGAAGAGGCCTCAGCTATGAATTAATAACAATGCTGCCTTTTCCCACCCTTTCCTAATTTTCAAACAACCAAAAGGACTCTCCTGCACTGCCAGCACTACAAATAAGGTTACCAATTCGATGGTAGATACCTTCACATGCGGGAAGCCTTGCTGTCCAGTTTCCTGAAGCTAGGCATTGGAGTCTATGGGGACCGTTCAATATCCTTCCCTCTGTACAGCTGATCTCACAAATTGTGTTATAGGCAAAATGTCCATCAGGGTCCGAACAATTCAAGAAGCCATTCTCAGGGTGTGCGAGTATTTCACATTGTGTTGCTGAAATACAAAAATGCAAACATCAGCCCAACTGTGTCTCCTGTTGAAGCTGATTTTGTGCAATGGAAAATGGTTCATCCTAAAGATGAGTGCACTTCAGAAAAGGGGAGAATGGTCCCTCGATGATCTTTTTCTACTGTATACAATAATGCAAATAGTTCATAAAAAGGGCTCCATACTAATACTAATAATTGTAGTATATATTACTACTGCCATGTATCAAGTTTGGATTTCCAAATCTAAAAGCACTGCACAGGAATACTCCAGGTATCTGGATAGTCTTACTTAATTTTGCCTCAACTAGGACCTAGTTCTCACAAACAGTAGAAGAGGTAGCAAACCAGTTTCTGGATTGTACCATTTCCGAAGGAGGATCACATTGTTGAATGCCTATCCATTCAAAACAAAAGAAAAAAACAAAACAAAACAATCACAGCCCATAGAAAACTAATATATCAGTGAGAACAGCTCCAGACTAGGTTTATTTTATTTTATTTTATTTCTAAAACTAGTATCTTGCCCTCTAGTATTTCTACTCCCAGGACACGAAACAAACAGAAATATATATGCACATAATAAAAGCATAAAACAATTTCCATTAAAAATATTACATAAAAACAGCAGTTAGCAAAAACATAAAAGCACAGCAATAAAGGCCTAAAATGCAGCCAAAACTTTAAAAGGTATTTGTCTGGTGTTGAAGTAAGATACGGCAAACTCCACTAGGAAGGGCATTCCAAAGGCACATGTTACCAAATTCTTCCAAGGTACACAGGAAGTTGATTGGACTGTGAAAGACCAACCCAAATGGTGTTTCCATTTTGACCAATTTGTAGGGCAGTCCAATATCTCAGAGAGGATGTCAGGTCTCCTGCTCCCCTGGTGCATTCACTATAGCCGCCCAATTTCCCTGCTTTTTAAAGTTTGATAGAAATAGCTGTGGGCTATAGGTACATTCTTAAACCGCAAGGTTTTTTGCCTATTAGTGAACTGTCATAACTTTACATGGATTCCTGCACTGAGCAGGGGGTTGTACTCATTGGCTGTATAGACCCCTCCCAACCTTATTTCCATTCACAATATCATGAGAGTTGGGCTAACGTCTATTCTAAAGCCATGTTCTGCCTGTGAGCATCAGGGTTCCCAGTTCATGGCCTTGAATTAATATGTTAGTTCTGCAGTGTTCTTTCAGCCACCATGCCCCCCCAAAAAACCACGCCACTGCAGCCCGCAAGCCTTCCCTCTCACCTCCGCGTAAGAAGGGTGTTGGGGGCAGGAGAGGTAGGCAACGGCACCCACCTCACCAGATAACATGCCAGACAATGCAGCCCTCTGACAGGCTATGCTGGAGATGAGAGAGGTGGTGATGCAGTTGTGGGCAAAGAGCTGTCAACATTAGCCACCCCTCATGGGGGGTGGGGAATCCACTGGGGCTCTTAAGGTGTAGCCCTCCTCGCAACTAAATTCACAGACCGAACTGTAGGTTGGATTTGTTTCAAGTTCGGAGCAGTTCACAAAGCACCTTTCAGGCTGACATACCACCTCACATTTCAATGCTGTAAGAGACACAGTTGACACCTGCAGTTACATGTCATTAGGACACCATAAATACATTCTGGCTTATCCCATTTTCATCTTACCTTCGCATATAGGAACTGGCTCTGACCAGTGCCCTTTTGATGAGCATTGAATTTTGGATGATCCTCTTAAGGTGTAGCCTTCCTCACAACTAAATTCACAGACTGAGTTGTAGATTGGATCTGTATCAAGGTGGGAGCAGTTCATAAAGCCCCTTTCAGGCTGACCTACCACTTCACATTTCACTGCTGTAAGAGATACAGTTGATAAGGTTTGTTTGCATGTCGTTGAGACACTATACATAAGCCAATGATCAAAATGAGATAATACCTTCACATTCTGGCTGCTGTCCACTCCACTCTCCATACACACCACACTGGAGCTCACTAGATCCTTTCAGGGCAAACCCTTCTTCACAAGCAAACTTGCAGGATGAATTCCAGGAAAAATTTCCAGTAGCATGAGAGCAGTACAAGAAGCCATGAACTGGAGGCTTTAGTTCACTACACTCCACAACTGTAAATGACATGTTAATTTGCATTAGTTCTGTCTTGCAATGTTTGCGTTATATAGGAAAAAATACACCTGAAGATAACATCAGGTTTAAATTTTTAGATAGAAAAGATGAATAGAAAGATGAACAGGTGAATAGACTGGCAGGCTTGAAAGTTTCAATGCTAGGTTTAGACTTATAATTAGAGACAAGATTCTTGGGAAGCAGCAATATTTCCACAGTCTGAAATTCAATTTGGGTGGAGGAAGAAGCTCATATTTATAAGCATGCAAAGTAAAATTGAAATGGACTGCCTTCAAGTCGATTCCGACTTATGGCAACCCTATGAATAGGGTTTTCTTGGTAAGTGGTATTCAGAAGGTGTTTACCATTGCCTTCCTCTGAGGCTGAGAGGCAGTGACTGGCCCAAGGTCACCCAGTCAGCTGCATGGCTGTGTGAGGATTCGAACCCTGGTCTCCCAGGTCGTAGTCCAACACCTTAACCACTACACCTATCATTATGATGGACAGGGGATGTGGAGAGGAGGGGCTGTATTTTATAAGAACATCTAGGGATCAGAAATGCATGAAAAGCTGTACATATTGTGATAGCTAGTGCAAGTAAACATTCCTATGTTTCTTAGGGCTGAACTACACATTACCACAGGCATGCACGAATACAGTGATGAGGGGCCATGAGCTATGCTGGGACCACATTATTAATTCTGTCCTCCCATGCCAATTTTTCTGCTGAAAATTCCACACATCCAACTACTACCTGCCTGGGTGGCATAGCACATTTGAGCATAGCTCACTTTCATTTCAATGGCACTAGCACAGAGAATTTCCTGGCGGGTTATACTCCTTGTTACATGAAATATAACAATTACTTTTATAATACTTAGAGCTGAAATGTAGCAGTGGAAAAAATCTTTTGAATTTATAAGTGTAACTTCTAGCTTGGGGCAAATAGCAGCTTCAGGGGAGTGCATGACCCGGGGATGAAAGGTTAAAAATGCTTCTCCCTGTGGTTCTGATGTAATTACCCCTTCCATGGCTGCTACTTGAAATAAATTTAAAGGAACAGTGATGCATTCACACACCTCTGTGGGAAACTATAGCTTCGTTCACAATGTTTTGTTTTTTTAAATTCCATTTTTGAAAACATCAGGGCCCAGAATGATTTACTAGGAATAGAAGCATTTCAGCCAGTCTGTTTCCAGCTCTTTAAAAATAAATATTTCCAAAGTATTGAAGTCATTAAAATAAGTCATTAGAACTGATTTTAACTGTTTTCATTAGAGAGATGAGTGGGATTTAATTTAATCTCAATCAATGGAATGATAATCCTAACTGTAGATTTTTCAGAACATTTTTTCTCTCATGGATGGTTTAAATCTTACCTTCACATACAGGAATTGGCTCTGACCAGTGTCCCTTTGATGAGCACTGGATGCGTGGTGATCCTCTTAAGGTGTAGCCCTCTTTACAAACGAAATCACAGGTTGAGTTGTAGGTTAGTTCTGTGTCAGCATGGGAACAACGCACAAAGCCTTTTTCAGGATGATGTACTACTTCACATTTCACTGCTGAAAGAGGCACAGGTCATGACCCTAGTTAATCTAGTTACATTACAGAGAGGCCACATAGAAATATAATGAGCTCTGTGTGGGTAAGCAAGGCAATGACACAAATCTATACCTTCACACTCTGGTGCCTGCCCATCCCACTCTTTAGATGCACCACATTGGAGCCTACTGGAGCCATTCAAGGTGAAGCCTTCTTCACAGCCAAACTTGCATGATGAATTCCAGGCAAAATTTCCATAGGGGTGGGAGCAGTTAAGGAATCCGTGAGCAGGTTTCTGTAGCTTATGACATTCTGCAACTTGAAATACAAATGAATTTTTTTAGATTTCTCTATGTTCTCCAATCAGTAAGTTATAGATTGAGGCTATGTAACTACTAAAGAAGTGACATTTTTCTAATCTAATGACTGTTAGAAATTTTAAGTGTGACCTGAAACAAAATGTTCAATGTTCCAGCTAGCCATGCCCTTTTTATGCCCCCCAGAGAGAGAGTTTTTGTATACTCCATTCCATCCTCAGCCACCACCCCCTTTTCATTTCTCCCCCTCCCCTCAACAATCAGTCATCATTATGTGGCCTTTGAACATAATAAACTCTCTGAGCTGATTGGGCTGTGTATGTCTCCCCTTAATTTTTTTAAAAAAATTTACTACTGCAAACTTTAGGGCTCCCCCAGGCCTGCCTGATACCTCCCCTCTGTGCATAGGTGGTGCCATTTTGGCTATCTAAGGAAGCACACTCTGAGAATGAGTTTGCTATGGTGTGGTTCAGGCTGTCTCTTTGAGTCATACTCCTATAACTCCAACATAATAATAGCACAAAACTATTTTCTTAGCCAACTTAGCAAAGATTTTGATGCTGCATGGCTAATGAAGACTAATTTCTCTCATCATATGTATAGTTCAGATCTTCTTCTAGTTCAGAAGCATTGACCTTAGGAGATCTGCATTAGTTTTTGTTGACTTAGGACCTGCTCAGTTCACCTACCTTTACACACAGGGGTGGGTGCAGACCAGTTTCCAGAATAGGTGCATGATACTGGTTCCAGCCCAGTTGATTTATAACCTTCCATGCATTGAACATGGCAAGATGAGTTGTAGCTAAAATCCTTCACTGGATGGTTGCACTCTAAGGTACCATGGTCTGGTTCTTTCAGTGGGTCACAAGTAATTACTATAGAGGAACACAAGCAAGGAGTTTAGGCCAGGTAGTTGTCCCAAGCCATATACATTAAAGGTACAGAATTAGGGACAGATTTGAATAGACAGAGCTCACTTTGCCCTTTTGGAATAGAATTATAAGATTACTCATACCATGTTCACATTCACGCCCATAGAATCCTCTGCTGCAGTAGCAGGTGTAATTATTAATAGTCTCCACACATTCTCCATGACCATTGCAGGAATGTGGTTTGCAGGAGGCTGCAAGACAATTTAACAGATTATAAATCATTCCATCATATGTTCTTTGATACAACATGCTTTACATCAACTATTACAACAAGATAGTGGAATAGGATCTTGCCCCTGAAGGTGACACATTGAACTGCATTGGCTATGTCACATTATATTTAGACTACATTTTCTATCTTGAGGTTTCAAATCCTATTTTTTGGCTTCATGTCATCTGGGCACTGCCCCTCTTTTTCTGCCTTGTAGATCCAAGGGGGAACATATCCCACACTGCAGCAAATAATAGAGAATTCCACAATTTGGATTTACAAGGGACTCTCTATTCTCTTTCTTTTATGCAAAAACTCTTAATTTCACAAGGCTTCCCTGTGGAGTTCCATGCTGATGCTTATCATCTGGTTATCACATAGTATCAGCATAGCTGTCCTGTACTGATTTAATAGGCTTAGGCCATTTCCAAACTGTTGCTGTTTTGCAGGTGGAATTGAATTGCATACCAGCAAATTCAGGTGACACAATTAAAGTGGATTAAAGTGCTCTCGTGCAACAAACATGAGGCATTCTTCTGAGAATAGTATTTTTCAGACAGAGCGTGTATGAATGTTCAGCAATCTTTATGCCAAACAGCACTGAAACTGGTTTCTTACACAGAAGCTAACAGAGTCTGCTAAGCAAGCTTCTTGCTGTTTTAGCTGCATATACTGTATATGAATCAAAAGGATCCCATACCATACCTGTATAGCACAAAGCTGCTTTCTTTTTCCCACAAGGCTCATCATTCCATTTTCCTGAATCTTCTGTTCGTTTGATGTAGATTTCCACACAGTCCTGGTTTTGCCCTTTGTTGTTTGGTTCACCTTTAGCCCAGTTTTTAGCTTCTTCAGTCAGTTTCTTGTTTGTCCCAACCCATCTCCACTCACTGTCAATTTTTCTGACCCCAATCCAGTAATAATTTGGATTTGGACGAAGCACTACATTCAAGTACTTGTTTTCCTCCTTATTTTGAATAGCAACTAGGTGGGTAAAATGGGTTTTACACCATTTCTCTGCATCTGGGTAACTCATATTTTGGTCTGAAGGATGGTATGTCCAGCAAGTGCTCTCCTTAAGTAACAAAAGTCCTAGAAAAAGAAGACACCAACAATTTGCTATGTATGTTTTTTATTTAGAAAATGTAGAACCTGTTTGATCAAAGAGCTGGAGAGCATTCAGCATTAGTTTGATTATTATGGTAGTGCTTGTAACATTCCTTTCACAGTGCAGTACCTGCTGCATTATGGAACTGTGGCTTTTTGACTGATATACCGCCATGTTGCACTAAATTTCATTCACATCAGTGGGTGTAGTGTGACACAACGATGAACATCATTTGACATGTTGCTACTCCTTTACCCTTTCCACACTTCTGTTCTCCCGTGATTCCTCCATAAAAACAATAGGAAAGAACTGTTTGCTGTTACACCACCCCAAATTCTGTCACTTTAACACCCATGATTTTCTGGGTTAATGGGATTGTAAAGAGTTTTTTTCTGGAAGAAATTAACACAGAAATGTATACTAAACTTCTACTCTGTTGCACTAGATTTCCAGAAGTGGCTTTTATGTCATGTGAAAGATCAAATCAAATGCGAAAATCATCAGGCAAGGAAACATCAGGAAAATGGAATGAACTGCTATCTGAATGCAGCCCAAGTGGTATACAGTTAAAAGTATTGTGTGGGTATCTTGACAGCACTGGAACTCTGGGGTTCAGAAACTGGGTTTAGACTGGAGGAAGAAGGCAAAAGAGACAAGAGAGCCAAATAAAGAAATAATTTGTGGAGGGAGCAGCATCTTGGCTATGGAAGTGGTGAACAACCATGTTGTTCCCAGTGACTGACCTGAAAGGAGGAGGACACAAATACAAGAGCAGTGCAACTGGAAATGCTCCCCCCGCCAGCAATAGGCTCCTTGGGAGTAAAACCTACTTGCAAACAAGGGCATACTCATGACTATGAATATGGGGGTGGGATAGAAAGGGCATGGGTGTATCCTGTAAGAGTCAGAAAAAGAGCAGTCAAAGAGGAAAGATATCCTGTGTTCTCAGAATTAGCTGGTAGACAAAGAGAAGAATGAACATGGGCAGTAGTGTAGTGGCAAATTCAGAAGTGCAGGGTCCCTTCATGATAGTCACACCACACACACCCCATAGCCATGCCCACTTTCCCTTGCCCTCCCTGTTGTCTTGCAAGTCCACACTCCACTACAACAGATGTCCCTAGGAGCCAGTCAGCATGAAAGAGAGACTGTGTTAGCTACTGAGAAGAGTCTTCTCAGTGGCTGAGTTACCTCCTTTCACTCTGATTGGCTCCAATCAGCACAAAAGGGCAAGGATTTTTCTCAGTGGCTAAAACGCTCCCTTTTTGTGCTGATTGGCTCATACATAGGGACCTAGCTGACAACCTGCTCCCCAAAAAGTAATGGGTCTACAACCCCCCGCTACCCCAGACGACTACACCCCTGATAATAATAATTAACCCTTCTGAGGCTTTGGGCAACTGGTCAGGATAGTGCAGGAGAGGATCTCTTCTGAGGGATGCACCCCACCCCACAACACATCCACATTCTGCACAATCTATATGGAGTTTGTCTTTTTAAACAAAATATTACTTCTGACAGCTTCTGACTTTTTAGTATACTTTTCTCTGACTTTTCTGACAGTTTGACTTTTCAGTATCTAATCTCTGCAAAAGGAGAAGGCTGCTTTCAGTTATGTTGCTTCCTGAATTCTAGAGCAGAACTGGGCAGAAGGTAGATGGGGAGATACTGATAGTTCTCTGGTTAATTAAATCAGCAAGCTTTCTGATTCCAAATAATTGAATACTAGCAACAACAAAGTGATTTTTCCCATCTAAATTAGGCTGCTGAAATGAAGAGAGTTAAACTGGAGTGGAGTTTTGTGTACAAGGGTTGTGAGCAGAAAACATTCTGGTTAGTAATCTTGGGACTCTAGTAAAAACCAAAGTAGATCCCACAATCCCGAACTTTGCTCACCCATGTTCTAAAGGATTTCCCACTTTGAAACACATTACTTACCATAGATGAGAACAGACAGGGACCAAAAGGCTTTCCTCATGGCAGGAACTGGCTATAAAGCTTCTTCTTCTTCTTCTTTCGGTTGGCTTTGCAGAATTAGCTGCATACAAATAAGCAAGGGCAGTTTAAAATGTATGCAGTATGGGTTTTAAAGCAGAGGAAGAACATTTGGCACACAATTTTAAGTTTTGCTTTAATTCTGCTTTTATTTCAGGAATTCAAACATTACATCATACAACAATTGAGGTACAGGTTATTATTATCATCAAACTAGAAATCAAAATCAAGCTAGCAATTAAAACCATTCCAAACTGTATTCAAAGCTCAGTTAATGTCTAATTGCCTCACCTCTGACTATAGTTATCAGTTTGCCACGAACAACATGAACAGAGAGCAATGGGGAAATAATGTTATACATTTAAGGTCATTGTTTTGGCTTCGGGACTAGCATGGGAACAATTTGCTAGAAGGTTCAATGGGTGGATACCACCATGGTATAAGTACTTTCAAAATAGACATTTTATCATATAAGAATTGGAAATATGTAACTTAGGCAATGGATTCCTTATGAGATCATTTTGGGGGGGGGGAAATCTGAGATATAAAAAGTATATTCTTGCATTTTTCAAATTGTACCAGCTTTTATTTTTAATGAGAATCCTATAGAGTTCCTTGAGAGAAAGATCTTAGAATTGCTGTCTCAGAGACTGTATAGGAGACAATATATGAGGCAAATAACACATCTTCGAAAGAAACCCAAGAGAATAGGATATACAGAACACATATGTTTGGATGCTAGATGTTGGAAATGTGTATTGGTAGATGCAGATTTGAATTGTTACAGGATTGGGAGGTTAGTCTGCTGTCACCTTTGGGGTCCCTTCCAATCTTGTGGTTTTCTATCTATAAGAAATCTGAAAAAAAGGGGGGAAAAAGAGACTGCTAAAAATAAGCTAACTGCTCTAGCCAAGGATACTTTCAGACTCACTATTTTTGGGTGTGATTCAATCACTTACTGGCAAATTCAGGTTGTGCAGTTATAGTTAATTGGGAAATCTTGCACAACAAATCCACTTCCTAAAAGATCAGACTTTTTTGCACTGGGAAGTGTTATATAATCCTTGGTTTAGTGCAACACCGTCCAGCCTCCCCACTAACAAATCTGAGTGAATGCTCAGCAAATAGCCAATGTTGTCTAATCTCCCTGCAAACAATGCTCAGTAACCAAGCCACCTGGAAGTGTCCCAGGTCTCTTAAGTTTCTCTTTACATGATTAAAGAGTACAGGTGGCTGCTTGCCACAGATATTAGTAGGTGGGGTTGGTTCCAGAAGGTGGGCATGCCTTCCCCCCTGCCCTGGCTGGAGGTGATGTTTTTTGTGAATGAAAGAACAGACCAGCTCCCAGTCTTGGCTTGAAGTTGATTGGGAAAAATCACAGAGGCTTGCCTTGCTCTCTGCTGTATTCAAAGCTATGCCCCCCCACAAAAAAAAAACCTAATGGGAGAGCAATATATGTTGGAGTGTTAATGCTGTGAGCACTTTCACTTTATGCTGAGCCTGTATTGGTGAAAATTAAACCATAAGGTACAAAGCCTCCTCAGTTTCCATTGACCTTCATTCTAACCAAAACAAACCCAATGAATGCACTGGTACCCCTGAAATCTCTCACCACTTGGAGACTGGGATGTGTGTAACAATATCACAGGCAGTAGAGCAATACTTGAACTCAAATTTATTGGACTCAAGTTACACAAATAATTAAATAAAAAACAAGGATCAGTTTGAGATATGATGCACTTACAGTCCTTTTAAGACTACAATCCTATACTTAATTACTTGGGAGTAAGTTTCATTGAATTCAATAGGATTTACTTTTGAGTAGACATGCATAGGTTGTTATGTGCTTTCAAGTCAATTATGACTTATGGCAACCCTATGAATCAGTGACCTCCAAGAGCACCTGTCATGAACCACCCTGTTCAGATCTTGTAAGTTCAGGTCTGAGGCTTCCCTTATGGAATCAATCCATCTCTTGTTTGGCCTTCCTCTTTTTCTATTCCCTTCTGTTTTTCCCAGCATTATTGTCTTTTCTAGTGAATCAGGTCTTCTCATGATGTGTCCAAAGTATGATAACCTCAGTTTCATCATTTTAGCTTCTAGTGACAGTTCTGGTTTAATTTGTTCTAATACCCAAGTATTTGCATTTTTCGCATGGTATGCGCAAAGCTCTCTTCCAACACCACATTTCAAATGAGTTTATTTTTCTCTTATCTGCTTTTTGCACTGTCCAACTTTCACATCCATACATAGAGATTGGGAATACCATGGTCTGAATGATGCTGACTTTGGTGTTCAGTGATACATCTTTGCATTTGAGGACCTTTTCTAGTTCTCTCAAGGCTGCCCTCCCCAGTCCTAGCCTTCTTCTGATTTCTTGACTATGGTCTCCATTTTGGTTAATGACTGTGCCGAGGTATTGATAATCCTTGACAAGTTCAATGTTCATGCATAGGACTGCACTGCAAATTACATTGTGAATGTATCTAACAAAGAATGTGAAAATGTAATAGCTAATCCCCCTTTTGTAGTTAGGATAGTACATGCTCAAAAGCGCAAAAATTGTCAATTCCACCTATTAGAGAATGGTTATTTAAAATCTTGGAAATAGCACTCATGAATACAAACGGACAAGTCAGACTACTGGAATTCTTTTCCGAGTGTTATTATTTTGTTATGGACTTTGTTATTTTGAGTTAGGAAGCTTAGATATTTATGTATTTCAGCAATGGTACAATATATGTTTTACTGTATGTTTATTGTGCTTGTTATGTGCCTTCAAGTTGATTACGACTTATGGTGACCCTATGAATCAGTGACCTCCAAAAGCATCTGTTATAAACCACCCTTCAGATCTTGTGAGTTCAAGTCTGTGGCTTCCTTTAAGAAATCAATCCATTTCTTGTTTGGTCTTCCTTTTTTCTACTCCCTTGTTTTTCCCACCATTATTGTCTTTTCTAATTAATCATGTCTTCTCATTATGTGTCCAAAGTATGATAACCTCAGTGCCATCATTTTAGCTTGTAATGATAGTTCTGGTTTAATTTGTTCTAACACCCAATTATTTGTCTTTTTATATGTTTATTATATGTTTATTAACTTACAATAAAAATACATAAGCATGCATGTGGAGTCTTGTTTACTTACCAACAATGGCTGTAGAATCCTAATTCACAGTAGTATACTGGTATAGTTGCCTCAATGTAGAGCCTGTTCCCTTTGCAAAGTCAGTATTTTAGGTTTTTGCCTAAGCCCAACTTACAGCTTTCACTTGCTGATACTTAACTTCAGCTCTGACCCTCCTGTCCTGTATATTGAGTAGCCTTCTCCTGCCTCCTTGGAATTCCCATGACGTGTTCAGCAGGATGTCACAAGAAAGTGAGAATTTCCCTAGTTAGGAAAAAATAATTCTCTGGAATATCTGTGATACTAAAATAGTCAGACAGTCTCCCTGTCTCTTCCTTTTCACAACACTGATGAATATCTCTGCTATGTTTTAATCCCTGGATGCAAATGTTTACAGTAGAAATCAATCCTAACAGTAAAAAATGGTTGGTGTTCAAGTTTCTTTGTTAAGTTAGCTGCTCTTGGGCTTGTGTTTATCTTCATACTGAAAGGTTCTCGCTTCTAAACTAAGGAAACTCAATTGTGGAATCAAAACCTGTTACTTCAATGAACCAAATTTACAAAAAAAAAAATTGTTGTGCTTTGTTTTGTTTTCTTCCAATTCCAAATTTTCTATTTTTTTATAAATAAATTTCAGAGACTAGAAAAAAGGTTATATGCAGCTTGCTTATGTTGGGTGGGATGCTCTAGTCTAGCCACTAACTTTTTCTATTTGAGTAGATGGGGGAACTTTCCCTCTGCTGTTGGGACATCTGCACTGGTACTTTGACATTAGTTTCACAATGAATTACTGCAGTCTTCACGTGCAAGTTTAACAAGCTTCAGAGTGTACAAACTAAGTGTATGTATACATCCACCCACAGCAGGGGTAGTTCTCCTCTCAGAAGTGTTTTTGCCTCCTATGGGAAACAGTGATCATTTTCATTCAATGTAACAATTTTCAGTATAAATTGAGAGAGCTGTATTAGTTTGATCTACTGTATGTAAGCAATAACTACTGCTCCAGTTGTACTGTTTAACATGCATGGTCTCAAAGGGTTTTTTGCCAATGTGTGCAAGTGAACAGTATAAACATGTATATTGGTTAGTGGTAACTGAATGATTTTTTCCCCTGAGAACTACAGATATTGCCTGGATAGAGTACAAAATTCAGTTCCCTGAAATGTTTGATCTGTGCCAGAATGCCAGCAACCAAGATGACCCACTTAAGGGGTTTGCTCCCGAAATCGAGTAGGCTTACGTGATGCTTCTTGGCAGACTTAGACACTGATTTACTCTAAAATGTCGTTTAGTAAGGGGATGCACTTGACTCCCAGTAGAAATTAACAGAAAATCCTTAAATTGTCTCTGCTGGAAGCATCCCCCTTCCAAGCTATGAAACTTGGAGGATGGCCTGTGGGCTTGATGATGAACACACATGGAAGGTATGCTTATGTGGTCCTCAATGGACCTACTCAAGTTTAATCAAGGTGTCATACATTTTTTTGCACAGTTTCATTTTAAAGGAAAATAAAATGTTTTGCAGAAATTGTGAGGGTAGAGCCATTCCACACTTTTAAAGATTTTCTACCATACCAGAACAGACGTGCTTTATAATTGTGAAGTATTTGCTGCAAGACGGTATTGGCTCATTTATAATAGGGGTTCTGGATCAGGGCTGGCCTTGGCACTGGGTTGTGATGCCCCCAGCACCCCGATGAATGAATGAATGAATGAAACTTTATTTTTACCCCGCCCTTTTTCCAAACTGGAACTCAGGGCGACTTACAAATAAAACTACATGTAGTTAAAAACATACAAAAATATACAATTAAGATGCAATTAAACTATACACAACCTTAAAACCATGAAACAGGCACTTAAAATACTAAAAACCAATTTAAAACAATACAAATAACAGCATAAAACAGTAAACAAACCTTGTAGATCCTAATCCTAAACACCTTCTATCTCAAAAGCTTTACTTGCCAACGGAAGGATAGCAAGGAGGGAGCCATCCCTCCCTCCCTAGGAAGGGAGTTCCAGAACCTAGGAGCAGCCACTGAGAAGGCCCTATCTCACAACCCCACCAACTGCGCTTGCAAAGGTGTTGGGACTGAGAGAAGGGCCTCTCCTGAAGATCTCAGGGCCCGGGCAGGCTCATATAGGGAGATACGGTCTGACAAATAGCCTGGACCTAGGCCGTACAGGACTTTATAGGTCAAAACCAGCACTTTGAATTGTGACTGGAAACAGACTGGCAGCCAGTGGAGCTGTTGTAACAGGGGAGTTGTATGGTCCCTGTAACCAGTCCCAGTTAACACTCTGGCTGCAGCTCTTTGTACCAGTTTAAGTTTCCGAACAGTCTTCAAAGGCAGCCCCACGTAGAGTGCGTTACAGTAATCTAAACAGGATGTAACTAAGGCATGTGTCACCATAGTCAAATCAGGCATTTTCAGGAACGGGCACAGCTGGCGCACTAGTCTTAACTGGGCAAAGGCACTCCTGGCCACGGCCGAGACCTGGGCCTCCAAGTTCAGAGCTGAGTCCAGGAGCACACCCAAACTGAGAACCTGTGTCTTCAGGGAGAGTGTAACCCCATCCAGCACAGGCTGAATCCCAATTCCCGATGCAGCCATTGTGGGCTTAAATGGGCGCCCAGCATCACCATTTCAGCGTGCTGTGTGCACATGCCTGCCATTACCCAAGATGGAGGTGGAGGCATCATCCCCTTACCTCAGGTTGCAAATCACAGCCTGTGACCAGACGCTCCCAGGCAACATGACCCTGATGCAGCCCAGGTGGGCTTAAATAGCTGGGGCTGCCCTGCCACCACGCATCACCCCATCAGCACATTAGCGCACTACATGTGCATGTCTGCCATCACACAAGATGGTGCAGGGGCAGCAATCCCTTACCCCAAGCCACACCGCACAACCCAACAATGATGCGGATCACAGATCACCCTCCCAGCACCAACCTATAGATTTAGGAGGGGCCCTTCTGAGCAAATTCACCTAGTCTCCAGGCTTTGTCTGAGGGCCGAACTGCATATTACAGTATTTTACAATGTATATTAAAAACTGTATAGCTGCTGCTATAGGAAAAAAGGAGGTGGTTTTCAGCAGAGAATAAAGCGAGCACAGGATATGCTTTCATTTTCAGCTGCCTGCTGCTTTTTCTCGGAAACTCACTTTCACTCCTGAAGCTACTATCAGGATTTTAGCACATGTTTGCAGGCACTGTCTGGATAGGCCCTGAAAAAGGGGACCCTATGAATACTGTCGTAGTCATCATTGCTATAGGTTCCCTGACAACATGATTAATGCTGTGGAGAATGAGGCATGTATTTCCACCTATGATGGTGCTGCCCAGTTATTCAGAATTATAGGAAACAGATCACCCATGAAATGGGGTCTATTCTATAAGTTAATATTCCACATGATCTGGGTTTTTGTTTTCTTTCTATATTTCCTGAACCAGCTGAAGAGTTACAGGTGAAGGATTTAATAATTTTTATGTTTGTAGCTGCTAGATTAGCAATATCTCAGAATGGAAGGATGCACAGAATCTGAGTCTAGAGTAGTGATGGACTTTCTGCAATAATTGGATTTGCTATCAGATTAATTATTATTCTTGATATTCTCTATCTTTGTGGAGAGAATTTTGAAGTAGCAACTCTCCGCGCCTGGTTTCCAATTCATTCTTCTTTTTTTCCAATTCATTTAAAAAAAATTTTGCATTGAATTCATCTGTGAGTGATACTTTTATTGATTTACTTTCTATGAGCTTTTCAAATGTGTATTCCCTTTCAATGATGTTGATTGTAACTGACAGACAGAAAGCAACAGGGGGAATGAGGTGTTAATTGTAAGTAGCAGGGGGGAAGACACTGACTTGATTATTTGCCTTAAAACTGCTCTGCAGTGCACTTGGAAAGAAATGTAGACAAGCAATCATTAGAGTAATTACACATAATTACACAGTTCAGAATAAAGTTAAATACCAGTGGAGACTCATGAATAAATAGCAATTATAATATTTGTAATTCTCTGCAAAGCAATAATAAAAAATAAAAAAATCAGAGATCAGAAAAAGGGAAAGATATTGAAGGAAAAAGGAATTGGATCATTAACGACCACTAGGGGGCCACATTTAAAAACAAAATGTAAAAAAAAAAAGAGGATTCTATCCATAGGGGCGTGGTATACAAAACTTTTATTTACTGCAGTCTCAGAAAAATTGACAGGCCACTTGGAAATGCAAAGGGGTAGAGGTGACCCTGAAAGCTTCACAGCAATATGGTGGTCATTCATTTCTTACATGCTGGACAAACCATATAATACTCTTGCATATAAACATTATGAATTTGTCTGGAATTATTTGGAATTTTCTTTTTTTTTTACATTATCTCTCCCTCTCTGCTCTCCCCTTCATTTGTTCTATGTATTCTTTAGTTTTATTAGTGATGGATGTACAATCCTGTATTGACTCTTTTAATGTTAGCTGCACCTTTCTCTCTATTCTGTATTTCTAATTTCTTAATAAAGGTTATTACAAAAAAGCTGTCCATTATTGATTCTGATTAGAAATCCCACAGTATAATAATATTTGCCATGATTATTTATGAAGCAATTTCAATCATACCCCAAAAGTATGAAAATCCATTTGTGAATTGAAATGTACCCTTTATTGTGGTTTGATATTTTCCTCTCAGTGGATTTTATGAGCTTCCTCCTAAGCATCACCTACATTTAAACATAATTTTATCAAAAGCAGCTTGCAAAATGCCTTGTGGGAATTTTACTGGAATAATGCATTAGTGGAGTTCCAAGAAGGAAGGAAACTCCACCAGGTTGTAAGCTTGTTGGTTAAGAAATACCTTTCCTGTCCAGTGGCCAAACAAGACTTTGTCTGCTGGTAATCAGGAAAAATGTCACTGTGGCATTTCAAAACCTTTGACCAAGTTGTTTGTTTTGGCTGCACACCCGGCTTCTTTGGAGAAATGATAATAATAATAATTAATAATTATGATTAAGTTTATGTATACCCTTTTCAGAGTAGATCCTTTCCATCAAACCTCTTTTTAAAATTTTATTTTCCTTCTCTTTCCCATTCCCTCTTTCTATTGTGCCTTGTTTTTCAGATTGCAATCCTGAGGGCAGAAATTGTCTTGTCATTGATATTTATTTACAGTATATGTCACTCTCGGTGTCTTTGGTAGGGGTGTGTTGAGGGAGGAATGTGAGTAGAGTATTGCAATGCAATTGTTTTAAAACATAGTATGTTCAAGTTTTGACATTTGTAGAAATTGTATGATATGGTGTTTAGGAACTGTTATTTCCATATGATGATGTCCTTTTTAGGACATGTAAAATTATGCCCCTTGAAAAGGTTTTAAACTATGTATTACATATTCTTTTTATATTCCCTTGATAAAGATGTATCTCAAAATGTGTTGAACAATATAATGGTTCAGCTTTTTCTCTTGCCTAAAACCTGCCTAGCCTTTTCTCATCACACTGTTTTCCCCAGTGACCTATCAGTATTTGCTCCCATTCTGGCTTACCTGCAGCTTGTCCTAGTTTCTTTCTTTCCTATCTTGGCAATGCTCTCTCTCCTCAGATAGATATTGCTTCCCTGGAATGACTTGAACCCTTGCTCCAGGTGTGCATGCATGTGTTTCGGAATGTCTCCTCCCAAAGAAGACAAGGTGTTATAGTGTAGTACCTATCCTTCCTGCCATGTGTGTGTGGGTTATTCAACCTGTGTGTAAATGGTATGAGTGATCTCTGGAGCTTCTTAGTTCCTGGGCTTTTACTAGAGTAAAGGTGAATTTTAGAGTGGCATGAATTTGCAGGACCAGTTTCTATGGGGGTTTTCTTTCTGTGAAAGCAAATTTCTTAAGTAAAGGGGTTTGGGAGGGTGGGTAGATCATCACCTACAGAGTAGCAGTGGTTTCCCCCCCATAATTTTAAGAGAATGAACAAGGAGCTCCTCTCAGAAGCTATCAGGTGGTGGCTTCTTTTCCCTCCTCCATGATGCAGCATTGTTCTGGGAAGAAATAGGGGCTGTAGAGTCCACCATTTTTGTGATGGCTGCCATTTTCTCCCCAGATTGTCCCAGAATGAGGCTGCCCCAGAGGTGATTGGATTTTATTAAATAACTTTCCCACCCTTCTAGTGCCTGTGTATTATCCAGGATTCCAGGGCAGCTACAGCAGATTAAAACCACATCATATAAAACAATTATCAAAAACACAACAACAAATAAAGGGGGGGAGGAGAAAGGCAGGAACCAGAGAAAACACAATATTTAAACAAAGCTTCAAGAATTTAGTAGACAAAAGCTTGCTGAAATAAACATGCCATTACTAACCAGTGAAAGGTAGGCTTTCGGGGGGCTTCCAGCTGCTAAGAAAAACTTCTCATGGACATACTTAAAATTAAAAAAAGGAAACCTGCTGCTGCCCCAGAAGCAATGGTAACTCCCCCAAACCATTAAGAAATCCTCCCTCCCAAAAACTGTCCCCAATTTCCAGAGCCATTTTCACACACACCAAAATTAGCTGCTGAGAGAACATTCAGTTCAGCACTAGACAGCCATTGGTCATGACAGTTAAAAGTTCTGTGGTGTCCTTATGACTGGCAGGCTTTTGTTTGTGGCTGGTAGGGTGACATGGTCAAGGCATAGGATTGCTAGGCTCAGGGCCTGAGACTGATCCTGTATCTTTAGGAGAAGAGAAAGTCAGCCAAGTGCAGGTATTCTTGCAACTCTGTAATGGGAAAAAACAGAAGGGGGAATTCTCCCTTCCGCCTGCACACTTTTTAAAGATACAGAAGACCTCTTGGTTGCCAGGCCCAGCCTCCAAGAGGTCTTCTGTATCTTTAAAAGTTGTGCAGGGGGAAGGCAGAATCCCACCTTGTGTTTTTTCTCATCACAGTGTTGCAAGAACATCTGCACTTGTCTGACTTTCTCTTCTCCTAAAGATACAGGATCATTCTCAGGCCAGGAACCTGGCAACCCCGTCAAGGCATAATGATTAGCTCCATCCATGCAT
The DNA here is from genome assembly GCF_030035675.1 of Rhineura floridana. Lineage (NCBI taxonomy): Eukaryota > Metazoa > Chordata > Lepidosauria > Squamata > Rhineuridae > Rhineura > Rhineura floridana. Next base: position 169,785,140 of record NC_084480.1, on the reverse strand, counting down.
GGCTTAATAGGGGTGTGTCACCTATATGACTGGTGCATAATCGCAATGTTGCCATAGATGTTGGAGTGGGATGGCTGGTAGACTTGCTGTATTTTGGGATGATGTTTTATTCTCAACTTTGCTGCTAGGAGAGTAGAGGATCCTGACTACTACACTAATGTTACACCACCATAAGCTGACCATCAACTTCCTGGGACCATAGGACTCCCTGGCCCTAACTGGGCTTCCAGGACCCATGCCCTAAACATGAGCACTTCTGGAGATGATCAAGGTAAGAAAGTCAGAAGGGCTTTCCAGTGGTGAGGTCTTTGGAAGAGAAGTATGTGCAGAACAAAGAATCTATCTGAACTTGATTTATTCTGAAACCACTACTAAAGGGGTTTGGGCAGGAAAATGTCACTTTTCTGGAGGGTATGTTGGCCTTTCTTTGGCATTAGGTATGACTTCAGTAGGGCTGTGCAGAACCACCCCATCTGCCCCATGGCTCCAATTGGGGGGGTCATCAGGCTGACCTACCTGGGGCAACCCAGGGACCACCCACCACATCTTGGAGCCACTCCTGAATAAGTTTGGGAGTGGGGCTAATGTTTAATTAATGTAACCCCCCTTATTAAACATACAGCTGGGGGTGGAGAGGGTTGAGACATTGCAAATCCTTCCCCCCCAACCGGGGTCTATTCTGTGGGGTGCTATTTTGCAAGCAGATTTCCTGTAGGAAAGCTGCTTGGGAGTGAGCATCCACACCCTGCAGGATCACTCCCTCAACAGCTGATGAGAAGAGGGAGAAATCCTGCACAGTGCTGCTTTGCAATGGGTTTTCCTTCAAGGAAGCTGCTTGCCAAGCAGCACTTGCACCCTGCAGAATTGCTCCCTCAGCTCAACAGCTGTTGAGTGGAGGTATTGATCTTATGGAGCAGCACTCAGGCAGGCAGGAGAGCCACAGGGCTGGGCTTACCTTCTCGGTCAGTGCCTTTCTGCAGGTTTTTCTGCCTGATGGCTGCCTTCTCTTCCTACCTGATATCCTGCCCCTTGACAGTCTCAGATTGCTTTGGGTCATCCAATTGACACCTGTAGAGATTGATGGCTGTCTTAATTTGACTTGGCTGAGGGCCAAAACCCCTCTGAATAGGCCTAATTTGACTTGGGACTCAGGACTTGGCTGAATCTGGTGCACAGCCCTAGAACTTGGGGCATACGTCTCCTGAAAACCCAGAAAACACTTTTCCTGATCTGAACAAAGCTCACATCCATGGGAAAATAAAAGCATCTTTAATATTCTAAGAGAGAAAGGCTTCGGAATGTAGGAAAGGTGCCACAGCAGTTGTAAGATGTTTCCTGTTTGGGGGGGGGGCATGAGAGCTTTAATCTTTTGGCTTTAATCTTTTGGCATTGAGTTAAATTATTCCTTTGTGTGTAGCAAAGAAGAATTGGAATCTATGTCTGGTACTATTTTCTGCTAGGAAAAAGCCCTTTGTTGTATGCAAAGAAGATGATGCTGAAACATTTTTTTGTTCTTGCCTTCACATTTAGTGGGAAGAGATGAAGTAATGAATCCCTTCAGCCCCAAGAGGCTGGGAAGTTTTACTTTTATTTTTTTGACTCTGACACTGTCTCCAATCTGTCTGGCACTCTCGATTGCCAGGATTTGGAATTCTTTGCTTGAATCATACAGGCTACCTCCTTCAGTTCAAGAGGAAGAACAATGTTTCCTTATAAGGCTGGAGACAGTGGACTGTTTAACAATAGAGTTTAAAGTGATTTGGGAGAAGTTTCACTTCCCATGGTGTATATGCTTTCTTTTTGTCTTTCTGTTGCCTCTAGTCAAATAGGTTTGAAACAATTCTGAAATTATACAAAGCATGTTTACAAGAGGAAAACCTAGAATGAATGCATTCACGCACTATGAGCAGCTATCTCTCTTTCACACCTTTTCTTTAAATATGGATGTAAGAGGACTCTTAAAATAGGTTTACCAGATAGAATTTTACTTTTCTGTAGAGGAGTAACATGAACAGCAATTACAATCGTAAGGCTGTGATCCTATATCCACTTATCTGGGAGTAAGCCTCATTGAACTTGACAGGACTTTGAGTAGACATGTTTAGAATTGGACAGCAAGTACTGTAAAATCAAATCATAAACTTTATCTTCCCCCCCATAGGTGATAAGTCTCTTTTTAGCATGGGTCAAAGATCCTCCGTGGCGCAGAGTGGTAAGCGGCGGTAACGCAGCCGAAGCTCTGCTCACGGCCGGAGTTCGATTCCAATGGAAGGAGGAAGTCGAATCTCCGGTAAAAGGGGTCGAGGTCCACTCAGCCTTCCATCCATCCATGGTCGGTAAAATGAGTACCCAGCATATGCTGGGGGGTAAAGAAAGGCCGGGGACGGAATAGAGGGTGGGCCATGGCCCAATCTTCCAAACAATTTCCCTTCCCATAGTTCAACACTGTGGCACTCTACAAAAGTAGTAGAGTTGTCAAGCTCACTGTTCTCTTTGGTAAACAACAGAAATTTGATCAGTGGAGAAGAGCTGGAACTGTATCTGTCATTAGCCCCACAGAAAGGGGGTGCAGCGGTGAGAATGAGGACTTTGAATGGGATGCCAGTGCCAGTGACGAGCCTACGGGTGCGCTGCACTCTGAAAGCTCTCGTGCCATTGGTAGTGACAGCTCCACCACTACAGCTTGAGTTACCAGTGAGAAGGCTTAGCCTGGTCAGACAACTACATCTCTGCCCAACGTTCATACCCTTCTGACGCTCGCTTTGGCACCACCATGGCACAGCCCCCCTCCCTCTGATGGGGAGGATCTTGCTGGGGAAGAGCAGCCACCCTTACCTCATACAGAAATGCTGTTGCGCTGGCAAACTCAACTTGCCAATGAGGCCCCTTTGAGGAGTGCTCGTGTGTGCACATGCTCTCAACAGTTACACTCAGTTCACACAAGTAGGGTGTCCACCCATCCTTACTTAAGCAAGGTGAGGGGGCGTGAATAGTTGCTGCGACAACATCTTAGTGCAGTGTAGTTGTGGCTACTTACTCCTAGAAATGATGCTAAATTCTGTGTAACCTGTAAAAGCTGATTCATGAAGTGCTCTGAATGGAAACTTTCTATTAAATCTGCTAAAATAAAGCACACCTCCGAGTTTATTTATTTATTTATTGCATTTATATACTGCCTCATAGCCGAAGCTCTCTGAGCAGTTTACAACAATTAAAAACATTAAAAACAAGTATACAAATTTAAACCATACCAAATTAAAACCCATAAAAATCGATAGGCAAGTTAAAACCGATAGGCAAGTTAAAACTAGTGATCAAACACATTTTCTGGGTGCATGGTCTCTCAAACAGCCTGGTCTCGGACTGGGGACCTCAGTTCACTGACCTTTTTGGTGCACCCTGTTGCAGCTGCTACAAATTGAGCTACGGCTATCTTCTGCACACCATCCCCAGACGGATGGGCAGACAGAGAAGGTTCATGCCGCCCTGGAACAGTACCTTCACTGCTTTGTCAAATTATCAGGAGGACAACTGGGTGTCCCTCTTACCTCTCACGAAGTTTGCCTACAACAATTCAGTGTAAGCCTCTACACAACAGACTCCTTTTTTGTCAGTTATGGCTACCACCCTCACACCTTTCACAATCCTACCACCACTCTGGCTGTTCCTATGGTGGTGGAATATGTGCAAAAGTTGCAGGCAATGCAGCAGATGCTACAAGAACAACTAGATAGGGCTAAGGCCACTTACAAGTGGGTTGCTGACCGGCATCACCAAACTGGTCCTGAAATCCAGGTGGGGGATACAGAATGGCTTTCCATGTGCTACTTGCCAACAACTGCTCCTTGCCATAAGAGAGAAGCTCAGCAGGTGGGGCCCTTTGAAGTGGAGGCACAGATCAACCCATCTTCAGTGCTGCAAATAAGCCCAAGCACTAGGACAGGCAGGACATATTACATCAAACAGAATGTCACCAGCAAGTCCTGCAATATAATTTATGTCACTGAATGCAAAAGACCAGAATGTCATATTCAATACTTAGGAAAAACCACAACTGACCTACACACACGCTTCAGAAACCACAAATCGGCAATCTTAACAAAAAAAGTTGAACAACTAGTTGCAAAACATTTCAACATTGAGGGTCACAGCCTGTTGGACTTTTCTATAACAGCTATAGAGATGCCAACAGATCCAGCAGCATTGACTAAAGGGGAAAACTTGGATATACTCTCTGGACACATTGGCACCACATGGCCTGAACCTGGAGGACAGTACCAGCATCACTTAGCTTCTGCAAATGAAGCCCCTCTGAGCATTCCATCCTCAAAGCTCTATAACTGCCACCTTGGTAACAGCATTTGTATGTTAGCAGCTGATGAAGGCGGAAGCCAAAACGTTTTAATACGATAAAAAACTGTTTTGTTAATCACAATTACATGCATATACTTTTAGGTGATTAATGGAATCCTTATAGGGATCCAGAGCAAGCTTGGGTGAAGTTCTGTTTGTTGCTTTCAAAATGCGCTCTCTCCCCCTCTCTCTCCCTCTCTCTCCCTCATTTATTTATTTATTTATTTATTTATTATTTAACTTGTATCCCACCCTTCCTCCCAGCAGGAGCCCAGGGCAGCAAACAAAGCGCTAAAAACACTTTAAAACATCATAAAAACAGATCTTAAAATACATTTTTAAAAAAGCGTTAAAAACATTAAAAAAACAACTTTAAAAAAGGGTTAAAAACATTATTAAAAACATATTAAGCAATTCTAACACAGATGCAGACTGGGATAGGTCTCAACCTAAAAGGCTTGTTGAAAGAGGAAAATATATATTCAGAGATCCTCAGCGGTCTGAGCTGCGTGTGTGCCAGTGTGTGTATTTACCGAAGTAGCAGGCTTTTACCCTGCATTTAGATCACTGAGACTTAAGACTTAGTAAAATAAGAAAAGCTACTTTATTTATAGAAATACATAGTAGATAGGAAAGGCATACTTAGTTCTAACTAACTAAGTCGGAGGTGCAATGCCCAGACTTGGGTATTGCCCTCATGGCTCAGGAGAGACAGCAAAGACAAAGATGTCTCCTCTTTCCTTGGACAGTCGAAGAAGACAAAGGAAGGAGGGGCAGATAAGCTTCCCTAAGCATATCAGTTTACAATGGAAGGAAGTTAGGTAGATAACATTCTAGAGGTTTTATAGTTTTCCTTTCACTTTTCTTAGGAAATTTTGGTTTCACACTTTTTGTCTTTATACAACATACACATTTTTCTGTGGACTTACACTGTTCAATTTTAATGCCTCTAGCCAAATTTTCCTTCTTTTCTAGAGCACTGATGCTAGCTAAGCTGGCATGTCCCATTAGTTTCAGAATATTCCAAATGCAAAAGTCAATTTTTCTGTTTTGCAGCACAACATACTACTTCATCTAAAACTTGGCAAATATTTTCATAAAAACGCAGTTCAAGCTCCATTATTTTAGTGGCACTTATTAAATTAAATGCTGGAACAAACACGCAGTTTTTCGGTTCAAGCTCTCTGGTGCCCTCTGGTGTTTTGCAAAGTAGCTGCACTGTGCCTATTCCTTGAGAACAGAACACGTCTCCTGATGCAGTCATTACATTCTGTTTATGAGGTCTAAAATTCTTAAACAAATTTTTATCATTTATTAAATGGGCACTAGCTCCAGTGTCAATTAAAAATCTGGTTTTATAATCATTTTTCCATCAGATACATAGTAACTGCAATGCTTCATTTTAGTTTGGCTATTTGATTTTCTGTCAGCTTGCTTCTGTTTAAAAGCAATTCTTTCTTCTCTGACCCTACCAAGACAATCTCTTTGAAGGTGATTAGGAGATTTGCATTTGACGCAACTCTTCCTTTGTCTGTGCTCTGCTGGGCTTCGGGACATAACTCATCTCGCTATCCTGCCTTTGGTTGCTATTTCTGCCCACAGTAAAATTTGCTTTTTCAGACGGAACTTGTTGCTGTCTCTCTTTATAGTCCTGATCTTTCAGATGTGACATAATCTGATCCAAGTTCTGATCTGTCTGTTCTAGTATGCAAGCTGTTATATAATGGTGTTGATTTAGGGAGGCCTACAGTATTAATTTTTGTAAATCTTGGTCCAATGATCTTTCACGTCTTTCTAACTCTCGGAGCAGACTTGTAAATCTGTCCAGATGTTGATTTAGATCTAGAGTGCTAGACTGTTTCACTGTGTACAGCAACTTATAGAGAAAAATCACATGATTTTTAGATTTTCTCTGATACACTTCTTCAAGCTTTTCCCATATTTACTTCACATTTCTATATCCCATGCAAACATTTAGTGCTCTGCATGTGAGCTTCTCAAAGGCATCAGATTGTCCACGCAAATAAGAAGCTGAGCTAGACAGATCTTTGGTTCTTCTGGAGTCAGAGAATGCCACTTAGGGCCCATCCATACCTCCTTTTAATCTGTGATCTAAGACCCTTGTGTTTCCATTAATTCGCTGGTGTCCATATGACATTCCCCGCTGTTTTGAACTTTCTCATACTTAAATTTGCGTTTTCTCCACCCTGCTACAAACCGATTATTATTGTTATCCTGACTTTTAACCGCTGTAACATCTGTAGTGAGGACATCTTACCCCACCCCTTTTTTGCATTATGGGTGGATCCTCCTCCCCCCTTACAGCTCATCATGCTTCCAGAACTGAACCTGGGCACTTCCTTTTTGCTTTTGTAGCTGTATCGCATTGCTCATTGTTTTCTCATTTATTTTGAGATCAAACAAAAACAATTTAGTCAAACACAGTATCACTTTTCTTTTTAAAAGCTATTTTGCTGTATTAGGCCAACAATCAATAAATTGTCTATTCCTTGAAAACATGGAATGTATCTCTTTCCTTCACTACAAAGTTTATAGTGATTAATAACTTTTCAGTACTATGTAGTGTGCTCTATGTAACAGCCCACGGAAGGGTTTTTGAGCAAAAAAATTTTTGTTATTGTTTTTGCTTTTGAACATTTTGTGCTCAATCGAAAAATCAATTATTTACAAACACACATTTTTGCATGTTCATACAAACATACATTTTGATATAAGATGACGTGCATTTTCAAGGCTTAGGAATGGTGTTTATTTTGCTTGCACTTTGGGGGGGTACTATTAATTTTGCTGTTTTGCACATCCATTTTCTGTTTATGTTTTGATGCCTTTTAACAAAGGGTCAATTGGCTTCAGGTCTGCAAACACCTTTCTTTTCTGGTCATCCTTTCCTTTCTTTGCAGGTTACCATTTTCCACAGCCCAGGATGGAAAATATCCACTCCTCCAATTCCTGAGCAGACTCTCAGTCCTCCTCCTAAAATTATTCCCGCAGACTCTCCCTCATCTGTCTGACCCTTTATCTTTAATTCCCTACTTGAGTTCTGGATCTCTCTTCCGCCATATAAAAACAAACCTGCGCATGCGCATCAGTTAAAAAAACTGGATATATGTTTTTGTGCTCTTCCAGGGGTGTGCCAGTACAGAAAAACACATGAAAAGCAAAGGACATTTAGGGACTAATCTCCATCAAGGAGTGGGCTTAGAGGAGTGACAAAACACAAAAGCGAACAGACAAAAAAAAACCAGCCCACATGACATCTGAAAATTTGGATTTGAAAAATAAATCTGAGCACAAAAATACATATATGGATCTCAAATCCACCAACTGAATATGGATTTTGAGGTTAAGTATGGGCCCTGAATATCATTCAAGGAATTTATTATAATAAAGGGAATTGGTATATTTCTTTACAAGATATTCAATTGAAATATACTTCAATAAACAGCACGCTAACAATAGATGTAACTATTTAAAATTAGTGTAACCATTCAAGCTGCCAGTTCTAAAAGCATGCATAAAAACATGCATGCTTTAGAAACTCTAGGATGGAGTCAATTGGTTAGGGAAGGTGTGTATGGGGTGGGGGAGATGGTGACTAAAACTAGGAAAGGGGAGCTTTTGGATGAAGAGATTGAGGTAACATCAGAAGGGAAATTGATGCTGACTAGAGTCACTTGCTTGAGAAAGAGGTTGTCAGACTAAGGAGGAGGTTTAGATGGTGATTCTATGGGACTTTGGGAAATGTATTAGGGCAAGAATAAGATTTAGAGGATGGACTGATAGGAAAAGCGGGGAAGAGAGGTGGTCTCCCCAAGGAAGTGGGACCTGACTGGGCTTGAAAGCAAAACACAGGAGAAGGAGAGAACATATGTGTATGAGAGAAAGTGTGTGTGTAAGGGCTTGTCAACACCAGAGCAGGGAAGGAAAATCTGTAAATTTGGGTTCTCTCAGTTTCTCATTTTTCTAATGTTAAATTCAGTTCTCTACATTTCTGCAGCAATCTGTGACTTTAAAAAAAAAATCCTTGTGAAAATCCCCCACCGTTTTAGTGCAAATTTCTCCAAATAAACACATTTTTGTAGGCAGTTTTGATAAAGGTACACATTTTTGCAAGCCATTTCTCATCACATCATGCCTTTTTGCATGTCATTTTACTCATTTTCATTTTTATGCACACTTTATATAATTTTTAATATATTTTTATTTATATTTATTTTTTATTTATATTTATTTTATTTATATTTATATATTTTTTTTATAAATATTGTTTAGTTGGTGAACTGCATCTCAAAATTCTAATAAATGCAAATTTTGAAGGATGGCTGTGTTTCAGTTCTCATATCGTTTCGGAAAGTGCAAATTTGATAAATTCTCCTTGAAATGCAAACTGAATCGAAATTCTCACCCAGCAGAGTTAACTGTGTTTGCTAGAGCTGTGCACAGAGCCCACCCCAATCCGGTTTGTGGCTCCAGTTTGTAAATAAAGGTCAGGTCCAATCCAGTCTGGACAGGTTTGGACTTGATCCAATTCAATTCAGACCAGAATCTGGATCACAATCTGGATATGACATCCTCCAGAAATCCCATTGACTTGCATGACAAAAGCAAAATGGCCATAATTCTTTTGCTTTTTGACCTAGAGTCACAGAATTTGCAGACGTGGTAGCTGCTATGTAGGGAATTAAACTTGCCACATTGCAGGTGGATAGTTTGAACAATTTTCATGCTAGCCATATTTAAAGTTTAAAATGTTTTAATATGAAAACTGACATAACCGTTTTGGTTTTTCACACTGGAACATTAAATTTAGTGACATGGCAGCACCTATAGAGGGAATGAATTCTGCCAAAGTTCATGTGGGTTTCATGCTAGCCACTTTTAAAGTGTGCTTTTTTTAAAAAAAGATTTTTAAACGAGACTGAGTGCTTGGTCATGCTATATACCAGTGTTTCCCCTATTTCTTCCTTTAAGATTATGAAAAATTTGAAGGTTTTAAAAAATTAAGTTTGCAAAACTATACACACAGATAGGCACAGACTGGCAGCACCATGGAGATAATATGCACATAGGGACATAAAATTTGGGGACATGGTAGACCCTATACAGGGGTTAACTCTACCAGATTTCAGGTAAGTAGCATTTTCATGCTAGCCACCTTTAAAAAGTTTTTTTCCCAAAAAAGTTTTTTTTAAAAAAACCCGCATCATATAGGGAGTAGATTGCTACTAGCAGTAGTGAGAGAAGGGAAAAGAAAATACTGTGTAGTATTAATATTCACTATGATTAGCAATTGGAAATAATAATATTTCTTAACTCAGAATGCCGGCTAATGTATCCACAAGGTTTGACTGGCTAATAATAATTATTAAAAATAGTGTACCCACCCACACAAGCTCGCTGCTTCTTATTGTTTATGGGTAGCAATTGGAAAATAATAATGACGATAATAATAGAGTTCAGTATTGTGGCTCAATACAGTATGCCCATATGATTTAATAATAATTCTTTTTTTTTTTACAATAATTTTTATTCAAATTTTTATAAAACATAGAAAACAAAATCATAAAACATTCAAAGACAAAAAACAAAACAAAACAAAAATGATTAAACAAAAAAAAATAAAATGTTGACTTCCCATTTGTCACATATCAAATCAGTTATAGGTCTACAATATATAACAATCCTGTCTCTTAAATCATATTATAAAATCACTTTCCTCCAGTAGTTATCTTAATTAATCATCAAATCTCATAAACATTACTTTATTCTTTCCACAAAAAGTCAAAGAGAGGTTTCAATTCTTTAAGAAATATATCTATCAATTTTTCTCCAAATAAACATGTCAATTAATCCATCTCGTTAATAATTATAATAATCTTATTGTCATAACCGTAGTCCAAATAAACATTTCGATTAATCCATCTCATCAGAATCTGTTAGGTCCAATAATTTCAATAGCCATTATTCCATTATCCCTATTAGTTCCATCTTCCATCTTCAATAGTCCTGTTAAGTCCAGTAATTTCAGTATCCAATCTTCCATTATCAGTATTCCATAATAATCTTGCTGTTGTAGCCATAGTCATATAATAAGAGTCTGATGGGAATTTCCTCTATCCCAAATATTTTCTTGCCATCCATTCTGAATAAGTTGCTGAAATACTGTTGTAAAGTCATATCTGTGTTCTTCTTTTTTACAAAATGCACTGGCTCATCTCTTAAGAGTTTTTCCATTGTCACATGGCTGCAGTTAATTCCATAGATTTTCTCTATATCAAGCTCCATCACATCATTCCAGTCCAGAAGATTATCCAAGCCATTGATAACTTTATCTCTAATATCTTCATTAATTTCTTCAGAGATAACGTTAAATTCCAAACAGTAGATTTTATTTCTAAAATCCATAAACTCCAGATCTTTTTCCAATTCCACATTTGTTCCAATCTCCAGGGCTTGTATCTTCCCTTTATTTTTTCTTTTCTCATCTCTGATCTCATTCTCCTCTCTCACAGGATCCCCTATTTCTTTAAGCTCCTGCGTCATTTTGCTCAGTTCAATTTTCAGCTCCTTACTACCCTGTCGCAGGGTTTGTTTCGTTATCTCAATCTCATCCATTATTTTCTGAAACATAATTACTTCCAGATTCTCAGCCACTTTCTTGATTGCCATTTTTAAAACCACGAAAACAAAGCAAAACAAAAATAAAGAAGAACCACTTCTTATTTCAGCAACAATTGGGTTAATATTCCAGGCTTGATGACATCACAGTATAAACAGAGCAACCTGCCTTATCTCTCTATGTTCAAGAATGCAAAACAAATTTAGTTCCCAGCATCAAAACAGTTAGTGGCGTCGTGAAGAAGCAGATTCGTCAAAATAAAATAGACCAAAAAGAGAATAGTCCCAGACAATATAATATTCCTCGGAATAGAAATCAGGAATAGAAATCCCTCTTCTGTTTATTATCTTTAGAATGCACTTCCAGGACAGCTTTTTGCGACAGAAACAGAGATAAGCTGTTAATTTCGTGAATAACAGAGAAGAGCTATATCTCACCCAGAAGTTGTCCAAAGCCGATCAATCTGACAAATCTCCTTTTGCTGCAACAATTTAAACCAAGTAAAAAAAATAATAGAAAGAAGGGTGCTTGCCTGTTAGTCCGTTCTCTCTTTAAAGAAAAGATAAACGTATCGCTTAAGCAGATAGAGCTTGTTAGGAAGTCCGTCCGGCATTGTTGGCTGGACCTTATCTCATAAATTAATGAAATCCAGTCCTCCCAACAAAAACAGGCTTTGAGGTTGATCTCTACGTTTCTCCCTGCCCGGGAGAAATTTCATCAGTCAAAAAAAAAAATGTTCTGACTGATTTATATCTGAATAAGCTTCTTTTGAGGCGGGAGCCCGTCCCAAAAGCAGGCACAAGCGAAGTCACCCTTCCCGGAAGTCCCGATTTAATAATAATTCTTAGCAATAAAGAATGAATAAAATTTTAAAAACACAGACAGCAAATTGCCCTATCGAGGACACAATTACCTTACCATTGGCCTCCACCTGTGAACCATTAAAGTTTTTGTCACATTGTTAGGATAAAACCCCCACTGTTGAAGGATCATTGGTCAGGCTGTGGATCTGAAGGAAAATGAAGACTGAAGAGCATTCTACAGAAGTGAGAGATAATGTAATACAAATGCACAGATTAGGAAAAGAGTACAAAATAATATCCAAGTGTTTGGATATCCCAGTGAGCACAGTTGGATCAATAATCAGGAAGTGGAAGCTGCATCACACCACCCAGGCACTGCCAAGAAAAGGCTGTCCTTTAAAACTCAGTGCTTGAACAAGAGAGAGGCCAACAATCACTTGGAAGGAGCTATACAGTTCATTGGCTGGGAGTGGAGTAATGGTGCACGGGTCAACCATATCAAGAGCTGTGCATAACACTGGCCTATATGGGGGTGTGGCAAGAAAGAAGCCTTTACTCAAAAAGTACCACCTGAAAGCACGTCTGGAGTTTGCCAGAAAGCATGAGAGTGCCCCAGCTGATATGTGGGGAAAGGTTTTGTGGTCAGATGAGACCAAGTGAGAGCTTTTGGGCCAAAATTGAAAGTGCTATGTGTGGTGCAAAACTAACACTGCCCATGCCTCAAGACACACCATCCATACAGTGAAGTATGGTGGTGGCAGCATCATGCTGTGGGGATGCTTCTCATCAGCAGGGGCTAGGCATCTTGTAAAAATTGAAGGAAGAATGGATGGAGCAAAATACAGGGAAATACTGCAAGAGAACCTACTTCAGTCCACTAAAAAACTGAAGCTTGGAAGAAATTCCCTTTTCAGCAGGACAATGGTCCCAAGCATAGGGCCAAAGCAACAGTGGAGTGGCTCAAGAACAAAAAGGTAAATGTCTTACAGTGGCCCAGTCAAAGTCCTGATCTCAATCCCATTGAGAATCTGTGGCGCTCTTTGAAAACTGTGGTCCACAAGCAACGTCCAACCAACCTGAACGACCTGGAGCGAATCTGCCAAGAAGAATGGGCCAAAATTCACTGTGTGCAAAGCTGGTACATACCTACCCCAAAAGACTGTGTGCAAACACTGTGTGCACAGCTGGTACATACCTACCCCAAAAGACTTAAAGCTGTTACTGCAGCGAAAGGTTGCTCTACCAAATATTAATGTGTGAGGGTTGAATACTTATGCAAGCAATATGCTTCAGTTTTTTACGTTTCTTACAAACATTTTCCAACATAAAACCAATGTCACCTTACAATAATTGATTTTGAGTTTCAGTGTTTCAAAATAAAGTATCATACAGAACGAAATTACAATGTACCATTTGTAATTCAGTAATATGAGAGCATTGGTCAGGGGTCTGATTACTTTTGCATGGCACTGTATTTTATTTCTTTTTCAGTTATACCTACCTTTCTCCCTCATTCCTATCCCTTAATCAAAATAAAACTTATTAATTGGAATCTAGGTTTTGACTGTATATATTGGAAAAACAAAGGTTCAGCTCCTTGATTGCCAGATTGCTCTTTCTCGCACTACACACTTTAATCAAAAGGGGAATCAAGGAGAAAGCAGGCTCACTCGCTCAATGATGCATGGAGAGTTTTGGCTGGTAGTTGCCCCTTCCCAGTTAAAAAAACAGAGAATCTTGGGGTTTCCCTTGCTCAAGTTCTAGGCTGAACTGAGAGACAGTTATAAGTAAGGGAGAAGTGCTGCAATTTGGGGTATACAAACAAACAAACAAGGAGACTCCTATTCTGTCCTGGGGGAGTTTCATCAGTATACCAGTATGTGGATACATATTCAATGCAGAACAATTACCCCTTACAATTTATTAACCATCTTGTCACATGCACAATTTGAAGGCAAAGGGTAATAAAAGAGTGATTCTCCAAACACTTTAAATGTAACAGAAGAATACCTTCTCCTCCCTTCTCTCCAGAATTCTCCATTTCTGCCTAAAGCTTCTCTTCATTGATGATCCCCAAGTCAATCCGACACTGAGTTGTTGTTTGTTCTCTGAATATAGTCTGAACATCTGAGAAAAAGAAAAAACACCTCCATAATTTTGTACCTCCCCTCCCTTAATTTCCTTGAATGGTCAGCAGTGAGCACACATCTCCTGTACACGTACAAAACTAGAGAAGTTCAAAACCCTATTTGACTGGATGCTGACTTTCCCCCATGCCAGCCCCCCCCCTTTGAGACAAACATAAAAATGGCTTTTGATTGTTTATTATGTGTAAACAACAACAACGGAATATTAAGATATTCCATATCAGCAATGTACACAAGCAAGATCTTATGTATGTGAATATGCGGTATATGAATATCAAACACTTTCCTTTAGTTCTTCTCACTTAAGTAGAAAGTTCTCACTTAAGTGGTAGTATTGCAGAGCTTGGAAAAGTTACTTTTTTGAACTACAACTCCCATCAGCCCAATCCAGTGGCCATGCTGGCTGGGGCTGATGGGAGCTGTAGTTCAAAAAAGTAACTTTTCCAAGCTCTGGTTTGGATGGTACCACTTCATACTGCAGGTGGGATATTCATGACAGACTATTCCTCCATACAATTCCCTGCAAACAGAAAATTAAATGTTAGAGAAAAGGGTTCTCCTGCTAGTTTTTTTTTTTTTAACTCTGCCTACCCCTTGTGGGACACTGCTGACGATGGAAATCAGTGTGGTTCAGTAGAAGAAGCACTCTGACCCCAGTGCATCAAAGAAGACCAACACTGCTTCAACAGACATTTCACTTCTTTCACTTCAGCAGTGAAATAACTAAAAGCAGATAGTCAGTTTTACAAGTGTGTGTGCGGGTGTGCACACACACGTGTTATCACTGGGCCCATTTGAACTGTGGCAAGCTTCTGTGCAGATAAGCCTTTAGTCACTAAGCGATCAACTGAAGTGCTGTCCACTATATGAGCTATTAGCATTTCCTTTTCTTTAAAGACAAGTTCCTTTAGATGTCCTGTTGAGCAAGGAACAGGTCTCTTGGGATTAATGAACAAAGAACAGTGCCTAGAAGAACAGTGCAGGGCAGTGACTTAATATGAACTATCTGTAGATAGACTGTTTGCATGCTTACAATGTTCCTTATCTCTCTGATTCCAGATCTATTTTAGCCCTATTCCTGTATTCTTGGGACTACTTGGGCAACAGAACAGAGATGTACAATTGTCCACAAATGGTCAGTTCAGAATTTTTCCAATAGAGAGGAATTCTCCTTTGGTACAAAGCCACCTCCTATTCCAAATCCATCCACTTAATCATGTGTTTATAGGACTCTTTTTCTTTTCAAGAGTGTTTTATTTCACTTTTGGTCTATTCTTTTTTATATATATAGTTTATTAGTTTCAGCGCATAGTACAATATGGTACTTCAAACAAACATGAATTATCTTCCAAGCTACACAGGAAGTGGTTTGCATTTTTACAAATTTGTAAGGCAGTCACTGGCGATCACTTGTGGCCGAGTAAGATTGTCTTCCAAGATAAGGTCTTTAACAGTGGGTCCGTAAGTGACTGTGGAGGCCAATCCTGGATCTACACATCCTCCCACAGCGAGGACATAGGTTTCCAGATGGAAGGTAGTCGCAATGAGGATTTGTTTGATGTGCCTTCCACTTAGCTCGTTTGTCCCATTCACCCTGTATTCATGCTTCTTCAAAGTCCATAGCACCTTTGATAATAGCCGACCTCCATTTGGGACGTTCATGGGCCAAGACTTCCCAGTTCTCGATGTTCATGTTACATTTTTTTAGATTCGCTTTAAGAACATCTTTAAACCTCTTTTGCTGTCCACCGATATTCCATTTTCCATCCTTAAGTTGGGAGTAAAGTAGCAGCTTTGGAAGACGGTGATCAGGCATTCGAACAACATGGCCAATCCAGCGAAGTTGATGTTGGAGGATCATTGTTTCAACACTAGTGGTCTTTGCTTCTTCCGAAACACTAACATTAGTCCATCTGTCTTCCTAAGTAATTTGCAGAATTTTCCAGAGGCAGCGTTGGTGGAATCTTTCAAGAAGTTGGGAGTGGTGTTTATAAATGGTCCACGTTTCACAGGTGTACAGTAAGGTTGGTAGTACAATGGCTTTGTAAATAAGCATTTTGGTCTCCCTGCGAATATCCCGATCCTCGAACACTCTACGCTTCATTCGGGAGAATGCGGCACTCGCAGAGCTCAGACGATGTTGAATTTCAGCATCGATGTCAGCTTTTACAGAGAGATGGCTGCCAAGATAGGGGAAGTGATCAACGTTCTCCAGCGTCACACCATTAAGCTGGATTGATGGTGCTACAGATGGACTAGTTCGCATCTATTGATGAACCACTTTGGGTTTTCTTAATATTAAGTGAGAGCCCAAGCTTTCCATATGTTTCTGCAAACATTTAGGATAGTTTGAAGATCTTTCTCTGAATGTGCGGAGACCACATTATCATTGGCACATTGAAGTTCTATGACAGAGGTTGACATTACCTTACTTTTTGCTTTCAACCTACTGAGATTAAAAAGCTTTCAATCTGTTCAATATATGATTTCCACACTGGTAGGAAGTTTCCCCTCAATAAGATGTAGAATCATAGCAATGAAGATAGAAAATAAGGTAGGAGCAATGACACATCCCTGTTTTACGCCTAATTCGACTCTGAATGGATCACTCTGAAAGCAATTGTTATCCAAAATTGTCGCCGTCATGTCATGAAGGACTCACAAAATATTCACAAATTTATCAGGGCATCCAGTTTTCAGAAGGATGGTCCAGAGAGCGGTTTGATTCACAGTATCAAAGGCCTTAGTCAGATCAATAAACGCCATATATAAAGGCCGATTTTGCTCCTGGCATTTTTCTTGAAGCTGTCATGCAGTGAAGATCATGTCCACTGTCCCCCTGGAAGAGTGGAAACCATTTTGAGATTTGGTGAGGACATCCTCTGAGAGGCGATTTTAGGAGGTGATTTGTGAGGATCCTTGCAAGGATTTTACCTGCGGTAGCAAGAAGAAGCATACCTCAATAGTTCCCACAATCTGTTCTATCACCCTTCTTAAAAAGGGTGATAATTATGGTGTCCCTAAAGTCTTCTGGGATCTCCTCCCTCATCCAGATTTTTTTGATGAGCTTATGAAGTTGTTGTGTAAGTTCAGGCTCACCTTCTTTAAAGACTTCAGCAGGAATCCCATCAGGTCCACTAGCTTTGTTGTTCTTCATTTGATTGATGGCTTTACTGACTAAATCCAAATTAGGGGATACTGCAAGCTCGTCTCTAGTTTGTTGTAGAATTTGCGAGAAGACCTCACCAGCCACAATAGAGTTATGGTTAAGGAGGTTGTGGTAATGCTCTTTCCAGCGCAGTGCAATAGACTCTTTATCCTTAAGAAGTTTGGTACCGTCCACTAAATAAGGGATTTGTACCGTAATTTGTTGGTCCATAGATGGCCTTTGTGGCATTAAAAAAGACCCGTGCATCGTGAGCATCTGCAAAGTGCTGGATTTCCTGAGCTTTCTTTATCCACCACGTGTTCTTAAGTTCTCTAGTTCTTCTCTGGACCTCAGCCTTTGCACTGGCATAGATTTTTTTCTTAGCAGCACAGCTAATGTCTTTCTGCCATATCTGGAAGGCTTTCCTTTTCTTGTCGATGATATGTTCAATCTCACTATCATTCTCATCAAACCAATCCTGATGTTTCTTAGTTTGGTATCCAATAGTTTGTTCACATGCTGCAATAATGGAAGTCTTCAGTTTAATCCAGTGTTCCTCGACATTTTCAGGGAGTTCCATCGATAGATGTTTCTTGAGAGTTGTTTGAAAGCAGGCTTGCTTTATAGGATCTTGAAGGGCATAGATGTTCATTTTATGCCTTGGTTTTCTTCCTTGGAGCCTACATTGAGGAACAATATTAATGACCCTAGTGGATCGAATTAATCGGTGATCTGTCCAGCAGTCATTAGCACTCATCATGGCCCTAGAGAGGAGTACATCATGATAATCTCTGGCACGGATAATTATGTAATCCAGGAGATGCCTGTGTTTTGACTGAGGATGCTTCTATGACGTTTTAAATTTATTTTTCTGGCGAAACAGTGTGTTTGTAATAACAAGATTACGCTCTGAGCATTTAGTCAGAAGTAGAACTCCATTCAGGTTGCTATTGCCAACCATTCTTTCCCAATGGTTTCTGGCCATAAATTGGAATCACACCCAACTCTTCCATTAAAATTGCCCAAGAGGATAATTTTATCCTCCTTAGGTATCTCTGATAAGATGGTATCCAGCTGGTTATAAAATGTTTCCTAATAATATGCATGTAATGTTGGTGCATAAGCACTTAGAATAGTTGCCTGTTGGGTTTTGCACGTTTTAACTGGAAAGTTGAGAGTCGTTCATTAATGCCCATAGGAACTTCTGACAAGAACTTCACAAGGGTATTTTTAATAGCAAAGCCTGTATTCGTCATTCTTGTTCAGGCAGTCCTTTCCAGAAGAAGGTATAACCTCCTTTTTCTTTCTTCAGTTGCCCTTCTCCTGCTCTTCGAATTTCTTGGAGTGCTACTATGTCAATATTAAAATGTCGCAACTCTCTTGCGATGATGGCAGTCTTGGGTTCAGGACATTCACTATCTGATTTGTCCAGCAATGTCCATATATTCCATTTTCTAAAGTTCAATTGTCTTTTGTGACCACTAAGTGGTGATCCCACTGGATGTGGTAATCCAGTCAGGGAGAGAGATGAGGCAGACTATGTTTAGGACACCTTTTCTAGCCTCCTCCCCATATGGGGTGAGCAGAGTGGATCCTGAATAGGACTGCTCAGTCGTGGATACAGCTGCCGAACAACTCAACTGCCTCTGTCCTTAAGCCAGGACGACTGAGTCAATGTGCCAGTCCATGACTAGGGGCTTCCAGATTTCATGGTCCTGCCCTTGTCACCATTTGCTGATCGCCATGGGACTTTTGGTTTGGTTTGGTTAGAAGATGCCTGTGTGTGAATTTGTTTTATGTGGGGAGATTAGAGCACAATGAATGATCAACACACAATCTTGCCAGAAAAAGGCTTTGATCCAATGGCATGGATACCACGACTGGAAGTCTTTTATCTGCTTCAGCCTTCATCTGCCTTCACAGCTGTTGTAACATACACATTGTTATCCTCTGCCTGTTCTGCTGTTGAGGACATTCTTGGATCGTTCTTTGTCTGGTTCCTGTCCCTTGACCTTGCCGCTATGGGTGACCCTGCTGGAAGCACATGACTCCTGACGGCATCGTTCATAGGGTTCCCCTCTCTGGATCATCACCTTGTAGTGGTGAGTGGGCTTGTGTGTTCCAATGAACCCTATGAGTAGGGCAGTACAATATCTCAGAGAAGAAGTCAGGTCTCCTGCTCCCCTGGTGTATTCACTATAGCTGCCCAATTTCCCTGCTTTTTAAAGTTTGATAGAAATATCTCTTGACTATAGGTACGTTCTTAAACCGCAAGGTTTTTTGCCTATTAGTGAATTTCTCTGCTTTTTAATCTGGGAGGTAAGAAATGGGACCCTGTGCAAGTTTGCTAAGAATTGATTGATCATTTGCATGCATATTGAGTTCAATGGGATTTACTCCCCTGCAATCTTGCTTAGGATAGGCGAAACTGACCACAGGGGGATGGGGAGGGGAGTAGGAGGAAGGACGGGGGTAGGGGAGGAGGAAGGGCAGAAGGGAGGAGGATGGGAGCAGGTGGGAGGAGGAGAAGTTTGATCATTTGCATGCTTATTGTGTAGAGTGGGATTTACTCCTCTGCAATCATGGTTAGGATAGGTGAAAGTGACCATAGAAGAAGAGGGAGGGAGGGCTGGAGTAGGCAGGGGAGGAGGAAGAAGAGGGGAGGGGAGGGGAGAAGGGAGGAGGAGGGGAGAGGAGACAGGAAGGAGGAGAGGGAAAGGAGAGAGGGGGAAGGAGAGGTGAGAGGGTTTTGTGAGCACTGCTGGAGGGGGTGGACCAATGAGAATGAAGCAGAGGAGGAGGAGGAGGACTTAGAGTGGGATGGTTGAGCTGGTGAGGGGCTGAGTGGGGAGTTGTACTCAGAAGGTGCCCCAGCTCTGGACTTTGACAACTCAATCCCAGCAGCTCCAGATACCCCTGTGGAGAGTCAACCTGACCAGCTGGTTGTTTCCCAGCCTGACGCTTCCCCTCTCCCTGTGCCCATGTTGCCCAGAGGCAGCCCTCCTCCCTCTGAGGGAAAAGTGGGACGGCTACAGGGGCTCCACCTTCGCCTAGTGCCAGGAGACGAATGCAGCAGGAAATTCAACAGGCAAAGTTGAGGTGGAGTCTGCACCTGTGTGCACGCTCCCAGCAGTGACAGTTAGTACACACAAGTAGGGTGCCTGCCCAGCCTCACTTAAGCCAAATGAGGGGGAGGAGTAGTTGCTGAGTCAATGTCTTAAGTGAAGTTGTGCCTAGTTTGACTTAGAGAGATGCTGAGTTCTGAGTAAGCCATAGGCAGATTTGTGAAGCGCACTGAATTGAAACTTTCTCTTACTTCAATAAAAGAAAACACCACAGCCGTGTCTGAGTCTGAGTTCTTCGAGTTCGGGCAGGAAAGTTTGACTCAGCCACCACCTCCTCCACCTGACGACCCCATGACTGAGATGGAAGCGAGCGGCAGGACTGGGGAGGACTATCAGAGAGCCTTCGAGAGCATGCTAGCCGAACTCCAGAAACTCTGAGCCGAGACCCAGACCCTCCAAATGGAGAATCAGACCTTGCACCTGCAAGTGACTCAGCTTGGGACTCAAGTGTCAGCCTTTCAGCAGAGGGCTGCCCCAGCCCCGCCAGTGCCTGCGCCTGTTGTCAAGATGCCTGTGGGACTGCCCTTCTGTTACAGTGGGAAGAAGGAGAGGTTTGCCATGTTAATTGCTTAGTGTGAGCTTTACATCTGCACGCGACAGTCAGATTTTCTCAATGACTGCTTGAAAGTGGATTTCATCATCAGCTTCCTGGAATGGGACGCTGCCCAGTGGGCAACACCTCTGTTGCTTCAGAATGACCCTGTGCTAGCCCAGTATGGTAACTTTGTTGAGGCCATGGCGGAAATCTTTTGTGACCCCCAGCGGAAGGCCACTGTGGCCTGCCAATTGGGAATCCTGTGGCAGGGAAAGAACTCTGTTGGGACTTATACCAACAGTTTTCGTATCCTGGCCCAAGAGATGAACTGGAATGAGTCCGCTTTGATGTACCAATACCATAATGGCCTCAGCAGTGAGATCTTTGATGAATTGGCATGAACCCTGCCACTGGACACCTTATCGGAGCTCATCCAGCTGTGCCTGCAGATAGATAGCAGACTTGAAGGTCATCGCCTAGAATGCAAGGCTGAGGTGGCCCAAGTATTGCCTCCCACACCACTCCCTCACATGTGCTTCTCACCCAGAGTGGGAACCTTCACCCAGTCGGGGGTGCAGCCTATGCAGATGGGGGGATGCAGCCACGCCTGACAGAGGTGAAGGAGAAGTGTTGCAGAGAGGGATTGTGTCTCTACTGTGGGAAGGTAGGACACCTCACAAAGGCATGCCCCTCCAAGTTGGAAAAGACCCCGGTGCAGGAAAACTCCAAATCCCAGCTCTCGTAGAGGTCCATGAGCTGGGATTGACTGTAAGCCAGGGACCTCAAGTTGGATCCATCCTGCCAAAGTCTGCTTTACACCTGCCAATCCATCTAGGCTTGTCCTCAGGCCAAAGCATCCAAGTGTTTGCCAATGGCTGATTTGGGGGCATCCAGTAACTTTATGGTCTTTGACTTTGCTAAACGACACAGCATCCCAATCACCATGCTTGAGACTTCCCTGTTGGAGAAAACCCATAGATGGGTGGTCCCTGATGTCAGG